>NC_042974.1:39904474-40220383 GCF_901001165.1 Salmo trutta | reverse complement strand
ATAAAAGAGGACATTGCCACACCATTCAACTGTAAAGACATGACACTAATTGCATTTTGACTTATTACGCAAGACAATGGAACAGTGCAGCTCTTTAGAACATTTTTCTTTTATATGCCATTTAGCAGACACTTTTACAGACATTCGTGCATACATTTTACATATGGGTGGTCGTGGGAATCGAAACCACTATCCTCACATTGCAAGTGCCATGCTCTACAAGCTGAGCTATAGAAGACCGCACTGAGTTACAGAGGACAATGAGAGTCAGAGTATGTTACTCATACAGGCCCCTCTAAAAAAAAATGATGGGTCACTAAGACAAAGTCTGTGGAACAAAGACATTGCTAAATAGTTTGATGGTCATTTCGACTGCCCAGCAGACATGGATTTTTGGATGAAATGGAGGATGGCATCTCACAGGCTGAAAGTGAGACACTGCTCTCCAATCCTGCATCAGTCTTGCCTCTCCATTCCCCTCCTCGGTCTTTCCAGCACAAATATTAAACAACGTGTTGCAAGCAAAATATGTCCAGTGGCATTCCATTTGTATACCCTCCATGTGCTTTGATGTTATGAAGAAATCAATGCTTTGCCCATTATAGGATTCTGTTTGTACATCAAGAGTTCCATTCCAAAAGGCTATACAGTGCATTCGGAAAGTTCTCAGAGCACTTGACTTTTTCCACATTTTGTTACGTTACAGCGTTATTCTAAAATGAATTAAATCGTTTTTTCCCACTCATCAATCTACGCACAATAACCCAAAATGACAAAGCAAAAATAGGTTGTTAGAAATTGTTGCAAATGTATAAAAACAAAAAAACATAAATATGACATTTACATAGGTATTAAGACCCTTTACTCAATACTTTCTTAAAGCACTTTTGACAGTGATTACAGCCTTGAGTATTCTTGGGTATGACGCTATAAGCTTGGCACACCTGTATTTGGGAAGTTTCTGCCATTATTCTCAGATCTTCTCAAACTCTGTCAAGTTGATTGGGGAGTGTCGCTGCACAGCTATTTTCAGGTCTTTCCAGAGATGTTCGATCGGGTTCAAGTCAGGGGCTCTGGCTGGGCCACTCAAGGACATTCAGAGACTTGTCCCGAAGCCACTCCTGCATTGTTGGAAGGTGAACCATTGCCCCAGTCTGAGGTCCTGAGCACTTTTTTTTATCAAGGATCTCTCTGTACTTTGCTCCGTTCATCCTTCCCTTGATCCTGACTAGTCTCCCAGTCCCTGCCACTGAAAAACCTCCCCACAGCTTGATCCCCACTTGGCATTCAGGCCAAAGAGTTCAATCTTGGTTTCATCAGACCAGAGAATCTTGTTTCTCATGGTCTGAGAGTCTTCAGGTGCCTTTTGGCAAACTCCAAGCAGGCTGTCATGTGCCTTTTACTAAGGAGTGGCTTCCGTCTGGTCACTCTACCATAAAGGCCTGATTGGTGGAGTGCTGCAGAGATCGTCTGTCCTTCTTGAAGGTTCTCCCATCTCCATAGAGGAACTCTATAGCTCTGTCAGAGTGACCATCGGGTTCTCGGTCACTTCCATGACCCTTCTCCACCGATTGCTCAGTTTGGCCTGGCGGCCAGCTCTAGGAAGAATCTTGCTGGTTCCAAACTCCTTCCATTTAATAATGATGGAGGCCACTGTGTTTTTGGGGACCTTCAATGCTGCAGAAATGTTTTGGTACCCTTCCCCAGATCTGTGCCTCAACACAGTCCTGGCTTGGAGCTCTACGGACAATTCCTTCGACCTCCTGGCTCTGACATGCACTGTCAACTGTGGGACTTCATATAGACAGGTATGTGCATTTCCAAATCATGTCCAATCAATTGAATTTACCACAGGTGTACTCCAATCAAGTTGTAGAAATATCTCAATGATGATCAATGGAAACAGGATGCACCTGACCTCAATTTCGAGTCTCATAACAAAGGGTCTAAATACTTACAGTATGTAAATAAGGTATTTCAGTTTTTTCTTTTTAAGAAATTTGCAACAATTTCTAAAAACATTTTGTTCGCTTTGTCATTATGGGGTATTGTGTTTAGATTGATGAGGAAAATTGTTTATTGATTCCATTTTAGAATAAGGCTGTAACGTATCAAAATGTGGAACAAGTCAAGGGCTCTGAATACTTTCCGAATGCACTGTATATCAATTTTCCGAAATGTTGGTAAATTGGCTTTTATTGTTTAAAGAAAGTATGAAAGAGATTAGTGTGTTTTTTCACTATCTAATCATAGCATGGAGTTATTCAATGACAGACATGTATTTGTTTAAAATCTATAACTTGATTGTTTCATTTCAGAGAGACAAATAATCATGTTTTTTTGCAAAATGCTATATATCCACCTTAATCAGTTGTACTTCTAGGTTTTACACAGTCCAATGTAACAAAAAACATACTTTTTAATAAAGAAGTCTTCAAATGATTCATTTGTGACATCAATATTATTATTAAAAAAATCAATACAGTAATATTGGATCTGTATGTAAAATATTTGAATTTGACATTTTGTAATATAGCAGATGCTCTTATCCAGAGCGACTTACAGTAAGTGCACTCATCTTAAGATAGCTAGGTGAGACAACCATAAATAACAGACAAATATACAGGCTACGAACATTCCATTCCGGCAAACAATGGATATATAGCGTTTTGCAAAAATACACATTTTCATACACATCTAAAACGATGAATACAAATTCTGAGAACAGTAATATTTTACACATACGTGAAGGTGCCTAAGCAATCATTTCTAATTAAAAAACACAAATGTCCAAAAGTTTTGGAAATAAACTCTTCTCATATTCTGACAGAATTTTAAGTTTGTCACACAGACTTTCAAGTTATCTTGTCATTATAATTCAAGCCTGCCAGCACTTGGAAATTAAACTACTGAGCAGTAAAAGAAAATGGTTATAGTATTTGTGTCCCTCTCTTGACCACAACACCTGGTAGAAAAAGGGTAACATAGTAATTTAACTGTGCACCAACAGTCAAGCTAAGCCCGGTCGTTTTTTCTCTAATTCCCAGCTTGGTCTGATGAAAGCTCCATGGGCCAGGATCTGCAATGTGTCCTCCCATCTAACCTTAGCTCATCTGTAATCTACAGCTCTGGTCTGCTGTCCACCTCAGAGAAATATATTGGGTTCACAGAACAGAAAAATGAGGGAGAGAGAGAATAGGTGATAGACAAGGAAAGAAAGAGAGCACAGCAGACAGAGAGAGGGGGTGGGGGGGTGATGAAGGTGAAAGGGAAAAGAAGAAAGAGTAGAGATGAAAAGAGAGCCACTCATTCCAGCCCCATGGTGTTGTGGTCCAGTGCACAGAAAACAGGGGCCATTCTTTCTGATTTTGCGGCGGAGAGTGTGACAATAGGGGCTAATAGAGCAGTCTGGAAGTGCTGTGTATCTGTGTGCTGTGGCCCAGTACCACCCACACTCACCCCAACACACTCACACGCGCATAACCCGCCACACTAAGATATATTCGTCTGGCAAGACTAGACCCCATTAGTAGAGGAATCAAACCTAATCCTGCTAAAAAATATACATGACATGACTGCATGTGACTGTGCATGTGTGTGTGCATGTTTGTGTGTCCATGCCTTGTGCATGTGCGTAACATGTGCGTAACAGAGATAGTAAAGTTGACAATTGGGTTGATAGAGACTGTAAGTGGTAGAGACACACAACCGTAGACACTCTCTTTGTGTGTTTTTGCCATATCCATTTGTGTGTATCTGTGATTGTGTGTGGTCTGGTCGAATGTGTGAGGGCTACAGTGGCCATGTGACCCCCAGCCAAACAGGGCTCTCCAGTGACAGTAGGCTGTGATATGTGGGGCTGTCCAGGTCACAGAGGGCTAAAGAGAATAGACAGGCCTGAGAAAAATGGCCAGGGGACTCCTGGTTGAAGTCTTAAAAGATCAGTGACGAGACCAGTGGACGTGACCTTAGACTGCTGCCTGCCTCTGGGAGATCCGGCCCGGGCCATCTGAACTCATTCCCTGGGATGTGTCAAGACCAATGTTTGGCATTTACACTGGGATTTCATACATTGTTTCTTATATAAATGCAATATATTTAACAAGTAACAAGGTCTCTCCTTGCTGTGTGTCGATGTTGATTGTCAATGAAGATGTTTCTTTAGTTTTTTTTGCCTTACTGGTTTTGTTCCTTGTCATCTTTTTGTCTTTGTAATTTGTTTCATTTCTTTGAGCTCTGTGGGAGCACAGAGCAAGATGTGTGTCATACTAAAAAAAAATGTGGAAAGTGTTGAGGTATGAGGTACCTAGGTCTGTAGTATCTTACCTTCACCTTTTCTTTTGTGGGAGTCTGTTCAATAGCAGATGGTTCTCTTTTCTCTCAAACTGTGGATGTCACTGAAATTCCATATTTTTTTATTTCTCAATGGGACACATTCCTAAAACATAGCAAACAAAACCTGCTTACAAAGTCTAGATAGGAAAAGGCTCTCTTTCTCCCTCTCCTCTCTCCGCATCTCTACTCTCTTGATCTTTGTGTGGTGGTTCAGCCCTTTTCTTGACTTGTGGTCAAGCATTTGAACTCTCTGCTCTCTTGTAAAATCCCCATTAATTGCTTTGACAAGCATTTCATTTGGCTTTTACCAAGCATTGTGAATCACATGTGTAGAGTGTGGACTAGTATAGATCGACTTTATTCATTCTTATTCTACTTGCCCAGAGTTCTGGGTGAGTGTGGTAAACCTGAATCAGATATCTGCATACACAGTGCTGCCCAAAGACTGATGTAGAATTGATGGTCTGGGCATGCAAATGTTTTAGTAAGCAGTACTTCTTAACACAGGCCCAGGGCCTTGCGTCTGTGGTCAGTTGACTCCCCAACGTGGATCAGTAGAACCACAGATGGTTGTGGCTGCATATGCCAACGTTCAATGCCACTGTCATTCCAGAACCTCTAAAAATAGAGCTCTGAACGGGGAGTTATCCAACATCATATCGGATTTCAGTCACTGTAATCCCACCAAGTGTAAATTAGATCATTTGAAGTGAGCCCGACATTCAGCAATAACACAGACATTCTAATTTACTACTCTCAATTTTATACCTACAGTAATTGCATCCCTCTCTTTCCATTCATATGTCTTTCTCTGTCATTCTCTATGGCCAAATTTTTCTTATCTTCAATATTTCTCTCATTCCCTTTTCTTTTTTTTCTTGTTCATTGCATTTTACCAACTGAGCAATTTTGGTCTTATTTCTTTCCCAATCGATCAAGGCTAAATTAGCTCTCCAGCTTTCTAAAAACGTAGGAGGACTTAAAAGAAGACAATATGTTTTCATCCTGACAATTGTCCAGTACTTTTCCCACTTTTGTATGTGCTTCCACATGATCATATGTATGTTTGAGTTTCTGCCAGTGTAAAACCTTGTCATGGAGATTGCTAAAATGAATTAGTTAATCTGCTGGCCAAATTAGTCACACCACTATGTCAAGATTTAGCTCATTAAACATTATCTCCTTAAAAATACTCCAGCCTAATCGTGTTGAACAGGCATTCCAGACTCTGAGTGGAGGAGTCTCAGACCTCTCGTGCATTGGTGCACCTTTTGTTTCAAAGATTCTTCTAATCTTTGTGTTGTACTGTATGTTGTCACTGTGTGTTGATGATGACATGTACATGTAGTATCCTGCACTTAACTATATTTTTATACTTTCATGGATCATTCATCTGAAGAATACAGATGACGAGCTTCTGGAAGCAAGTATTGCGAACATACAAAGTGTTTTGAAATAGTGTTGATCTGTGAGGAACCTTCCAGCGTAAACATCACTTAACCAAGCAGTGGCAAACCTTGAAAGCACATGTGCACACATACACAGACATATTTGTTTCATATAAATTGTTTATGCTTGCTTTGAGGCTCCTACCTAGCCCAACAATAGTGAGTAAATATTGAATTGATGGTTAGATTCAGATCTATACTGGGAGATTAGCAGCGTTTTGCCTAGGTAAGGAGACAGATCCACTGACTTACAAAGTGATGATGGTTAGGGCCGGCCCGTATGTGATAAGAATAACAATGAGCTTACTTAAGATGGCACAGCTGCATCCAGCGATACTTTTTGGCAAAATGTTTAACTCTCAATTTGGTTGATCTGAAAACATGAATATCTTCCAGACTATGAATCCCACTCCCATTTATATTGAATCAAAGATATCATTATTATGTGTGAATATGATGGAATCAGCACTGGCTCCTCAGCCACAAGAGCTTGGCTGAGTATCATTAACTGTGCTGTGCTGCTGGGATGGCAGGAACACTGAGCCCACATGGCTGATTGGACTGAATTAACTGAGAACGTAGGAAGCCGAGTGAGAGAGAGCAGGTTGGTGTTGAACATATCACGCTCAAAATCCCACCAGCAACATTTCACAAAGATGTCAAACATATATAAATGTTCCAATCTAATGCAATTATTATAATGGAGGCTGGTAAGTGAATTATATAGTGATGCATAATTCCTGTGTATGCAGGCCAGGATAGACGGACGACTGACTGACTAACTGATGGAAAAACTATAAACACAATCTCACAGCTTTCATTGATCTTGGCTTTTGACACAGTTGCACACACAGCTTTTTGGAGACAGATACTGTAAGAAAGTTCTGATCCACGATTAATTCACCCATTTTTCCTGCTGATGCCATTGACTTCACCTCTGCCCAATACAGGCCTGTTGGTTTCAGAGAAAAGCGCAGTATGATGCCCCCTCACACCTATTCTATCCCGTCTTCCGCATGCTTGCACATGTCAGGCTCATCACACACGTGTGACTCAGACAGACTGTCAAGAGGACCCTGCTTTTTCCTGTCACATGTCAGCCATGGATGAATGCCTCTTTCCCTGTGAGCCCGCAGATACCTTAAGGATTCTGCTGCAGGTGCAGAGAAAGAAAGGAATCAATAAATTAAATCATAACAAATCTGTTGTTGTCAACTCAAGTAAGTGGTATGGATTGTCAGCAGAATGCCATTGTGATGTTTTGATTGATTAAACAAAAGTGTCTTGACTGACGGGAAAAAGGAGAAGAGGGCCAGAGGGGGTTTGGGAGAGATCAAGTAACCTAGGAAGGGATATGAATACGCTCAAAGAACTTTTCGCTATAATAAATGCTGGCAGGCTAACCACATGCATGTACTGCTATACGTTATTGGATTAAAGTCTTGTAACTACCTACTTGCTCTATTGATTAAGAGCTGAATCCAGACATCAGCTTCATGTCTCCAACCATCAATTAGCCATCTTTGTGACACTGATCCATTGACACAGAGAGGCTGCTGCCTATATACAGACTTGAAATCATTGGCCACTTTAATAAATGGATGTCATCGTCGTGTGTGTAGGTGGCAAGGAAGTCAGGCGCAGGAGAAACCAACTTGGTATAACTGGAGTTGTTTAATAAATAATAAACAAACACGAAATCCAAATCCAACGTACATAAAGTAACATGGGTAAAAAAATACCTGTAGCTCACCAATGCAAAATACACGAAACCAATAACAAACAAAACAATCTCAGACAAGGACATGAGGGAAAACAGAGGGTTAAATACACAACATGTAATGAATGGGATTGGAACCAGGTGTGTAGGAAAACAAGACAAAACCAATGGAAAATGGATCAGTGATGGCTAGAAGACTGGTGATGTCAACCACCACCCGAACAAGGAGGGGAATTGACTTCAGCAGAAGTCGTGACAATGGATCACTAGTCACTTTAATAATGTTTACATATCTTGCATTACTCATCTCACATGTATATACTGTATTTTATACCATCTATTGCATCTTGCCCATTGCTCATCCATATATTTATTTATTCCATTACTTAGATTTGTGTGTATTATGTAGTTGTTGTGGAATTGTGAGATTACATGTTAAATATTTCTGCACATTCTAGTTATTTAGCAGACACTCTTATCCAGAGCAACTTACAGTAGTGAATGCATACATTTCATACATTTTTTTTTTACATACTGGTCCCCCGTGGGAATTGAACCCACAACCCTGGCGTTGCAAACATGTTGCAAACACCATGCTCTACCAACTAAGCCACACCCTCCCCCCAGATATTTCTGCACTGTCGGAACTAGAAGCACAAGCATTGCGCTACACTCACAATAACATCTGCTAACCATATAAATACAATTTGATTTGATTTGACCAATACAAGAAAACAATTTTATTGATTTCTACCAGGGAAATAACTTGTTTATTAGATGAATTGTCAACAGAGGGAATGGTTTGTGAAAATGATAGAGGAAATCAGCCTCCTCATGTGATGTATCTGTGATATCTCTATTACATGTGGTGAGATATGGTCTGTACACTGTAAAAAGGAACTGCCTAACTCATTAAAGAAATTGAGTAGTGGCTACTCAAACATCTCCAACGGTCAGTGGAACTCAAATCATAAAAGTCATGCTAACTCATATGTCAATAAGATTTCTTGTCACTTAATTATTTTGAGTGCAGTTAACAAATATTAGGTTAGTGAGTAAATATAACTTTATTTATTTATGTTCTGCTAATCTAAAGTTAGAGTTTTACAAGTTATGATTATTTTATATTTTAATTAAGTTGTTTTTACGTGATTTTATTATGTTTTAAGTCTTTAATATAATAAAATGTAGTTAGGCACATTGATATTTGAGTGAAAACTGTGTTGTGCTGAGAGAATTATTACAATTTTGCAAGGTATGAATACTTAATAGCACCACGTTGCTCTGTTTTTAGAGGATTGTGGATAATTCAAAATGTTTAGACTTTATAATTATTTTATACAATGTTGTAAGCGTTTTTGAAATAAGAAAAGTATATTTCTAAAATAGTATTCAGCAGTTTGTTGTGCTATGAGGTGTAATTGGTCATGATGAATGGATATCAAAACTGTTTGCCAAATTGACATTCAATAGTCATTCCCACCATCAAAAAGCTAATGTGTACCAAACTTAATGACAGAAGCTAATGCAGCATCCTGTAATTCTTACAGCTCTACTTCCAGTTACTGCTAGATTAATGAGCATTGTGCTGAACAACGCCTGCATAGGTGGGTTAAAATGCCAAATTGTCATTAAGTTACAATCACAAAAAATGAGTAATCAGAACAACATACTACTTATACTGGAAAAAAATGAGTTATGAAGTATATTTTAACTAGAAGGGACCCTACATTTTTATTTTCATTACCACAAACATTAATGTTCAAGTAACTTCCATCATTATAGTTCAGAATACATCACTCAATTTAATGTTAAAAAGTTAATTAAACACAAAACGGTTAAGTATTTACAACTGAAAAAGATAACCATATGCGTGGTGATATCACTTTATTAAGTATTGAACACTGAAATATTTTAAGTTGGGTTACTCGAAGGGTTCTAGGCAACGGGTTCCCACAAAATAGATGTAGAACTAATTACTTTTTACAGTGTACTTTAGACCCTCCTATACCATATAACACCTTCCAGGCGATTCAGATAATGATATTCCTGGACCTGTTATAGCGATGGGTTCAGTGTTTCTTACATTTACAGTTTTCTGTTTGTTGCGACTGTCGACTATATTGCTATATTCATGGGAAGGTATATTTATAGTGGTGCTGTATTCTCCCTGAAACAGCCAGGCTGTAAAATAAATTGTGGCGTGTGTTCTCTGACTGATGGGAAGCAGAGCCAGTGCTTCCGCGGGGATTCTGCAGAGGACAGCCATTATGAGAGAAATGGAAGAAAATCTTTACATCCCTCTCCTTTCTTTTCCGTCTGTCTCTCCCGCACACAAAAATACACGTGCTACTGTACATTCAAACACATACTGTGCACGGACAGAAAGATTTGCACATTTCAAACACTACATACACATAATGACTCATACACTTATGTACACGCCCAGGCAAGTGACTGTCTGTATGTGTTGGTAAAGCGTTGCGCTTGAAACGCCAGGGTTGGGTTCGATTCCCACAGGGGGACCATTCCTGAAATAAATATGAAAATGTATCCACTCGCTATTGTAAGTTGCTCTGGATAAGAGAGTTTGCTAAATGACTAAAATGTCAAATCTAAATGTGCAAGTGTGTGTGATGGGATAAAATAGCTCAATGGTGTTCTTGCATCCTTGCAGCAGTATATGAATGGGAAGTGGAGGTTGTTGGAAAGGTTGAGCAAGTCAGCCCTTCTATGTAATAATGGGGGGCAGGAAGAGGGGAGGTGAAAAAGAGCTTGAGTACGTTTCCCTGTTTAACAGTGTGTGTGTGTGTGTGTGTGTGTGTGTGTGTGTGTGTGTGTTGGCACCAGGAGCGTGAGAGATGAGGCATGATAGCATCTCATGATAAGTGGAGACAATACGAAGGGGAAAATCTCATCAAGTGTTATTGGAGACTTGTGTAAGTGTAGATGAATATCTATATGTGTGGGGAAATACATTGAAAGTCGATGTAGACATAGTACGGTCCTACACCCTTCTAATATTGACACGGGATCCCATTTCATGCATGATGTGTATGATATACTAAAGTTAAAAATCAAATCAAATGTACGATACCATGGTGTCAATGAGGATTTTCCTTCAACACTGGCTAGTTTTGATGTGCTTCTCAGCAGCTAAGGAATGGTAAACCCCTTACCTAGAACGTTTTGGGTTCCAGGTAGTAACCTATCCACAGACCCAAACGGGTTCTATCTGGAACCAGTAGGGGCTCTAATTGGAACCAAAAGGGTTCTCCTATGGGGACAGCCAAATAACCCTTTTGGAACCCTTTTTTCTAAGTGTAGAATCAAAACATAAAGATACTGTACCAAAGATAACATGTACAGTTGAAGTAGGAAGTCTACATACACCTTAGCCAAATACATTAAAACTCAGTTTTTCACAATTCTTGACATTTAATCCTAGTAAAAATTCCCTGTCTTAGGTCAGTTAGGAACACCACTTTATTTTAAGAACATGAAATGTCAGAATAATAGTAGAGTGATTTATTTCAGCTTTTATTTCTTTAATCACATTCCCAGTGGGTCAGAAGTTTACATACACTCAATTAGTATTTGGTAGCATTGCTATTAAATAGTTTAACTTGGGTCAAACATTTCGGGTAGCCTTCCACAAGCTTTCCACAATAAGTTGGGTGAATGTTGGCCCATTCCTCCTGACAGAGCTGGTGTAAGTGAGTTAGGTTTGTAGGCCTCCTTGCTCACACACGCTTTTTCAGTTCTGCCCACAAATTTTCTATAGGATTGAGGTCAGGGCTTTGTGATAGCCACTCCAATACCTTGACCTTGTTGTCCTTAAGTCAGGGCCTTCCCTGTGGCTCAGTTGGTAGGGCATGGTGTTTGCAACGCCAGCACGGTGTGTGCAATGCCAGGGTTGTGGGTTTGATTCCCACGGGGGGCCAGTACAAAAAAAATAAAGCGTGAAATGAAATGTATGCATTCGCTACTGTAAGTCACTCTAGATAAGAGTGTCTGCTAAATGACTGTAAATGTAAAAAGTCATTTTGCCACCAATTTGGAAGTGTGCTTGGAGTCATTGTCCATTTGGAAGACCCATTTGCGACCAAGCTTTAACTTCCTGACTGATGTCTTGAGATGTTGATTCAATATATCCATATACTTTTCCTCCCTCATGATGCCATCTATTTTGTGAAGTGCACCAGCCCCTCCTGCAGCAAAGCACCCCCCACAACATGATGCTGCCACCCCGTGCTTCACGGTTGGGATGGTGTTCTTCGGCTTGCAAGCCTCCCCCTTTCTCCTCCAAACATAAGGATGGTCATTATGGCCAAACAGTTCTATTTTTGTTTCATCAGACCAGAGGACATTTCTCCAAAAAGTACGATCTTTGTCCCCATGTGGAGTTGCAAACCATAGTCTGGCTTTTTTATGGCGGTTTTGGAGCAGTGGCTTCTTCCTTGCTGTGTGGCCTTTCAGGTTATGTCGATATAGGACTCGTTTTACTGTGGATATAGATACTTCTGTACCTGTTTCCTTCAGCATCTTCACAAGGTCCTTTGCTGTTGTTCTGGGATTGATTTGCACTTTTCACACCAAAATACGTTCATCTCTAGGAGACAGAACGCGTCTCCTTCCTGAGCAGTATGAAGCAGCTGCGTGGTCCCATGGTGTTCATACTTGTGTACTATTGTTTGTACAGATGAACGTGGTACCTTCAGGTGTTTGGAAATTGCTCCCAAGGATAAACCAGACTTGTGGAGGTCTCCAATTCTTCTGAGGTCTTGGCTGATTTCTTTAGATTTTCCCATGATGTCAAGCAAAGAGGCGCTGAGTTTGAAGGTAGTCCTTGAAATACATCCACAGATACACCTCCAATTGACTGAAATGATGTCAATTAACCTATCAGAAGCTTCAAAGCCATGTCATCTTAGTGTATGTACACTTCTGACCCACTGGAATTGTGATACAGTGAATTATAAGTGAAATAATCCGTCTGTAAACAATTGTTGGAAAAATTACAAAGTAGATGTCCTAACCGACTTGCCAAAACTATAGTTTGTTAACAAGAAATTTGTGGAGTGGTTGAAAAACGAGTTTAATGACTCCAACCTAAGTTTATGTATACTTCCCACTTCAACTCTATATAGTAGTACACATAATGTTGATGTTTTATTTATACCTCTATGAGCGTCTGTACTTATGCATTTGTGCTCTCATGTGATTTTCTGTCTGCCTTCTCCCTGTTACCTGTCTACAGGTTTATAGATAGTGTGCAGGATTATGCCCTCTGTGCTCTGGATTTGGGGGTCTGGGCCACCTCATACAGGGAGATTAATTATATCAGTGGGTGACACACATGATGTGTCGACATTCATTGACATCCCACCACACATCACATAGTGACAGAGATGAGGAAGGACAAATAAATAGACAGCCTGCATTTGTATTTTATTTGTACCTTTATATAAGCAGGGAGAACACAGCCTCTTTCACAGAAAACAATTTCACTATACAGTATATCTACAGTATATACACATAAATTACACAATACATGAAAAACAAACACAAAAGCACGAAAAGCAAAATACAATCATATGAAACAAACACATTCTTCAGTAAAAAAAACATCTAACATCCACATAAATTGCCCTAAAGGCCCCAACTCCACCAACTTTAAGGATGTTGGAGACTACATGTCAGTGATGTGCACTCAGGATAGGCAGTGCCCTGTGAAAATGTATGATAACAACTGTGATGACAAATAAATAAATATAGGCTACAATTTATCAATAACAATTTTGTCATCTTCATGTTTTTTCTGCATTATAAAATCGATTTCTAGTACTAATTTCCAAATTTGCGGTGATGGGGTACAACATGAGCAAGGAGGCCAGGAGAAAAGCAGCCCCGCCGTGTGCCTTTCTCGCCCTTCAAACTCAATGCGTGACATTGACATGACTTGCGCATGTGTGTTTGTACATGAAACTGCCAGCTAATGCGCACACAAATTGTGTATTGGAGTGAAAAAAGTAATGGTATAGGCTGAGCTCGCTCCTGCCTATGGACCACACATGTCATCTGCCAAGGCGGCTCGTTTTACTGCTAGCAAAAAAATATCAGGTGGCTAACATATTGCATCTGAAGCAGTTTTCAAAGTTGATCTTAGGGACGTACATCAAAGGAAGGGATGGAAAATAACACAATAATTTCAATCTGAGTGGTATCAATGGAAAGACTGGCTCTGTGGCTGCGCTGCTAGCAGGCCGACTCTACTGCTTCCCCTGCCTGCAGTTCTCCAACAGCGGCAACGTTTGGAGGATACGTTTGGATATATGGGGCAATTAAAACTGCATTGAAAAATTGGTAGCTCAAACCTATAATGTAGCCTCTGTGATAGCATCAGAGCAGAATGGGGTCCAGGCAACGATAAAAGAGAGAGTACCTGAAGCCTCATTCACCCATTGTTATGCCCACAAGTTGAACTTGGTGCTCTCTGTCTGCCAAATTCATTCCCGAGTGTAAAGATTTTTGAAGACAGTTTAGGGTCACATTTTTTAACAAATGAACCAAACGCACCCATCTACTAGACGAGGTGGTGAAACAGATGCCATGGCAACCAGATGGAACTCCTTTACCAATCTGATCTACGTGCACTGTACCAGATTATGAGGAAAACTCCAGATGACTGGGACGGTGAGACCCTGGCCATGGACTCTGGATATGAACACTAAATCAAATCAAATCAAATTGTATTTGTCACATGCGCCGAATACAACAGTGAAATGCTTACTTACAAGCCCTTAACCAACAAAAGTATGAGATAAAAGTAACAAATAATTAAAGAGCAGCAGTAAAATATCAATAGCGAGGCTATATAAGGCGGTAACGGTACGGAGTCAATGTGCAGGGGCACCGGTGTTGAGATAATTGAGGTAATATGTACATGTAGGTTGAGTTATTAAAGTGACAATGCATAGATAATAACATTGAGTAGCATCAGCGTAGAATGGGGGGGGGGGGCAATGCAAATAGCCTTGGTAGCCATTTGATTAGATGTTCAGGAGTCTTATGGCTTGGGGGTAGAAGCTGTTTAGAAGCCTCTTGGACCTAGACTTGGCACTCCGGTACCGCTTGCCGTGCAACAGCCTATGACTAGGGTGGCTAGAGTCTTTGACAATTTTTAGGGCCTTCCTCTGACACTGCCTGGTATAGAGGTCCTTAGCCCCGGGTGATGTACTGGGCCATACACATTAAGCTTTGTAGTGCCTTGCGGTCGGAGGCCGAGCAGATGCCATGCCAGGCAGTGATGCAACCTGTCAGGATGCTCTCGTCGGTGCAGCTGTAAAGCCTTTTGAGGATCTGAGGACCCATGCCAAATCTTTTCAGTCTCCTGTTGGGGAATAGGTTTTGTTATGCCCTGTTCATGACTGTCTTGGTGTGCTTGGACCATGTTAGTTTGTTGGTGATGTGGACGCCAAGGAACTTGAAGCTCTCAACCTGCTCCACTACAGCCCCATTGATGAGAATGGGGGCGAGCTTGGTCCTCCTTTTCCTGTAGTCTACTCCTTTGTCTTGATCACACTGAGGGAGAGGTTGTTGTCCTTGCACCACAAGGTCAGGTCTCTGACCTCTTCCATTTTTTACATTTTAGTCATTTAGCAGATGCTCTTATCCAGAGCGACTTACAGTAGTGAATGCATACATTTCATTAAAAAAAAATTATCCTATAGGCTGTCTCATCATTGTCAGTGATCAGGCCTACCACTGTTGTGTCATCGGCAAACTTAATGATGGTGTTGGAGTCATGCCTGGCCGTGCAGTCAGGAGTGAACAGGGAGTACAGGAGGGGACTGAGCACGCACCCCTGAGGGGCCCCCGTGTTGAGGATCAGTGTGGCGTATGAGTTGTTACCTACCCTTACCAGATGGGGGCGTCCCGTCAGGAAGTCCAGGATCCAGTTGCAGAGGGAAGTGTTTAGTCCCAGGGTCCTTAGCTTAGGGATGAGCTTTGAGGGCACTATCATGTTGAATGCTGAGTTGTAGTCAATGAATAGCATTCTCACATAGGTGTTCCTTTTTTCCAGGTGTGAAAGGGCAGTGTGGAGTGCAATAGAGATTGCATCATCTGTAGATCTGTTGGGGCGGAATGCAAATTGGAGTTGTCTAGGGTTTCTGGGATAATGGTATTGATGTGAGCAAAAATCCATGTGTGTATATAGTGTGTATGCTATCGTTTGTGTGTATGGGAGTGTCATTTCCTGTGTGTGTGTGTCTTTTCAGTCCCTGCTGTTCCATAAAGTGTATTTGCATTTGTTTTTTCCATCAGATTTTACTGCTTGCATGAGATACTTGATGTGGAATAGAGTTCCATGTAGTCATGGCTCTATGTAGTACTGTGCATCTCCCATAGTCTGTTCTGGGCTTGGGGACTCTGAAGAGACCTCTGGTGGCATGTCTTGTGGGGTATGAATGGGTGTCTGAGCTGTGTGCTAGTAGTTTAAACAGACTCGGTGTATTCAACCTCTTACAAATACAAGGAGTGATAAGGTCAATCGCTCCTCTACTATGAGCCAGGAGAGATTGACATGCATGTTATTCATGTTAGCTCTCCGTGTACATTTAAGGGCCAGCCGTGCTGCCCTGTTCTAGGCCAATTGTAATGACCACACAACTGGACAGTAGTCCAGGTGCAACAAAACTAAGGCCTGTAGGACCTGCCTTGTTGACAGCGTTGTTAAGAAGGCAAAGCAGTGCTTCATTAAGGATAGACTTCTCCCCATTTTAGCTACTGTTGTATCAATATGTTTTGACCATGACAGTTTACAATCCAGGGTTACTCCAAGCAGTTTTGTCTCGTCAACTTGCTAAATTTCCACATTATTCATTACAAGATTTAGCTGAAGTTTAGGGTTTAGTGAATGATTTGTCCCAAATACAATGTTTTTAGTTAAACATATATTTAGGACTAACTTATTTCTTGCCACCCATTATTGCTTGCCATCATCTCAGTCGAGACCGAGAGCAAGACAGAGAGACTTTTATAACTGGGGGCCAACAGGGAGAAGTTTTACCGTTCAGTCACTGATGTCTATACCCAGAAGGATAGACGGATTGACTTTGTTGACAAGTAAACGTAAATGCAATTGTTTATTTACAGTAGTGCCGTCTACTTTTATTACATTACATGTAATAAATTATTACATTACTTTCGGGACAGCAGGTAATCTACTGGTTAGAGCATTGGGCCAGTAACTGAAAGGTTGCTTGATCAAATCCCTGAGCTGACAAGGTAAAAAAACTGTAATTCTGCCCCTGAACAAGGCAGTTAACCCACTGTTCCTAGGCTGCCAATGTAAATAAGAATTTGTTCCTAACTGACTTGCCTAGTTAAATAAAGGTTAATAAAAAATATATATTGTGTGAGTATATATCTCAACCAGCAGCGATGTCTACTTGGCATTTTGTGTGTATAGCGCTGTCTACAAGTAGCCCCACTCGCTGGCATTTGAGTCGCTGTCTGTGGTGTTGAAAGTCTCCTGTTTGTGCAGGGCAGTTGTGTGGGGCAGAAGCTATTAGGGCCTGTGAATGTGTGTGTAATGGATGTGCTGCCTACCTTCTGCTGTTGGATGGTTGTTTGATGGTTATCTTTGTGATCGTGTCATACCGATAAACACCATGGCAAAAATTGGCTTTATGAGTGTGTGTGTGTGTGCGTATATATATGTGTGTGTGCATGAGTGAGAGATGGGGGGGGGGGCTCAATAGAAAGTGCCTACTCGGACTCAGACCTCACCACACTACATTTCATTACTTGTACTCAATATGTTCCTAATTCCCCAAATGCCTTGCTTTACTTAGCTATCTTTTTGCATTTGGCCACCGGTTGTTTAGAACTAAGCGTAGATCTTGCTAGAGCTTAGTTTCTAGACCGATTTGAAAAATGGGTTTTGTAAGAAGATGGAGAGGGGGTTAATTGCAGTTATGCAGAAGTCTGTTTCTCTCTTTCTCCTGCTGTCCTCTCCCTTTCTCTCATTCTCTATTTCTTTCTCTCTCTTCATAGTGTGATTATAAGCTTTCTCTCTCTCTCACGATAGTGTGATTATAATATCTATATCTCTCTCTCTCGATAGTGTGATATAATCTCTCTCTCTTTCTCTCTCTCTCTCTCTCTCTAGATAGTGTGATATAATCTCTCTCTCTCTCGATAGTGATTATGAACTACCTCTCTCTCTCTCTCTCGATAGTGTGATATAATCTTTCTCTCGCTCTCTCTCTCTCTCTCTCTCAATAGTGTGATTATAAACTCTCTCTCTTTCTCTTTCTCTCTCTCTCTCTCTCTCTCTCTCTCTCGATTGTGTGATTATAAACTCTCTCTCTTTCTCTTTCTCTTTCTCTCTCTCTCTCTCTAGATAGTGTGATATAATCTCTCTCTCTCTTGATAGTGATTATGAACTACCTCTCTCTTTCTCTCTCGATAGTGTGATATAATCTCTCTCTCTCTCTCTCTCTCTCTCTCTCTTTCTCAATAGTGTGATTATAAACTCTCTCTTTGTCTCTTTCTCTCTCTCTCTCGCTCTCTCTCGATAGTGTGATTATAAACTCTCTCTCGCTCTCTCTCTCTCTCTCTCTCTCTCTCTCTCTCGATAGTGTGATTATAAACTCTCTCTCACTCTCTTTCTCTCTCTCTCTCTCTCTCTCTCGATAGTATGATTATAATCTCTCTCTCGATAGTGTGATTATAAACTCTCTCTCGCTCTCTCTCTCTCTCTCGACAGTGTGATTATAAACTCTCTTTCGCTCTCTCTCTCTCGCTCTCTCGATAGTGTAATTATAAACTCTCTCTTGCTCTCTATCTCTCTCTCTCGATAGTGTGATTATAAACTCTCTCCCTTTCTCGATAGTGTCATATAATCTCTCTCTCTCTCGATAGTGTGATTATAATCTCTCTCTCTCTCTCTCTCTCTCTCTCTCTCTCTCTCTCTCTCTCTCTCTCTCTCTCGAGATAGTGTGTTTATGAACTCTCTGTCTCTCTCTCATTTCATTGTCTGATTACAAACTCTCTCTCTCGATAGTGTGATATAATCTCTCTCTCTCTCGATAGTGTGATTATAATCTCTCTCTCTCGATAGTGTGATTATAAACTCTCTCTCTCTCTCTCTCTCTCTCTCTCAATAGTGTGATTATAATCTCTCTCTCGATAGTGTGATTATAAACTCTCTCTCTCTCTCTCTCTCTCTCGACAGTGTGATTATAAACTCTCTCTCGCTCTCTCTCTCTTGCTCTCTCGACAGTGTAATTATAAACTCTCTCTCGCTATCTATCTCTCTCTCGATAGTGTGATTATAAACTCTCTCTCTTTCTCGATAGTGTGATATAATCTCTCTCTCTCGATAGTGTGATTTTAATCTTTCCATCTCTCTCTCGATAGTGTGATTATAAACTCTCTCTCTCTCTTCATTGTCTGATTACAAACTCTCTCTCTCTCTCGATGGTGTGATTATAATCTCTCTCTCTCGATAGTGTGATTATAATGTCTCTCTCTCTCTTGATAGTGTGATTATAATCTCTCTCTCTATCGATAGTGTGATTATAATGTCTCTCTCTCTCTCTTGATAGTGTGATTATAATCTCTCTCTCTCGATAGTGTGACTATAATCTCTCTCTCTCTCTCTCTCTTGATAGTGTGATTATAATCTCTCTCTCTCGATAGTGTGATTATAATCTTTCTCTCTCTCTCTCGATAGTGTGATTATAATCTCTCTCTCTCTCTCTTTCTCTGGATATGTGATTATAAGCCCCACAGAGCCACTGATGCTTCAGAGCGAGGACAATTGAACCTGTCCCTGAAGTAATAGGTTCCTCTCCAGCTTAATTAAGAAAGTCACAATGTGTTTCATTATTTGGGGGGAAAGCTGACAAATCGATCAGGGCATTCAGAGTGGGGTGAAGTGTGGAGCCAGGGAGGGTGTGGTTGTCTCATTCTCTTGGATGTTCAAAGTTAGCTCTGTCATAGATCTTGCAAGTTATTCTTACATAATGCAAGTTACCATGGCATTACTGATGGAGACTTAGGCTCCTATTCCCAGACTCTCTTAGAACTTCACACACTCACTCATCCCATGAAGATCAATGATTAGATTTCTTGTAAATCTTCAGACATCCTCTTATTGATCACATTGGCCACTAATCTTTCCTCTCCAGCACTGTTTTCTATAATCTAGGGGAGTACTGCTAGACCTTATCCAGCAGGGCACATTCACATGTATTATCAGGAGCCTAATACTATGACTTCTGTCTGAGATCTGAGAACACTGATTAGTGATTCGAACACCCATACTAACATACTGTACACTACATACCTAATGAGTATATACTACATAATGTTAGTTAATTTTAGTATACTGTAAAACGAACAGTATGCTTTCAGTTGAGCGTACTAATGCTTCACCTGTTACCGGAAGTTGATGCTATTGCTATGCAACCTCTTGCTAGCTTGTTAGCATAAGAAATTACTAGCTAGAAATTTTACGACTTCAGATGTGTTCTTGAATTCAATCTGGAGTGCCAGAGTGCGCTCAGAGTACACTGGGTGTCATAAATTCAGAGCATTGTCAGATTGTCAGTTTGTAAATTCAGAGCGTTTCACTCTGGGAGGGCTCAGAGCGCACACTTGACGCTCTGGCCGAGGAGTATGGGTTGATGCGAGCATTCTGACCATACAACAGCAGTCAAGCACCCAAGCTAACTGGCTAAGTTGCAAGCTATTTCCAGATACAAATGAGAGAACACCTCACTCTGACCATATGAGAGAACACCTCACTCTGACCATTTCACTCTCCCTAGCAGAGCTGGTTAGGCAGTTTTCATGTTATCCAGAGCATTGGTGACTGTAACTGTGCTGCTGGCAACAATTAAATTCAGATTTTTTGTTGACGTTTACTGACTAAATTCAACGGGAGTTGAGTATTCGTAAATTCATCAGTTTTTCTGTGCTCTGGTACACTCAGACGAGAGTGCTCTGAAATCGGAGTAGATAGCCAGAGATAATTTACGAAAGCACCCAAATATCCATTGAGAAGGCACAATGACTATAACACTTAACTAAGAATCATGTGAATAATCAAGTCAATAAACGTTAGATAGCAGATAGTTAATATTCTGGCAAGTTTGATGTATTAGCAGCCAACTAACGTTAGGTAGCTAGCTAACATACCGGTACATACTGCTGTAATGATATGCTATGTGGTTCGGAAGGATAACTTAGCTCACAAATTGTCAGCCAACATAACTCGTAAGGTAACTTATTTGAAAGTCATGACTTTATTACATTGGTCAACATTTTCTTAACATTTGTCATAATTAGTTAAAGCAATGAATTTGTATCCGCTCTCGCTGGACTTCGGCTGCATATTTTTCACAATTTTCTTCAAATCTGAAAACGATGTAAAGCCACGCACATTTTCTGAAGAATTGAATTATGGGCCACTAAAGCACGGAAATAGTGTCCACTGTTTGTATACTTTGTATTTTTGCGAATGTAGTACGACGTCCGGGAACTTTTGGCATACTAACTACTATATCCATACTATGACCAATAAGCATACTATATACTCAACTTAAGTCACAAATAGTATGGTTAGTGAGGTTCGTATGAGTATTTAAACACAGCTAGTGACTGTTAGATTTGTATCTGTTGCTTTGAAAACACAGTCGAGGAAGGTTGATGGGTAGAAATGTCCACTCTTTATCCTCATCCCATCGCTAATTAAATCTGTCTGATTAAATCAGTGGTCTCCAGGTCTCTCTGGGTTTGTAATGCAGCTACAGTAAAGGCTACATATTGCCCAGATGCATATCAGGTGATCATTTGCCAATTAGAAACAGATAAGTTCCACTAACACTCAGGGGAAGGTGACTTTCAGTCTGAAATACTTAGTCCAGTATACTTAGTCCATTTAATTGATAGCGGGATAGAATAGAGTAAAAACAGGAGGAATTGTATCTTTACAAGAACCTTCAACTGATGATCTAATGATTCTGGTTGAAGCTACGGAGGAGGAACTGACAGGCAGACTACTAACACAGCTTCCTCTAGCAATGATTAAGCTAATAAAAACTTTTGCTTGTAGAATCTCAGTGGAATATTTCTTTAATCAGTATCCCCAATGCAATGCCAACATCACAAATGCTGACACTATCAAGACATTATCAAGATGTTGGAGCTATATAATAACAGAGGAACCCCATTTCAAATTGACACGTTAGCATTGCAGTACTGTTACAATGGAGATGGATGACTTATAAACAAATTAAATGTGGTAGCAGATGTTCTGAACTCCCTAGAACAGTTCTGAGAATCATTACCTTCATTTCTAAGATAAGAATTGAAAATGTTAAGAAAGTACATTTCTAAGATAAGAATTCCACATTTTCAGAATGTAACCTTTATTTAACTAGACAAGTGGCTGTTTGCTCAAACTGGGTTGGAACTGTGCTCTTGCATCATGAAGACAACTTTCCTAAGATTGTTTGACCTCCTCCTAGCTCTTGGCCTCTTGACTTATGTGATTTAACTTCAATTGGTTTTATCAATTTCAAAGGATTTTTGTTGGTGTTGACACCCCTGTATCTAGCTTTAGGGTCTTTTGCACTCTACCTAAACAAGATCTTTGGACAACACTCCAAATTAAAGCCATTTCGTAAATCCCATCTCCCAAACTGACCACTATTCCAGAACAACCAAACAGTGGTTCTGAGGCCGAGGCCAATATTATTGGGACGTTGGCCTCTATACAGTGGCGTACGGGAGGCAGACGTGATAAAAGGAAAGAGTTATCCCCTTTCCCCTCACTAATCTTTGGCCTGATGGCATGAGCCAGGTGGGACTAAGCTGTCAGATAAAAGGAGACCAGAGGTGGATTCTGACAACATATGTGGCTTTATGGTGGCATTATGGAGCATTTGGCATATTTACAGGTGCTTTGCCTAAAGGCTTGGGATATGTTTGAAGACTGGTGATGAGAACAAGGATAGAGCAATGCTAAAGGACATTTAGCTGTGGCTGTGCAGGTGGATATATAGTCAGTAGGGTGGATTAGAGAGAGAGAGAGAGAGAGAGAGAGAGAGAGAGAGAGAGAGGAGATGGGTCAGCTTTGTGGCTAGACTGGGCAGACAGACAGACAGATTAAGCAGTTAGTCAGCCTATCGCTACCTGCCAGATGTTCTCAAAGCGAGCTTGGAACCGAGTCGCTAAAAGCGTGTGCATGTGACTGTCTCTGTGGGTGTGTGTAGTCAGTAATTGTATATACTGTATTTGTTGAAGATGTGTATCTCCTTATATGTATTGATTTGTTCAAGGTCCCTCTCATGCAATTGGCCAAACATCTGCAATGCAGTAGAAGCCATGGCTTTTCACTGCCTCTTTGTAATTTAATTCCCCCTACTCGCCAGAGCAGTGTCACACACACACACACACACACACACACACACACACACACACACACACACACACACACACACACACACACACACACACACACACACACACACACACACACACACACACACACACACACACACACACACACACACACACACACACACACACACACACACACCCATAGCCTCTGGACAGTCTTCAGGCAGGGCACCCTAAGTCAGCACAGAGGCTTGTTCTCCTACTGCCAACATACTCCTTTTCTTTCTCTCTTTCACTCTCTGTCTTTCTCTCTCTCTCTGCCTGCTGTTTTCTGTCCATCTCTACCAAGGTCCTGTTGTTCTTTCTGTTTTCACTGTGACACCACAGGCTTTCACCTCTCAGCCCATTCCCCTAGCCCCATGTGATCTCTCTCTCTCTCTATCTCCCCCTTTCTCAAAGTCTCTCTCTACTCTATCGACCCGTTTTACCACGCTGCCTGGCTCGCATTGATCTGAATATAAAATGGACTTGATGAGTGTGCTCCTCTGCGTGCCTGTAAGTTGAAAGCCAGGTTCAGTATATAGAGAGAGATACAGGCCAGGTTGGTCAGCTTAAATGAGCAGACCCAATTTCTGGGAAGGTGATTCACTGGAAATGTATCGGCCAGATATATAAGGTTCTGAGCGGAGGCAAGGAAGGTGCGATGCTATCTTTATTGGATCATGCTGTGCAGTAATAAAGTCCTTATACCAAACCCCCTCACCAGTGCACTCACGTCTCTACTGAAGTTGCCCCTTCTGCAACCTTCTTTCCACTGCGTTATCGTTGGCTCTGCTTTCAAACAAACAAAAAGCTGTATGCACTGCTTTCTCCCAGACATCCTGCACGCACGCACGCACACACACACGCATGCGCACACACACACACACACACACACACACACACACACAAACTCAACTCAACTCCCCCACTCCTTCCCTTTATCTACCAGACCTGATGTGATGAGCTCTAGCCTTTGGAGTTGTTTTGTTTCAAATACTTTGAGTGTTTAAGGCTGTCTGAAGTGCCGGACTAAACGAATTGCCGGACTAAAGATATAAATTAGCTCTATAGATACGTAAATTCTAGCGCATTTATATGGATTTGTACGTTGAAATGTTGGTTAATGTGTACTGTCAGCATACGTGAAATGAAAAACACAAAGGCTTGGCTCAACCCCGGTTTAGTTAGGCTAACTCCCCATGTATGAAGGACCATTGAGGCATGGTCTAGCGTTTGTTATAAGTTAGGCAAAGTTGATATTCTATAGACCAGAACATTGTGCTGGGGAGATTGCTGTTCTTTTATACATCATTAGTTACATAAACAGGATGGGGGCCAATCTGGAGAGAGTGGGCCACCTGCTCCGTGTGGCCTGGGGAGAGAGGGGATGAGAGATGCCCTTTCTTTCGTGTCAGGAAATTGCCAGTGACCCCCTCAGTTCAAATCGGAGGCTGGAGTGAGGTGAACAGAATAGCAGGGGGGAAATGGTGGATGACGGCAGGAAGGGTGGAGGGTGAAAAAAGAAGCACCAAAGCGCACACAACAAACAAGTCTCCCCCAGTGCTTGCTGGTAATGTTCTGGCTCCCTGAGCGTTTGGCTCTTTGTGACATCAGTGATTGGCATGACCTCTGAGTGGGCAAGGACAGACTACTGTCATCAGTAAAACAGAGGCTGCACCATAGAATTAGGAATTGCAATACTAGAATGGACATGAACCTTCCTATGATTGGATAAAGGTAAACCATTTTGGTCAACCATGGTTTGCCAGTGCTGTGATTATATATTGTGTAAAATAGTGAATTTGAAGAATTTATCTGCACGGTATGTTTGTTGGCAACCTAGCCAGCCAGTTATATAGGAATGATTCCATCAATTTTTCAAATTAACTGCCAATATGCCAACATTACATTCAAACAACGCAATCAATCCATTCATACACTGCCTGAAATCAGTTGATGTTAGGACAGACAAGTTGTTAATGCAACAAGTACTGATATTGTATCATTTACAGTAATAGCACTCACAGCTTTCAAAGACAACAAATTGACACATTTATGGTCTGTTTACATACACCGAGTGTACAAAACATTTTATACAATGTGTGGATCTAATCCTGAATGCTGATTGGTTACAAGTTACCAACTGTCCCATAGTAACGAAGGTGTAGGGGTCGGGAGTTGGGACGAGAGAGAGAGGGGCAGGTAGCGTTTTCTCAGCCAGTCTAAATCAAGAATCAGCTGGCATCATTTTTATGGATGTATACAAAGAAATGTAAATTGCAAAAAGGTAAACAAAACAAAGTTTTCAGTCTTTTCAGCATCAGTTTGAAGTTATTTTGTTAGCTGTGTTGTTGGCTAGATCCTCTCAACAACAGTGCCCTAATGAGAGAGCACATTTTCAATGCCAGGCAAAGCGTGCCTCAATAGCTCATTGTTATGGATGTATCCAAATAAATGTCACTGGAAAACAGCTTAAACAAATGCAGCTACTGTCATTATTCTTTCTGCACTGTTTGACGTGTGTAAAGGGGTGCGTAACTGGTGGCAGGGAAGTCAGACACAGAAGAGCAGAACTAGGTAGTAGCCGGAGCAGTTTAATCCAACAACCAACGGCATAAAAATACAACAGAATATGGGTACAAAAACCCGACGTGCAGCAGTAAACAAGTACACAAGCACTTACAACAAACAATCCCACACAAAGACATGGGGGGAACAGAGGGTTAAATACACAACAAATAATGAGGGAAATGGAAACCAGGTGTGTAGGAAAACAAATGGAAAATGAAAAGTGTATCAACGATGGCTAGAAGACCGGTGACGCCGACCGCCAAACGCCGCCCGAACAAGGAGAGGAAATGACTTCGGTGGAAGTCGTGACAATGTGACTGTAAGTTAGCCGTAGTTGCCTAGCTAGCAAGCAAGGGATAAGAACGTTGACAGCCAGTATGGCAATGGAACATTTAGAACGAACGACTGGGTCCCATCCATAGATACAGAACAAAAAGACTGAACGACTGGTTTGCATCTCTGGCAACCGAACCAGTAGAACGAACAGCCGTCGTTTGTTTCGGACTATATATTGTAGAAGGATGAAATAGTATGAATAATTTCATAAAAATAACGATTTTAATGAAAATATGTCAATCATTATTTGAATATGTTGGTAACCCATTGTATAAAAGTGAAAAATGCCCTCAAATCAGGTGCCAATACATCCTCCTTCTCTGGCATTATCACTTAGACTGACCAAGTGAATCCAGGCAAAAGCTATGATCCCTTATTGATGTCACTTGTTAAATCCACTTCAATCAGTGTAGATGAATGAGAGGAGACACATTAAAGAAGGATTTTTAAGCCTTGAGACAATTGAGACTTGGATTGTGCATGTGTGTCATTCAGAGGGTGAATGGGCAAGACAAAATATTGAAGTCCCTTTGAACAGGGTATGGTAGTAGGTGCCAGGCACACTGGTTTGGTTCATCGCTGCTGGGATTTTCACGCTCAACAGTTTCCCGTATGTATCACCACCTAAAGGATATTTAGTCAACTTGACACAACTGTGGGAAGCATTGGAGTTAACATGGGCCAGCATCCCTGTGGAATGCTTTCGACATCTTGAACAGTCCATGTCCAGAATTGAGGCTGTGCAACTCAATAGTAGGAAGGTGTTCTTAATGTCTTGTAAACTCAGTGTATATTTGAGAGGCTATTTATACAGCAAATGTGTATAAAACCCATATAAATTGTATTTATAATTATATGACAATATTTTAGGTTGACAATAATTCTATTACACAATCTGATATACCCTACTTTTATTTTCCTGCATTAGTAAAATCAGGATTATGTCTCTATTGCTATTAATTTCAATTAGACTGGTTTGGATTTGTCCCTGACCAATACGGCTGCCATTTTCACCTTATTCTTGAACTTTGAGGGTTAATGATATAGGCCCTCTAGTAGTTTAATATTATCTCTATGGGCTGCACTCTAAAGTAGAACTGTATAATATCATGATGTCATTAAGCACATTAGCACATTAGTTTTAATTGAAGTGAGCCAAAGGGGCTATTGGTCATAGGAGAGATGGCAGATACAGTCCTCATTTATTAGATCTACATTTTACTTGGAGTTTGCCATGTTCAATAGGTATCTTGGTTATTTTTTCTCAACAATTGACATAGTTTGAATTATCAACAATTAATTTGAGAAACATACAGTTCAATATACTGTAAGTGTAACTGATTGCTATGGTTGTGTTCTTACTACTCCTCAATATCAAGCAAATAAGGTATTTTAGTCAATTTTCTGCCCGATTCTGGTGTCCATTGAATGGTAGGGATTCATTAGACTCGTTACCAATTCTGTTGTGTTCTTACTACTACGCAAACTGTAAAAAATTATACTTGAAACAGAGAATGTTGACATGACTTTATTGTTAAAAATCACGTTCAAGCACAGTACAATAATTTGCAAATGCAGTACTCAATTAGTGTTAATGCTCTAGGTAACAAAGTAGTGCCTATGATAAATGCTGTACAGTATACTTGTATCACTTTATATCATACATAACAACTCCTCCCTTCCAGCTATATTGTACTCTGTCAACATCAAAAGAGATATATATGCATGCCAATTCAACAACTAACAATAACAGAAAAAAGGCACTGTTCAATTCTTCATCAAAACAACACTTACCTGTACTTCAGGTTTTCTTTTTCACTTGTCAACCATGACAACTATAAGTCCATTCTATGAGGTGCTCTATGATTTCTCTTAGAGTATTGTTTAGCTTGAGAACCAGAGTCAGTAGTTGTGGGACTCTGAGAACTTATGGGTCTAACAGTCTCTTCAGGCTCAGTGTCGCTTGTAACAGGTAACACCTCATCTGAGTTCTGTGATGAGATAAAAGCCACCAGCAGCTTTGTCCTGTGCTGTGACTCCTCAAACTGTTTCATCCGATAATTGGCTGTGCCAGATCATGTTGGGGCCTACATTCACAGTGTATGTCAGGTGTCCTGTCTTTGACACAATGGGTTTTAGTTCACACCGAAGTGAACTGACACCCATTTTTGCTAACCAACTGCTCAGGCAGGCCTGTGAGAGTGAACAGGGTGCAAAGGACTTTCACCATCTTGCTTGATGTTGCATTTCCTTTAAGGATCGGACCCATTTTAAAAATTGTTGCCTAAAATGACATACCCAAATCTAACTGCCTGTAGCTCAGGACCAGAAGCAAGGATATGCATATTCTTGAAAGTAAATACTTTGAAGTTTGTGGAAATTTGAAATGAATGTAGGAGAATATAACACATTACATCTGGTGAAAGCTAATACATTTTAATATTTTTTTCATCTTCTTTGAAATGCAAGAGAAAGGTCACAATGTATTATTGCAGGTTATGCGCAATTTCAGTGAGTTATGTGTGGTGTATGTGCAAAGTTTTAGACTGAAACATTGCATTTATGTTCAAAATGTTGTCTCAAGTCTGCCCAAATGTGCCTAATTGGTTTATTGGTACATTTTCAAGTTCATAACACGGCACTCTCCTCAAACAATAGCATGGTATTCTTTCACTGTAACAGCTACTATAAATTGGACAGTGAAGTTAGATTAACAAGAATTTAAGCTTTCTGCCCATATCAGATATGTCTATCCCCTGGGAAATTCTCTTGATACTTACAAACTCATGCTAATAACATTAGCCTACGTTAGCACAACCATCCCGTGGGGGGGACACCGATCTTGTAGAGGTTTTAACAGTGAAGACCTTAGGCCATTTTGAGTGAGCGTTGACCATGATGAGGAGCATCCTCTCCAGGAACGGTCACACGTAGTCAATGTGAACATGTTGCCATGTGTGGAGGGGTGCTGTCTGTGACTGTCACTCTTTCTGTTGACATCCACTGCATGTCTTGGCCAGGTCATCTATTTGATGGTTGATTCCAGGCCACCAGACATTGCTTCTGGCTAAGCTCTTCGTCTTAACCACTCCCAAGTGTCCATCTTGAGAGTGCTTCAAGCACTCCTGAATGTATCTTTGGTGGCACAATGACATGTGCACCCCACGACACAGCCTTGACACACTGACAACTGGTCACGTCGGGTGGAGAACTGAGGAAGCTACATATCACCTTGTGCTGGCCAACCTTTCACAGTCACCTCGTAGACTTTAGCCAGTGTTGGGTATCTGTTAGTCTCTTTTTGTGACAGGCATAGGCTCCATCTGAGTCAGCTGGGTCTGCAGCACTCTCAGCTTGAATTAACTCCAGTGGAAGGCTTGAGAGTCCATATGCATTTCCATGTTGTTCAGTCCCCTTGGACTCAATGGTGTAGTCTTGAGTGCCTAGGAACAATGCACACCACTGTAAGTGTGCAGCTGCCATAACTGGAACACACTTCTGCGGGTTCAAGATTGAGACCAGGGGTTGGTGAACTGTAAAATTAAGTGTTTACTGATTGAACCTCTTCACCCCCCATACCAGACTCATTTTGTGGGACAGTACAGCCCTCTGCCATGCAGAGAAGCGTTGCAGGCTAGGCGTAGTGGTAGGATAGGTAGGATGTGTTAATATCTGATCTGAAGTGATCAGCTGTTTTGCGTTCTTGAATGCTTGTTCACAGTCTTTTGACCACTTCCGTTCTGCTTTCCAGTTGCAGCAAACAGTGCAGAGGGTGCAACACAGTGGAAAGGTTGTGTAGGAATTTGTGGTAGTAATTGACAAAACCCAGGAATGTGCGGTGCTGGCTCACATTTTACATCTTTGGTGCTTTCTGAACAGCGTCGATCTTGTCCTGACATTTGTGAAGGCCATGTCTGTCAATCGAATGTCTGCAGTACTCGATCGAGTCCTTGAAGAACTCGAATTTGCTCGTTTGCTCTCAAGCCATACTCTGCCAGTCGTGTGAAAACCACCTGCACATTAAATCAAGGATAGTTGAACTCAGTGTTAAAAAAGTAGTGTTAAATTGACTCTACTGGGAGTTATCTTAACCCTCAATTACTGTTGATAACTGGAGTTGATTTGGAAGGAGTACTTTTAACTCCATTAACAGTAACCAGAGATGGGGAGTTATATCTATGGAGTTACCCACAGATGTGAGTTACCCACAGATGTGAGAAATATTGTCAATATTTCCCAGAATGCTTTGCTGTAGATAGATTTTTTTTATTGTTTGTTTCAATATCTGTGTTTTCGCATGTACATCGATTGTTTTTTATCTTTTGCTACACAAATATAAGCAACATACATTTTTCTAAACTAATCAAAAATGTAAGTGGTTGGATTTATAAAACTGTTAATGAAATAGTTGTTCCAGTTTACATGGTGTAGGTAGTCTCCATGTATTGTATTTTCCCCCCTACTCTGACAGGAATTCTATATGCAGGTTGTGGGTGATGTGAAAGTGCTGGATATCTTCCTGCAAGTTGGATCTAACAGAGATTGGATATCAAATTGCAAACCACTGTAATGTGACACATTAAGAAATATTCAATATAACACCCTTATAATTATAAGTTACCCTAAAGAGAAATCTACTCTGCTGGAGTTGATCGTTAATTCAAAACAACACAGAAAGTGTAAAATGGCAAGGGTGTTTATTAAAAACTACATTGGAAATTATAAAATGTAAATTGGAGTTAAATTTTCGCAAATTTTTGTGAGTTGCGTATTTACTCAATTTAGTGTCGTTTTAACTCCCAAAATACCAACACCTTGACCAGAGTAGTTTTGACACAACATGGGGGTGGGACAATATAAACCCCAAAATAGTGTTTTATTTGACTCTATAGGAGTTGAATTAACTCTTGCGCTTTTACAGTGTGTAGGTTCGCCAGAAGTTCGTCGTCAGCAGCTACTGTCACGATGATATCATCCAGATAGCACTCGTGTGCTGGGAATGACCTGGAGGACTTGGTCCATGGCTCGTTGCCATATCGCTGGGGCACTCGAGACTCCAAAAACTAGATGGTTGTACTGGTAAAGACACTTGTGTGTTGATCGTGAGATCATTTTGTGATGACTCCTCCATTTCCATCTGCAGGTACGCTTGAGCCAGATCAATCTTTGAGATACGCTTGCTACCCATCAGTGATGTAAAGATTTCCTCTATCTGTGGCAGCGGGTACTGTTCTGCCTGCAGTACAGGATTGACTGTGACCTTGAAATCCCCAAAGATGCGCAAAAGGTGCCAGTCTTTTTGATTATGGGCACAATATGTGTGGCCCAGTCAGACCAGTTAACTTTGGAGAGAATGATTTCGTCTTCAAAACCCTGGAGCTTTACCTTGGAGCGGATGGCATACAGTACAGAATGAGCCTTGTAAAACTTTGGTTTTGCGTCGTCCTCGAGTATGATGTGTGTTTTGATATATTTCCTGGAACTCCTGTGCTGACTGAGACAGTAGCTGTGTTAGTCTTACGTCTGTAGAGCAGCTGCTCTTTTTGGAAGTGATTTGCATTGCCTTTATTAACTGCCAGTTAAGCTAAACGCTCCTGAACCATTTCCATCTAAGCAAAGTTAAATCTCCTTTTTGTAGCACATATAATTCCAAAGTGTGTCTTTTGTTGTCATGTTACACATTCACTTTGAGTTTTCCCATTGGAAAGATTTTCGCACCTGTGTATGTTTTTAACATTGAGGTAGGTTTCAGTTTCACATTTGGGAAGTGTCACTTGTAGTCCTTGGTTGAGATGACAGACAAAGCTGATCCTGTGTCTAGTAAATGTTTTAGCTCCACCTCAGGTGTCACCCAGATTATTTTGCGATCTGTCTCTTTAAGAGAGAAAAGTCTTCTTTGTCACAGTCATTTGAATCAGTTTCAGTAATCTGATGGACATTTCTGTCTTTCTTTCCTGTTTTGTGTGACTTTTTATCACTCTGCTATGATTTGTAAATGTTCTGTATTTGTCCAATTGTATTACATTGTCTACAGCAGGGGTAGGCAACCCTGGTGCTGGAGTGCCGTTGGCACTTCATGTTGTTGATTTAACCGACTGAAAGACCAAGTGTTGGATTTGGCAATCATTGAACTGATCAATTAGCTCAGTTGGTCAGGTGTGGTGTGTAGTTGGAGCAAAATCCTGCAGTACCTGCGGCACTCCAGGAACAGGGTTGCCTACCCCTGGTCTACAGTCTTTGACTTTAAACCAGCAATCGGCAGGGTCATGTTACTATTTGTCACACCGAAAGCATGCCTGTGATTTCTATTGACGTCAGGTGCATCTTTTGCGGCAGTTTCAATTGATATGGCAATCTCCAATGAGAAGTATTCTCATCAGCGGTGGCTCACCGATAAGGGCATTAGGGGCAGCATCCCATTTGTGATTGGTATTTTTTTTAAATGTATACAGTACCAGTCAAAAGTTTGGACAGATCTACTCATTCAAAGGTTTTCTTTAATATTACTATTTTCTACATTGTAGAATAATAGTGAAGACATCAAAACTACAAAATACACATTGGGAATCATGTAGAAACCAAAAAAGTGTTAAACAAATCAAAATAAATGTTATATTTGAGATTCTTCAAAGTAGCAACCCTTTGCCTTGAAGACAGCTTTGCACACTCTTGGCATTCTCTCAACCAGCTTCATGAGGTAGTCACCTGGAATGCATTTCAATTAACAGGTATGCCTTGTTAAAAGTGAATTTGTGGAATGTCTTCCCGTCTTAATGTGTTTGAGCCAATCAGTTGTGTTGTGACAAGGTAGGGGTGGTATACAGAAGATAGCCCTATTTGGTAAAAGACCAAGTCCATATTATGGCAAGAATAGCTCACATAAGCAAAGAGAAATGACAGTCCATCATTACTTTAAGGCATGAAGGTCAGTAAATCTGGAACATTCAAGAACTCTGAAAGTTTCTTCAAGTGCAGTCGCAAAAACCATCAAGTGCTATGATGAAACTGTCTCTGATGAGGACCGCCAGCATACAGTGCCTTGCAAAAGTATTCATCCCCCTTGGCGTTTTCATCCCCCTTGGTGTTTTTTTGTTGTTATATTACAACCTGTAATTTACATGGATTTTTATTTGGATTTCATGCAATGGACATATACAAAATAGTCCACATTAGTGAAGTGAAATGGAAAAAAGGACTTCTTTCAAAAAATAAAAAAATTGAAAAAAGTGGAAAAGTGGTACTATGAAGCCCCTAAATAAGATCTGATGCAACCAATTACCTTCAGAATAATGTCTTAAATAAAGTCCACCTGTGTGCAATCTAAGTGTCACATGATCTCAGTATAGATATACCTGTTCTGAAAGGCCCCAGAGTCTGCAACACCATTAAGCAAGGGGCACCACCAAGCAAGTCGCACCATGAGACCAAGGAGCTCTCCAAACAGGTAAGGGACAAAGTTCTGGAGAAGTACAGATCAGGGTTGGGTTGTAAAAAATATCAGAAACTTTGAACATCCCACAGAGCACCATTAAATCCATTATTAAAAATTGAAATAATATGGCACCACAACAAACCTGCCAAGAGAGGGCCACCCACCGAAACTCAGGCAAGGAGGGCATTAATCAGAGAGGCAACAAAGAGACCAAAGATAACCCTGAAGGAGCTGGAAAGCTCCACAGGGGAGATTGGAGTACCTGTCCATAGGACCACTTTAAGTCGAACACTTCACAGAGCTGGGCTTTACGGAAGAGTGGCCAAAACAAATCCATTGCTTAAAGAAAAAATAAGGAAACACATTTGGTATTTGCCAAAAGGCATGTGGGAGACTCCCAAAACATATGGAAGAAGGTACTCTGGTCAGATGAGACAAACATTTAGTTTTTTGGCCAAAAAGGAAAATGCTATATCTGGCGCAAACCCAACACCACTCATCACCCCAAGAACATAATTCCAGTGAAGCATGGTGGTGGCAGCATCCTGCTGTGGGGATGTTTTTCACTGGGAAGCTGGTCAGAATTGAAGGAATGATGGATGGAGCTAAATACAGGGAAATCCTTGAGGGAAACCTGTTTCAGGAAACCTGTTTCAGGACATCACTTTAGCTCGGCCACCTTCCACAGCAGATTCGGAAAAGAGACATCGGCGGATGCAGTAGATTGAGATGCATCCAATGCAATGAAATCTCTAGCTTAAACTGATTCCGTTTTTGGAAACATTTCGAAAATGTTTGGCTATAACCTGGGGCTAGGGATTTAGGTGAGTCTAACACATCTACAACCTCTTTGAAGATTTTCTCTGCTGGCTTTGTCGGGGCTGTAAGGCTACGTAGCAAGTTTTATGTTTTTGCTCCCATTACACTGAGAAGTACCGGCACTTTCCTTTCATCTTCTAGCTATCTTGTTTGCAAAGAAATACTGCTCAAGTCTCGATATATGTAGCCCAATCCTCTATGGATGTCCATTTGTCCTAGACATCCCAAAATCTTAGCTTTGTATGTCTCCCTTTATCAGCTTGAATTGAACAATCCAATCACTTTTTCCTTTTTACTCACATGTCACCTCCAACCTTAGCTAGCTTGTCACTCCATTAGCAGCAGCAGGTCCATTGTGGAGTATTTTTTATATTTCATATTTTAGTCATTTAGTAGACGCTCTTATCCAGAGCGACTTACAGTAGTGAATGCATACATTTCATTTCATACATTTAATTTTTTTTTTTTCTGTGCTGGCCCCCCGTGGGAATCGAACCCACAACCCTGGCGTCGCAAACACCATGCTCTACCAACTAAGCTACAGGGAAGGCCAAAGATGTACTCTTAAGGAGCCTACCGTTACAGTTTTCCACAATTATTTACACACGTTTGCTGAATCTTTGGACCATTTTCCCAAAACTCTAAACACAAAATAAAAAACACACAATGCAAAACTCTACAAATCTCAAACAAAATCAAACACTGCATTCAACACTGTTTTCTCGTTCCAAAATGACACACACACGTCATATGAATAGATCTGTCTACCAACCAACAACACTTTGATGTGCTCAACACAAAACACTACTATGAATATCCCATCAGTGTAACGCCCTGGCCATAGAGAGGGTTTTTTTGTTCTTTATTTTGGTTAGGCCAGGGTGTAACATTGGGTGGGCGTTCTATGTTCATTTTCTATGTTGGCTGGTTTCTTTGGTTTGGCCGTGTGTGGCTTCCAATCAGGCACAGCTGTAGTTCGTTGTTGCTGATTCACACATAAGTAGCCTGTTTTTCCTTTGGGTTTTGTGGTTATTGTATTCTGTTAGTGTGTTTTCCTGACAGAACTGTTTCTGGTTGTTTTTGTTTCGTTTTTTGTATTGTGTTCGTTCAGTCTATTAAAATTCTAATGATGAACACATCCTCCGCTGCACCTTGGTCTAATTCTGACGACGGCCGTTACAATCAGTATGTTTATGACTTTTGCATTTTCAATGTTACACTGTAGCCGGTTCTAAAATATTGTTACAGTAATGTATACCTACTCAAATATAAACTCAGCAAATAAAGAAGCGTCCTCTCACTGTCAACTGCATTTATTTTCAGCAAACTTAACGTGTAAATATTTGTATGAACATAACAAGATTCAACAACTGAGACATAAACTGAACAAGTTCCACAGACATGTGACTAACAGAAATGAATCATGTGTCCCTGAGCAAAGGGGGTGTCAAAATCAAAAGTAAGAGTCAGTACCTGGTGTGGCCATCAGCTGCATTAAGTACTGCAGTGCAATCTCCTCCTCATGGGCTGCACCAGATTTGCCAGCTCTTGCTGTGAGATGTTACCCCGCTCTTCCACCAAGGCACCTGTTAGTTCCCAGACATTTCTGGGGGGAATGGCCCTAGCCCTCACCCTCCGATCCAACAGGTCCCAGACATGCTCAATGGGATTGAGATCCAGACTCTTCGCTTGCCATGGAAAAACACTGACATTCCTGTCTTGCAGGACATTCACGCACAGAATGAGCAGTACGGCTGGTGGCATTGTCATGCTGGAGGGTCATGTCAGGATGAGCCTGCAGGAAGGGTACCACGTGAGGGAGGAGGATGTCTTCCTGGTAACGCACATCATTGAGATTGCTTGCAATGACAAGCTCAGTCCGATGATGCTGTGACACACCGCCCCAGACCATGATGGACCCTCCACCTCCAAATCGATCCTGCTCCAGAGTACAGGCCTCAGTGGAAAGCTCATTCCTTCGACGATAAACGTGAAAACGACCATCACCCCTGGTGAGACAACCACAACTTGTCAGTGAAGAGCACTTTTTTGCCAGTCCTGTCTGGTCCAGCAACGGTGGGTTTGTGCCCATAGGCGACGTTGTTGCTGGTGATGTCTGGTGAGGACCTGCCTTACAACAGGCCTACAAGCTCTCAGTATAGTCTCTCTCAGACAATTGCTGACAGTCTGAGCACCGATGGAGGGATTGTGTGTTCCTGGTGTAACTTGGGCAGTTGTAGCCATCCTGTACCTGTCCCGCAGGCATGATGTTCGGATGTACCGATCCTGTGCAGGTGTTGTTACACGTGGTCTGCCACTGCGAGGACAATCAGCTGTCCGTCCTGTCTCCATGTAGCACTGTCTTAGGCGTCTCACAGTACGGACATTGCAATTTTTTGCCCTGGCCACATTTGCAGTCCTCATGCCTCCTTGCAGCATGCCTAAGGCACATTCACGCAGATGAGCAGGGACCCTGGGCATCTTTCTTTTGGTGTTTTTCAGAGTCAGTAGAAAGGCCTCTTTGGTATCGTAGGTTTTCCTAACTGTGACCTTAATTGCCTACTGTCTGTAAGCTGTTAGTGTCTTAACAACCGTTCCACAGGTGCATGTTCATTAATTGTTTATGGTTCATTGAACAAACATGGGAAACAAACAGTGTCTAAACCTTTAGTTTACATAAATAAACACACATGCAATACAGTAACAAAAACATTCTCATTTAATTCCAAAATGCAGTATTTTTGAACACTTGTGTTTGGTATGTAACACTTTCGATACCCAAAATTAGAAAACATTCACTAAAATAGGGTTTTCTTTACAAAAATAAAAAATGAAAGTGGCTCATTCTTTCAAAACTCTAAACACAAAAAGACAAAACACATGCATAATGTAAGAAAGACATTAGGCTACATCCTGCCTCCTATTTTGGTCTGGCCACAGCACCTCATCTACATCACAAGCGATGTTCTCCTTGGCTAAACAAGAAAATAATCTTCTGGAGTAACGGATACAGCTGCCGAAAGGCCCCACATCAACTTCACCACATGCATCCTCCATTGCCTGGAGAAGAGGCATGCGTGCGAGGGGATGGCGGTCATACACCTTCCACCGCCATGCCAAAAAAACGATTAAATTGGGTTTAGGAAAGGGGAATATGGTGGGAGGTATATAACAATAAATTGTTGGTGGTCGATGAACCAGTTACGGACCAGAGCAGCTCGGTGGAAACTCACGTTGTCTCAGATGACAACATACCTGTGCTGCTCTGGTCCACCCCTCTGCTCGGCTGGAATGAGGATTCCATGTAGTGTGTCCAGGAATGTGATGAAGGGTGGTGTTGTAGGGACCAAGGTTGGCATGGTGATGGAGGACGCCTTGCTGGCTAACGGCTGCACACATGGTGATATTTCCTCCACGCTGTCCAGGGACATTCACAATGGCCAATAATGTTTGGTTCCCGACCCCTTCTTTTGGCTAGGTTGAAGCCAGCCTCCTCAATGTAAATATAAACGTGCTGAAACAGACAAGACAATGTGACATAGACCTAGAGCAGTCAATATGGTGAGGCACAATACACTGGATTATAGTACTGTAATGTGTCTATACAGTGCTGATATGACAGTACATTCACAGTATAGTACTTACCTGCACATATTCATCGCGCTGTTCCTTAACCCTCTGAGTTTCGCTGAAATGGCACCCTGTAGACCTGTTTCATCAGGAGTCGGTTGCACTATAATACATGGTCCAATGTAGACAAGCCCACCTGGTGAATGTTATTGAATATTTTGTTGTCTGCAATTATGTGGTTCTGGATTTCTTGTTGTCTAATGGTATTATTTGCCACGAACATATTCACAATAGCGGTCTCCTGTTCTGGTGTGACAGCCGGTGTCTTCCACCATGGCCTGGCCATCTCTCAGTTCTGCAGAAGATCCACAAATATGATATGATTGGTTACAGTTAGCTAAAATCATCTATTTCTTTCAATATGAAATTACATTACTGAAACATTGGCCTACAATCAATGAGTAACATAGGCCTATTGATATGTCAGACTGCGGTATACTTACTTAAAGAGCATAGTGTAGATGGTAAGTAACTTACTGGTTCTCATTTCTGAATGTACAGATGATAGATGCAACAGTGTAGCGGCTCAGGTTGGGCTGAACTCTGCCCAGCCTCCCTCATACTCAATCCATGGCCGAGCACATTGTCACCCAATGTGGCCCTGATCTCACCTGAGACAACAACCTCCTCCTCCTCCTCCACCTTCTTCTTCCTCCTCCTCCCACTCCCCTGACTCCTTCACCTCTAGCTCTTGCTTCACCATTGACTTCCATTTTCCTCCAAAACAGGAGAGCTCATCTGTGGCCTTTATAGTGCTAAAGCTCTGATTTGTAAGTGAACAATTCAGCAACTAGTATTTACACCTGTGAGTTGTGGGTGTTGCCAATTATAGAGCTTGGAATTGTGATTGGCGTTGCTTTCGAAAAGGACTAAAGAGATTTTAATGTTGAATGTTGTGCCTAATGTAGAGAACTGTGTGTAGTGTTTTGCAAAAAAGTGTGACATAGAATTGAAAACTGAGTGTAAAGCAGGAATTGCGCTTGCAATTTTGCAGACTTGGTTTAGGGATTTAGTACAAGAGTTTCAGGTTTCGTGATTGAGTTTCAAGTTCCAATTTTAGTGCGTAAACAATTGGGGAAAAACTGTAAGGTCCAAGGACCTTATGATATCTTCAGAGGTAGACTGGCTCTGGCAGCCAAAACAGCCAAATACTCCATCTAAACGTGAATCAATTCTAAATTCCAATACGGTTCTACAAACATAAAGACCATTACCTTCATATCACATAAAAACAATATTTTTCAGTGACAACACATTTCTGGTGTTCAGAGCATGCTAGATAGCTAATTAGCACAGGTGGTGCCTTTGTCTTCCGTCGGTCTTCCGCAAATGCGCTGTAACATGGAGATATGGCCATGTGAGAACCCTAAACCCACATTGTGTATCATGTAACATTTTTGTAAAAAAAAAAGTGAAATATTAGTTTTTACTTGAGTCATTGTCTTGAGACTACTATTCAGCTAATGTTGTCCTTTGAGGTGTGAAAGTATTTGATACAATGAGACTCATGGGTCATGAAAGGGGTTTAGACCAAAGCCATAACCATTAAGGTTTTCTACTGTTACAAAACTAAACAGTAAACAGCCTAAAACAGATGTAATATAGGTTGTTCCTGTGCCCTCAGGGGACACCCATCTAACATCCCCTTTTTTAAATGAAAGCTGCATGAGTTTCTGTGTGCTGGTATCACCTACGGATGTACTGTAATCTCTTTAGATGGAGGCAATGTGCATCATCAGACAGAATACCTTCCATATACATCACTGACTCTGGTGTGTCAGAGAAGAGGATAACGTTCTGAGAGTATAGTACAGGTTATTCCTGCTATAAAAAGTATTTCACTGCAGGAGACCTTGTATCCTGTTTGGTTTGTTGTCCTAGTTCCTTCTGTGTTGTTGTTCTGCTCTCTGTTCCTTGGTCGATCAATACTCAGCGACCTTCTCTATCAGTCAGCCTGCCAAGCAATGCACTCTGGGGGAACGTTACTTTTGAAGGACACTATTACCATGGCGCCCACAGGATCTCATCCCTTAACCTCCTCCAACACATCCTCACACAACACTTACACACTCCCAGAAAAACAGAAATCGAGACTGAAGGATGCGACAGAGAGCATAAGGTCAATTTCTCACCTGAGAAAGCACAATGTCCTAAATTGTCCTTCCCACCCTGCCATCATGACATCCCTCTGCCTCAATCATTAGCACAGTGACATACTGTAGAGTAACTTTAGAGCAGGAGCTGTGCCTTTCGCTAAAGGAGAAAACAAATAGGAAGCAAGAGTGGAAATCTGTGTTATCCATGACCTAGTAGTGGTCTATTGATCTGATGGGAGGGACTCTCCTCAGATTTCCCAGATGATGCCTGGGTTCCTCTGGGATTGACAGGCAGCTGTCTCCTTATGAAATCATCTGTCCTTGAATGCCCAACTTTCTTTCAACGAGTCGTGACATCTCCATAATTCATTAGAAAGATGGAAAAAAACTCCAGAACTGCCGTCATGCTTGGCAGTTTGAGATGCTGAATACCCAACAAGCCAAGTATTAAATTAAAAGGTCTATTTTGATTAAAACAGTAGAGGCTCTCAAGTGTGCTTCATGGATGTTGGCTACTTAAAACCTCTTACATCTACACGTTCCGCTAGCGGAACGTCTGCTCCAATATCCAATGATGGGCGGGGCGCGAAATACAAACTCCTCTAAAATCCGAAAACTTCCATTTTTCAAACATATGACTATTTTACAGCTATTTAAAGACAAGACTCTCCTTTATCTAACCACACTGTCCAATTTCAAAAAGGCTGTACAGCGAAAGTAAAACATTAGATTATGTCAGCAGAATACCCAGCCAGAAATAATCAGACACCCATTTTTCAAGCTAGCATATCATGTCACATAAACCCAAACCACAGCTAAATGCAGCACTAACCTTTTATGATCTTCATCAGATGACACACCTAGGACATTATGTTATACAATACATGCATGTCTGTTCAATCAAGTTCATATTTATATCAAAAACCAGCTTTTTACATTAGCATGTGACGTTCAGAACTAGCATTCCCACCGAACACTTCCGGTGATTTTACTAAATTACTCACGATAAACGTTCACAAAAAGCATAACAATTATTTAAAGAATTATAGATACAGAACTCCTCTATGCACTCGATATGTCCGATTTTAAAATAGCTTTTCGGATGAAGCACATTTTGCAATAATCTAAGTACATAGCCCAGCCATCACGGGCTAGCTATTTAGACACCCAACCAGTTTAGCCTTCACCAAAATCACATTTCCTATAAGAAAAATGTTCTTACCTTGCTTGTTCTTCGTCAGAATGCAGTCCCAGGACTTCTACTTCAATAACAAATGTAGGTTTGGTCCCAAATAATCCATCGTTATGTTCCATCAAGACGTTTTGTTCGTGCGTTCTAGACACTATCCCAACGCTAAATCTCGGCCACGAGCATGGCGCAGAATGTGACAAAAAATTTCTAAATATTCCATTACCGTACTTCGAAGCATGTCAACCGCTGTTTAAAACCAATTTTTATGCAATTTATCTCGTAGAAAAGTGATAATATTCCGACCGGGAATCTGCCTGTCTGTATACTGAGGGAAAAACCGAAAGCCGGGGGCGGGGCGGGTCGCGAGCGTAAGGCTTAGTCCACTGAGTGACCACTTAGCTTTTGCTCTCCTTTGTTTCAGCCAGGGCTTTGAATTACGTCATTCCTGTTTTTCCCGGGCTCTGAGACTCCATTGGAGACGTGGGAAGTGTCACGTAACAGCAGAGATCCTTAGTTTTTGGAAGAGATGTCAAAGAAAGAAAATAAAAGGTCTGACAGGGTACTTCCTGAACAGAAGCATCTCAGGTTTTTGCCTGCCATAGGAGTTCTGTTATACTCACAGACACCATTCAAACAGTTTCAGAAACTGTGGAGTGTTTTCTCTCCAAAGCTAATAATTATATGCATATTCTAGTTTCTGGGCAGGACTAATAATCAGATTAAATCGGGTACGTTTTTTATCCAGCCGTGAAAATACTGCCCCCTTGCCATAAGAGGTTAAGCAATAGAATGGCGCTGCAATGGAGAGCAGCTGTTTTATGGGCTCCTGACCACTATATTGTCTTTTTTCTTGCACCGTTGTTAACTATTTTTTTACATAATGTTTACGCAATCGTTTCAGATGACGGAAAATATCTTCTGGACATCAGAACAGCATTCACTAACCTCGATTTGGATGAAGATACCCATAGACTTCTAGACATTGTGCTAATGGTAGTTAGCATTGGCTCGTGAAACTTCCTCTAACTTCCTTCATACTGGACATAAAGACATAAACATGGTATCCATGAGTTCAACCGACTCTGGGAAAGTAGATAAAGGGCATCATTGCCAAAAGGCCGAAGTATCCCTTTAACAACAGCTGGTGCTCAATCTCTAATATGAAGGATGTCTCGAAGTTCTGCTCGCCTGAGTTAGAATACCGAATGATAAACTGTAGACCATACTATTTAACACACTTTTTACCAAGAAAGATTTCATTTATATTTTTTGTAGCTGTCGATTTACCACCACAAACTGATGCTGGCACTAAGACCACACTCAATGAGCTGTACAGGGCCATAAGCAAACAAGAAAATGCGCATCCAGAAGCGACGCTCCTAATGGCCGGTGACTTTAATGCAGGAAAACTGAAATCTTACCTCATTTCTACCAGCATGTCACGTGTTACTCCACACACAGAAAGGCATACAAAGCTCACCCTTGGAAAATCTAATCGTAACATTATCCTCCTGATTCCTGCTTAAAATTCAAACAGTACCAGTGAAGCGCTAAATACCGAAGTGGTCTGATGAAGCGGATGCTAAGCTACAGGACTGTTTCGCACAGACTGTCCTGGGATTATTCTAATGGCATTGAGGAGTTTATCACATCAGTTACCAGCTTCATTAATAAGTGCATTGACGAAGGTGTCCCCACAGTGACACTTACGATCTGCCTATTGAAGTGAGCCTACAAGACTAGCTAAATGTCTTCTATGCGTGCTTTGATGCAAGCAACACTGAACCATGCATGAGAGCACCATCTGTTTCTGACAACTGTGTGATCACGCTCTCCGCAGAGCCAGACGGATTACCAGGACGTGTAGTGAGAGCATGCGCTGACCAGCTGGTGTGTCTTCACTGACATTTTCAACCACTTCCTGACCCAGTCTGTAATATCTGTATTACCAGTCAAAAGTTTGGACACACCTACTCATTCCAGGGTTTTCTTTATTTTTACTATGTTCTACATTGTAGAATAATAGTGAATAGATCAAAACTATGATATAACAAATATCGAATCATGTAGTAACCAAAAAAGTGTTAAACAAATCAAAATATTTTTTCTTGAGATTCTTCAAAGTAGCCACACTTTGCCTTGATGACAGCATTGCAAACTCTTGGCATTCTCTCAACCAGCTTCACTTGGAATACTTTTCCAACAGTCTTGAAGGAGTTCCCACATATGCTGAGCACTTGTTGGCTGCTTTTCATTCACTCTGTGGTCCAACTCATCCCAAACCATCTCAATTGGGTTGAGGTCGGGTGATTGTGGAGGCCAGGTCATCTGATGCAGCATTCCATCACTCTCAGTCTTGGTCAAATAGTATAAATGAAGAAAACCCCTTGAATGAGTAGGTGTGTCCAAACTTTTGACTGGTACTGTATATGTTTCAAGCAGACCACCATAGTCCCTGTGCCCAAGAACGCCAATGTAGCCTGTCTAAATGACTACCGCTCCATAGCACTCACGTATGTATTCATGAAATACTTTGAAAGGCTGGTTATGGCTCAAATCAACACCATCATCCCAGACACCCTGGACCCACTCCAATTCGCATACTGCCTCAACAGATCCATAGATGACGCAATCTCTATTGCACTTCACACTGCCCTTTTCCACCTGGACAAGAGGAACCCAAACTTAAGAATGTTGTTCAATGACTACGACTCAGCATTCAACACAGAGCACGCCCCCCTTCACAACGGTGGGGCTGTAGTGAAGCGGCTCCAGAGCTTCAAGTTCCTCGGTGTGTCAGGGGAAAAAATAACTTTTTTCAAAATATTCTAAAAAATAAAATACGGAAAAGAGGTGTGTGCAATCTAAGTGTTACATGATCTCAGTATATATACACCTGTTCTGAAAGGCCCCAGAGTCCGTAGCACCACTAAGCAAGGGGCAACACCAAGCAAGCGGTACTATGAAGACCAAGGAGCTCTCCAAATAGGTCAGGGACAAAGTTGTAGAGAAGTACAGATCAGGGTTGGGTTATAAAATAATATCCAAAACTTTGAACATCCCACGGAGCGCCATTAAATCCATTATATAAAAATGGAAAGAATAGGGCACCACAACAAACCTGCCAAGAGAGGGCCGCCCACCAAAACTCACGGACCAGGCAAGGAGGGCATTAACAGAGAGGCAACAAAGAGACCAAAGATAACCCTGAAGGAGCTGCAAAGCTCCACAGCGGAGATTGGAGTATCTGTCCATAGGACCACTTTAAGCCGTACACTCCACAGAGCTGGGCTTTACGACAGAGGCCAGAAAAAAACAAGCAAACATGTTTGGTGTTCGCCAAAAGGCAAACACCAAACAAAGACTCCCCAAACATATGATGTTGAGTGTTTATGTACTGTTGAGTTGTCTCTCTTGTCGTGATGTGTGTTTTCTCCTATATTGGTATTAATTTATTTTTATTTTTAATCCCAGCCCCTTTTCCCCGCAGGCCTTTTGCCTTTTGGTTGTCCGTCACTGTAAATAAGAATTTGTTCTTCACTGACTTGCCTAGTTAAGTAAATAAAATAAAAATAAAATAGCAACAGTAAAGATGAAAAATTATCAGGCCTACAGTGCATCATACTGTAGAAATTATTGTTGAAAACAAGTCTAGGTTGGAACTGTTGCTATTAAAATGCAATAAATATTTTTTATTCTGAACTGGAATAAACTGATTGATCACCTCACACAGATGTAGACCCTAACACACAAACACACACACACACACACACACACACACACACACACACACACACACACACACACACACACACACACACACACACACACACACACACACACACACACACACACACACACACACACAGAGTCCTAATGATAGGTGTGTGACTGGTTCAAGCTTTCAACAAGCAGGTCTATTCTGGCCTCAGTTTCTGACAGTGTAACCCTGAGGTCATGCTCAACATCGAGTCTGTTTCTGTACTTGTTTCTTAACCAACACTTCAGCTTATAAATCCATGTAAATGCACTGGAGTTACGTATCTCTGGAGCTAATTTATATCTTTAGTCCGGCAATTCATTGTCAGTTGATAGTAGACCTAGGTTCAAATAGTATTTGTTTTCTTTCAATTACTTTCACTGCACTTGATTGAGCTTGTGTGGCGCAATATAACCAATGAATTTGTCCAAAAAGTGCAAAACCCACCCATATTGCACTTCAGGCAGCCTTAAACACTCAAAGTATTTGAAACAAAACTCCAAAGGCTATAGCTCATCACTTCAGGTCTGGTTGATAAAGGAAAGGAGTGGAGGAGTTGAGTTTGTGTGTGTGTGTGTGTGTGTGTGTGTGTGTGTGTGTGTGTGTGTGTGTGTGTGTGTGTGTGTGTGTGTGTGTGTGTGCGTGTGTGGATTAGGTCTGGTAGGGGAGGCAGTAGTGACTCAAACAATGGTGGTAATTAGACATAAGGGTCTGTGGTCAAAGAATCTGTTCCTGTATTTTGCATGAGTTTCCGAGGGGTCACAAATACTGCGGTTGTTCTATAGGAGAAGGAGTAGAACAGGGTAGATTCAGAAAGGGCTGTCATTAACACTGAATAAAGCTTATAACGACAGCCAGCATACATATCCATGTCCTTTTAAAAGCAATGCTTTGGTGGTGCTCCAACATCATGGTGACCGTCTGTCCCCTGGAACTTGCCTGAGAGTCCTTTCCATTGGCTCTGGTTGTGTTATACTTGGATTCCCTGGCGTAAAAAGAGATTTAATAGGGGGTGAAGAGCACTTCCCTTTTTGTGCCAGCTATAGAGAGGCACTCTTACTGGAGATGTTCCCCTCTCTGTAACAACACACCCAGTGAAATTAGCCCCAGTTCCTCTGGATGGCATACACTCTGCATGCAGAGAGACTCTCAACCAGAGGTCCACATAATCAAATGTGATCCATCACATGCTTTCTAAACAACAGGTCTAGACCAGCCTTTCTTAAAGTATGGGTCGCAGTGGGTCACAGACCTGTTAATGGTGGGTCGCGATGTGTCAGAGTACATTTATTGCATTAATTACTGCAACTGTGCACTCTGTTCAGTGCACTTTCTGCTTAGCAGCAGTGGCTCTGCTCAGTTTGGCAGTTGCGCGAGGGGGTGGAAGATGCCCGTGTGCTTCATGGTTTAACGGATCTTTTTACTACGCGACCCACACGCTGCAATGCTGTTGTTCAGCAGCAGATGATGTGCTGTCAGCCACTGGCTTGTAACTCCCACTCGCCATCACTCACTGCTGTCATCAAATGGACTGAAGAAAGCAACAAGTTCTGACTGAGCTCAATTGTCATGAAACCAAATACAGCGATGAGTTTCTCTCTCTTGGTTTAATACAAACTTTGAGAAATAATGAGGAGTGCCTGTAATATTCATATGTGTAAACATACTGAATTACAATTGGATGCATTTTACCGCCGTATCATACTGTGCTATGATTGGTTAAGACCACCCAGATGGTTAGGTCATGGTCAGTTGATCATGGCTGGAGATAAGTGAACATGCAAGTGGTAGCTAGCTAATTTTATTTTATTTATTTATTTATTTCACCTTTATTTAACCAGGTAGGCAAGTTGAGAACAAGTTCTCATTTACAATTGCGACCTGGCCAAGATAAAGCAAAGCAGTTCGACAACATACAACAACACAGAGTTACACATGGAGTAAACAACATACAGTCAATAATACAGTAGAAAAAAATAAGACTATATACAATGTGAGCAAATGATGTGAGATAAGGGAGGTAAAGGCAAAAAAAATGCCATGGTGGCAAAGTAAATAAAGTATAGCAAGAAAAACACTGGAATGGTAGATTTGTAGTTTGAAGAAAGTTCAAAGTTCAAATATAAATAATATGGTGCAAAGGAGCAAAATAAATAAAATAAATAAATACAGTAGGGGAAGAGGTAGTAGTAGAAGTAGTAGAAGTAGTAGTAGTAATAAAGAGCTATGTTAAGAAATATAGTAGTAATATAGTAATATAGTAGTAGAATATATATATATAATATAATAATATAATAATAATAATATATATATATATATATATATATATATATATATATATATATATATATATATATATATAGTAGAAGTAGTAGTAGTAATAAAGAGCTATGTTAAGAAATATCCTGTAGTACTGCATTTATTATTTTGTACAAAGCGTGCAAAACAAGACATGGTGTCAGAGTAAAAGGTCTTAAGGTGGATTATTCTGGAGTTCCTTCACCTCGAATGGACTGGGAGTCTACAAACTTACCCGATGCATGGCGTAAGTACAAACAGCATGTGGAGCTAATGTTCACGTGTCCTCTGAAGGAAAGAGGAAAAGTGCAGCTACCTGCTCCTCTGGATCGGTGAAAAGGGAGAGATATTTACAACACATGGACACTTACCGAGGCTGAATGAAAGGTACTGAAAACATACTACGATCGTTTTGAAGCATATGTTGTGCCAAAGACCAATACGATTTTCGTTAGGTACAAATTCCATGAGAAAGTACAGGGAGCAAGCGAGTCTTTTGAACAGTTTGTGACTGAGCTGCGTCTGCTTGTGAATGACTGTGATTATGCAAACAAGGATAAGATGGTCAGGGACCGTATTGTATTTGGAATACACTGACTGCGAGTGAGAGAGAAACTTTTGAATGTTGGGTCTGAGCTAACACTGGACAAAGCTATCGACATAGCCAGATCTCACGAGCTAGCACAGGCTCAGATGAAAACCATTTCGCGCGGCAGCACGAGCGCATCACGTGCACACACAGGCAGGCTGACATCAAAGCACACCTCCGGTGCCCAGAGAGGGCGTTTTAGAACGGAGAGAGACATAACTCCAAAACAGAGTGACACAGACTCAAAACGCCCCAAAACACGTGGATATTGTGGTTACAAAGTGCATGGTGAACAAGGAAATTGCCCAGCGAAAGGCAAACAGTGTACTAAATGTGGTAAATGGAATCACTTTGCAAAAGTGTGCAGAGCTTACCGTGGAAAAACAGTACACACAGTGAGTGAAGATGAAATGTCAATCAAAGAGTCAAACGCTGATGAACTGTTTATTGATTCAGTGACACAGAAAAGTCAAATATCAGAGACAGCAAGCCATTGATGACATTGAGATAGGAACACAAGGCACAGAGCTAAAGTTCAAACTAGACACTGGTGCACAAGTAAACATTATTCCTCTGAATAAGTACCGCAGCTTGACATCTGAGTGTGAGCTACAGCCCACCATGCGCAGACTGACTGGTTATGGTGGTGAACAGCTCCCAGTAAAAGGCACATGCAAATACAATGAAAGTGACATGGTGTTGGACTTTTATGTTGTTGACACTAGAGCACCTGCAGTGCTAGGTCTTAAAGCATGTTTAGACATGGACCTCATCAAGCTAGTTTTATCAGTGACAGCACCAGTAGAGACAGAAAATGTACTGGAGGAGTTTGCTGATGTTTTTACAGGAATAGGATTATTCCCAGGAGAATGTACCATTCACATTGAACCAAACGCAAACCCTGTGGTCTACCCACCGAGAAAGATTCCCCTTGCTCTCCGTGCCCGTCTGAAGAAAGAGTTGGAGAGCATGGAGCAATCTGACATAGTCACCAAGGTTACAGAACCGACTGACTGGGTAAACGCGTGAGTGGTGGTGGAGAAACCATGCACAGGCAAGCTCCGAATATGTCTCGACCCAAGAGACTTGAACAAGGCTATCAAACGCCCCCATTACCCTTTACCGACGCTAGATGGCATCACACACAAGCTAGCGGGAGCACACTACTTCAGTGTCATGGACGCTAGATCAGGCTACTGGGCTATCAAGCTCACAGAAGAGTCATCTAAGCTCACAACATTCAACACACCGTTTGGACGCTACAGGTTCCGTCGCCTGCCTTTTGGGATTATCTCAGCCCAAGACGAGTTTCAGCGAAAGATCGACGAAGTGTACGAAGGCCTCGACGGAGTTGTGGCAATTGTGGGCAACATCCTTGTCTATGGTTGAACCAAAGAGGACCACGACCGAAACCTCCGCGATGCTGCAAAGGTCCCGCGAGAGAGGAGTCCGGCTCAACTCCGAGAAGAGCACAGTCGGCGCTAAAGAGGTCAGCTACTTCGGATATCTTTTCACTGTGAATGGAATCAAGCCAGATCCACAGAAGATCTCAGCCATAAAAGAAATGGAGCCACCAAAGAACCGTGCAGAGCTGGAAACAGTGCTTGGCATGGTCAACTACTTAGCCAAGTTCACACCCAGCCTCTCCAATGTTAATGCACCCCTGCGTCAACTGCTAAAGCAGTCCAGTGAGTTTCTCTGGGACAAGCAACACGACATTGCTTTCCAGAATGTGAAAGACTTGATCACGAGAGAACCAGGACCAATCCTTGCCTACTACGACCCCAACAAAGAGCTCAGACTCCAAGTGGACGCGTCGAAGTATGGACTAGGTGCAGTGCTACTGCAAGAAGGAAAGCCCATCAGCTACGCCTCCAAATCTCTCACAGACTGTGAAATCAACTATGTTCAAATCAAAAATAGCTCTATGCCATTCTGTCCAGATGTAAACGTTTCCATCAGTACATATATGGACGACAAGTCATTGTGGATCCGACCACACGCCCCTTGAGTCAATCATGGGGAGACCACTAGCCGCAGCCCCGCCAAGGCTACAGAGAATGATCCTTCAACTACAAAAATACGACTTCACAATCACTCACCGTCCAGGCAAAGACATCCCTGTCGCAGACACACTCTCCAGGACGTTTCTTACCTACAAGGACAGCAGCCTCAGTGAAGGCATGGACATGCAAGTGCACACTGTGTACAGCAACTTACCAGTTAGTGACACAAAACTGAAGGAGATCCAAGCAGAAACAGAAAAGGACTCACAACTCACACAGCTGAGGAAAGTCATACAGGATGGATGGCCTAAGGAGAGGAGAAAATGTCTCAGGGCGTCTCAGAATACTGGAACCATCGTGATGAACTATCACAGATCAACGGAATCATTTTCAAAGGAGAGAAAATCATTATTCCTACCAGTCTCAGAGAAGAGATTTTGACAAAGATCCATGCTGGACACATGGGTATGGAAAAGTGCAAACAGAGAGCACGGGACATTTTGTTTTGGCCCGGAATGTGCAAACAAATAGAGGACATTGTTGGTAAATGCGCCATCTGTCTTGAACGACGCCCCTCAAACACCAAAGAGCCAATGTTACCTCACTGTATCCGAGACAGACCCTGGCAGGTCGTGGCAACCGATCTGTTCACCTGGAACAACGAGGACTACATCATAACAGTGGACTACTACAGCAGATACTTCGAACTCGACAAGCTTCACAGCACCACATCTGCAGCTGTGATACACAAGCTGAAAGCAGCCTTTGCCAGGCATGGCATTGTAGAGACTTTAATATCTGACAATGGGCCCTGTTACAAATCAAATGAGTTTGAATCCTTCACAAAAGCATGGGAGTTTACACATGTCACCACAAGCCCACATTACCCTCAAAGTAATGTCCTTGCTGAAAAATCTGTGCAGATTGCTAAATCACTCATGGACAAAGCAAAAGCAGACAAGCGAGACCCCTACCTCAGTCTCCTTGAATACCGCAACACTCCAGTTGACAACTTCAAATCACCAGCCCAGCTGTTGATGAGCCGCCAACTTCGCTCAATCCTTCCCAGCACCAACCAGCAGCTGCAACCTGAGGTCGTCAGCTAAAAGGAAATGCATGAAAAACGTGCACAGACAACAACAAAAAAAGCGATACTATGACAGGTCAGCTAAACCACTGCCACCACTGATCGACGGAGAGTCAGTTAGAATCCAGGAGCATGGCCTCTGGAAGCCAGCAGTCGTCATCCAGCCAGCTGACACTGAACGTTCATATCACGTCCGCACCGCAGAAGGAGCGGTGTACCACCGCAATCGTCGTCACCTACTGAACACAAAATAACAACACACTGATGAGATGAACTGTTCCCCTGAAAGAGAACGTGATGGACTAAACACACACACAGCACAACATACACCATACTTACCTGCAACACCACAAGAACTGTTGACTGACACAGAAGCATGCTCAGCATCATATCGCAAGGTCAGGAAGAGAGGTCAAGCCCAGAGCTGTCCTAGACCTGTGAAATGTCAAAGGGTGTAGGCGGATCGCTGCCCTAAAAGAGTTCCAGACTGTAAACTTGTTATTGAAAGTTCACTTGAAATGCTTTGGTATTGCATTTGTTTGAAATGTTAAGATGTAATTTCTACAGTGAAAGCTGAGTTGCTGAGAATCCCTTGTTCGGAAAGTAACAGTATGTTGGATCATTGTTTCAGAGTCTATGTTGATTCAGTTGGAGTAGTATGCAATATAAATGATTACTTACCTTGAGTTCAAACTATAGAGCATGTATTCAAAAGAAACGCTTAGAATATGTAAAACATTTTTATTTTGTTTTAAAAGAAGGGGGATGTAATATTCATATGTGTAAACATACTGAATTATAATTGGATGCATTTTACCGCCGTATCATACTGTGCTATGATTGGTTAAGACCACCCAGATGGTTAGGTCATGGTCAGTTGATCATGGTTGGAGATACGTGAACATGCCAGTTGTAGCTAGCTAATAAAGAGCTATGATAAGAAATATCCTGTAGTACTGCATTTTATTATTTTGAACAAAGCGTGCAAAACAAGACAGTGCCCACAATGTGTTTTGTGCAGGGAAGTGCTTAGTAATGAGTCTCCCAAAACGAACAAATTAACTGACCAAACATCCACAGCATGACAGTAAACCCAGGGAGCTCTTTCAGAACAGGGCAGAATGCTTCAGGAAACAGTGCTTCGACAGCGGAAAGTAAGTCAGCTAGCAAGGCATTTTTGTGATTTTTATAACAGGTGAAGATAAGCAGAAATAAGGGAGTACCATCTCTCATAGTAATCGATGTGAGTTTCTCTTTCAAACAATCCCCTTGTACACAGCCAATAGCTAGCTAGCTAACGTTAGCCAAAGCAAGCTATCTAGCTTCTAGTGCAACCCTAAGTAACAGTACAGATGAAGATGGAAGATAACGGTTCTCTGTACTGAATGTGTACTGTCAGCATACGTGAAATGAAAAACACAAAGGCATGGCTCAACCCCGGTTTAGTCTGGCTAACTCCCCATGTATGAAGGACCATTGAGGCATGGTCTAGCGTTTTAATAGGACTGTCATCAGTTAGGCAATGTTGATATTCTCACCACACCGTAGGCTCTGTGTACACCAGGCTTGGTGATATTAATCATTTTGAGGAGTCAAGTTCCTGAACACTGCAGACCTTCCAGTATTAATCATAGCAGGACAGATTATCAGCATCCCTCATTCATCTTCTCTCAGTGATGTACCAGGAGCTAAGCAAACACTGGGCTTTGTATTAACTTTACATACAGTGTATTACAGCACGTCCACTGTCACTTTTACAGTAATGAAACCTGCAAAGGAGACTAATAGGAAAACACACATGGCTACTCCTGCTGCAGCAGTGCAGGGTGTGGTCTTACTGTGCATTTCTGGGGAATCTGTTGGGAGTTTTATTTGATTTAGATTTTTTCTGTTCTTAGAGTACCTTTTTGAGCCTTACATGTTGCTTACTACTTAGTCGTAGATAGGCGAAAGAAATATATGTCTTATCGTTATGATTTGAATATGAACTGATGAAATGTGTTCCTTGTTATTTTTTTAACTCAGATCTCTTTCTTTTTTCTCTCTTTCTCCGTCTCCCTTTTCTGTAATTTTGATATTTTCTCTGCAGCGTCACCCACCATTCCTCAAATGCGCTCAGAGCATTTCAAGCAATGTCACGTGAAGGACCTGGCCTACTGCTTGAATGATGGAGAATGCTTTGTCATCGAGACACTGAGTGGCCCACACAAACATTGCAGGTAAGACGACTGTGTATGTATGTGAAAGAGGCTTAAAGATGCACTCTCAAACTTTTGTATAACTTCAGCCACTAGTTTTGAAAATGGTCCTCACGAGCCAAAAATGGTCCCTGTTTGTTGTGTACTATTTCAGCCAATTGTGTACTACGTCATCCATTTCGTGTGATATGATTTTGCAATTTGTATGATATCATACGTATTTTGCACTTCATGTGATATGTTACGAATCCAATTCGTGCAATATGTTATGAATTTGTTTTGCTTAAGATCCCAGAGTGCATCTTTAACAGAGGAAAGATTGAAAGAGTCTACTGTTATTGACAGATAGTAACAGTATTCTGTCAGATAGTTAGTTTGATGGTGACTCTACTAGTCGGATTTAAAGTGTCAGTTTTACAGAAGTTTGTCCCCACAGGGTGGTCTTAGTAAAAGTTACTGTAATCTTTTGCAACACTTGTGATTAAAAGGTTGACATCTTAGACCTATTGTGCAGTTCAGTGAAGACATTTCTACTTTAATCATTTAGCAGACACTCTTATCCAGAGCAATTTACAGTAGTGAATGCGTACATTTCATACATTTTTTTTTTCTTCCCCATACTGGCCCTCTGTGGGAATTGAACCCACAACCCTGGCGTTGCAAACACCATGCTCTACCAACTGAGCCACACGGGACCATTTCTGAGTGATTAATGCAACAGGTTCTTTACAAGTTACCCACACCATGTTACAATGGAGTAGAGGAATGAATAAGTTAATAATCCTAACCAATGAGCCAAGAAAACATGAGACCAAGTGTCTTCGTTTGAACGGTGGTAATTGGTGAAGTAGTTTGTCATCCTACTTATTTGACTACTTAGCCTGTTCAAACACTGAGCTTCTCTAATTGCGTCCTAGAACAAACTCCTTCCAAATCATAATCTGAGGACTTCAGTTGGCTGGCTGTTCAAAGACTTCTGTTATGTAGCCTCACACTGGAAGGACAAGGTCACTGAAGGCCTGATGTTTTAATGCTGAGTAGTGGTAAATGTGTCAGCCATGGAATTCTGTGAAAGTATGTGTAACTCTGTTTGGCTGGTCAGATGGATGACAGACACAGGACTTGCTTTCGGGTCTTATTTATTCCTGGAAGACAGACACAATGTATGAATGTCTTCATACATGCACAAGGGTCACTGCAAACATGACAGGATCTCCAGCGTAGGAATAGCTTTAGATTTGTATATTTTTATTATACAATTAAAAGCACAATTCTCATAATAAAATGTTCTTTACATATTAACCTCTACGGGCCACGGGGGCAGTATTGAGAATTTTGAAAAAAATATGTGCCCATTTTTAACTGCCTCCTACACCAACTCAGAAGCTAGGATATGCATATTATTACCAGATTTGGATAGAAAACACTCTGAATTTTCTAAAACAGTTTGAATGGTGTCTGTAAGTATAACAAAACTCATATTGCAGGCAAAAACCTGTGAAAAATAGATTAAAAAAAATTATAATTTTGTGACTGTACTATTTAGTGTCATTGTTTTATAGATACCACAGTGAGAAAGGATTCAGTTCGCAACTCCTAAGGCTTCCACTAGATGTCAACGATCTTTAGAAAGTTGTTTGAAGCATCTGTGATGAATACAGACCGAATTAGAATGCTTACAAGTTGACACGTCATCACTTCATTTTTTGCGCCTGCGCATAAATCTGAGAAAAGTGTCTTTGTCATAATCGTTTATTCTAGACACTTGATAGGTTGTGTGAAAATATTACTGATGTTTACTGATGTTTCACGTTAAAAATGGACCAAAAGATTAATGCTAAACAACGTTTGACATGTTTGAAGAAACGTAAATAGATTATTTACTAGGTTTTCTTTAGCTTTTCGGCGTGACTTTACACTGCCCACCTCATTTTGTGGGAGCCTACTGAACGCTAACTATTTGGACATAAATTATGAACTTTGTCAAAAGAAACCACATTTGTTCTGGACCTGGGATCTCTGGCAGCGCCTTCTGATGGAGATAATCAAAGGTAAGGGGATATTTAGAATGTTATTATCGATATTAGATGATGCTAATGCTAACGGTATAGCTTAGCTTAGCTTATAGCTTATTGTTGTTAGCATAGTACCAAGTTTATTGCAAAATGTGATTTCCCAGTAAAGTTATTTTGAGATCTGGCCATTCGGTAGCAATTACGAGATGATAATATATTATTCTTTGAATGACAATATTATAATTTACCAATGTTTTCGAATAGTAATTCCGTGATTTGTAATGCTAGATTCACTGGGAGCATTCGAGCCGAAAAAAAATTCTGAATTTCACCGCGACTGTAAATGCTGTTTTTGGATATAAATATGAACTTGATGGAACTAAAAATGCATGTATTGTATAACATAATGTCCTATGAGTGTCATCTGATGCAGATTGTCAAAGGTAAGTGCATAATTCTAGCTAGTTTTCTGTCTGTTGATGCCCTTCTTTGAATTGGCTAAACATTACACGCAGCTATTGTCAATGTACTCTCCTCACATAACCTAACTTTATGCATTCTCCGTAAAGCCTCTGAAAATCGGACAGCGTGGTTAGATTTAGGAGATATATCTTTCAAATGGAGGAAAATAGTTGATTATTTGATTATTTGAAATGATTACTCTTGCAGTTTTGAATTCCCCGCCATGGTCACATGACAATGAATCCCAATACCGGGATAAGATCCTGCCCCCTGGCCTCAACAGGTCATTAATACATCATCCACAATACACATTTAAACAAATGATCATATATTTTTAGTACAATATAAATCCAATTAAATTCTATCCAATTAAAGTCAAAGGCATTTTCTACATTTTATAAACAATTCAATTACATTCAACCAGAATTCCAAATCAGAACGACTGCATTGCTTTGCATTGAGAGTGAGAGAGTAACCGTGAGCTCTGCAGGAGAACCAACAAGCATGCACAACACATATTAAAAACATACCTGGAAGACAGACACAATGTGTGAATGTCTTCACACATGCCCAAGGGTCACTGCAAACGTGACAGGATCTGAATTTGTAAAATAAAAGAAAACATTTACTTTTCATATATCACTTAATGCACAATCATCATACATATGCAGCTTGCATCAGAAATGTGACGATTTCAAACACTCACTAGCTAGCTTGCTATCTAGCTTACAAAAATGTGGCGCAGAGCAAAAAGTCCATAAAGTTATTGCTAGCAAGCTGAACTGGACATCAACCATCACATCCCAACATGGATAATAATTATAATGCATTAGCGTTTTCAACTTAGAAAACATTAATTCTTGTAAAACGTATGAAATATTGCAGACAGCATGTTTCAGGATATGTACATGTACCTCTAGTATAGGAAAAGCTTTGTCTGCTGGAGAACATCAGCAACACACGTTGTACCAGATCTGCAGTAACACCTTTACCCTCTAGGAGGCTCCATCAACACTGGTAGACAACTTCATTTTGGTGAAACTTGCATATAACCAAGACTACATTTTTAACTCTGTTACATGTGTTTCACACAGGATTAAAGGGAAACTTTGGTATTTTGGCAATGGGGCCCTTTATCTACTTCCCCAGAGTCAGATGAACTCGGGGTTACCATTTTTATGTCTATGCGTAGAGTTTGAAGGAAGTTTCTATCTAGAGCTAGCACATTTGCTAACCAGCGTTAGCGCAATGACTGGATGTCTATGGGTATCTGCAGTAGATACCCATAGACGTCCAGTCATTGAGCTAACACTAGTTAGAATTGTCTCCTGGAACTACCTCTAATTTCCTTCAAACTGGACACAGCGACACAAAAATGGTATCCATGAGTTCATCTGAATATGGGGAAATAGATAAAGGGCTTCATTGCCAAAATCCCGAAGTATCCCGTTAATGCTGTGAAGAGTACTGCATACACACACAGTCATGCACACATCAAAGGGAATCTAAGAGAGCAGTGTATTTGTTTAACCTTTATTTGGTCATGCTGAGACCAAGGTCTCTTTTACAGATGAGCCCTGAATTACATAAATTACAGAAAATACACACATCAATATTAATACAAAATGCAAGCAGAAAGAGCAACATGGTCATAAACAACTAACACATTCATCAGTAATAAGGTCCTCAATCAGCCTTCTGAATTAAACTACATTATTTTCAAGACCATTCAAGTGGTGGTTATTTTATACATTTAGGGCCAAGGGACATCCCCGCAAGCCAAATAGTAACTTTCTTTGATAAATTTGCCTCATCCCATATGCCTCATCGAACTCGCAAAGACAATCCGGGTGCTTCGCAGAGGAACCTAACACACATCTGGTGTGAAGAATTAGTATTTTCCAGCCTTTTCTTTCCGCTTGTATCAATTTGTTCAAGGCCAAGCAGCCTGCAACGCAACCTTAGCCTCCAACAGTCCTTTCAGATTGCGTTGCCATGGCAACAGGCAGCAACAAAGAACAACCACCACTTGAATGGTCTTGAAAATAATGTAGTGTAATTCAGAAGGCTGATTGAGGACCTTACTGATGAATGTGTTAGTTTTTTATGACCATGTTGTTCTTTCTGCTTGCATTTTGTATTAATATTGATGTGTGTATTTTCTGTAAGTTATGTAATTCTGGGCTCATCTGTAAAAGAGACCTTGGTCTCAGTATGACCAAATAAAGGTTAAATAAATACACTGCTCTCTTAGATTCCCTTTGATGTGTGCATGACTGTGTGTGTATGCAGTACTCTTCGCAGCATTAACGGGATACTTCGGGATTTAACCCTTGCCTCAAACAGAAATGCAGCTCTTTTGACGGTGTTGTGGATTATACTGGGCAGTGATTAGAAATATTGAGTGTGAACGATTTATATGACACAATAAGTGAGAGAGGGCTGATTTGATTGTTGGGAACATAGCAGAAAATGGTTGGTTGTTATTAGCCTTAGAAATTAAAGCACTCTCAATAATTTTATATTTCCTTGATTTAACTAGGCAAGTCAGTTAAGAACAAATTCTTATTTTTAATGACAGCTTAGGAACACTGGGTTAACTGCCTTGTTCAGGGGCAGAAGAACAGATTTTATTTTACCTTGTCAGCTCAGGGATTTGATCTTGCAACCTTCCGGTTACTAGTCCAATGCTCTAACCACTAGGCTACCTGTCACCCCAACAATCAGTCATGGTTTCCAGTAAAATGTCAAAAACTATGAAATAATCAGCCAGGTCAGGGGGTACCGGTACCGAGTCAATGTGTGGGGGTACAGGTTAGTCGAGGTATGAGGTATTGAGGTACTGTATGTACATGTAGGTAGGGATAAAGTTACTATGCATAGATAATAAACAGCGAGTAGCAGCAGCGTAAAAAGGGGGTCAATGCAAATAGTTTGTTTAGCAGTCTTATGGCTTGGGTGTAGAAGCTGTTAAGGAGCCTTTTAGGTTTCGGTTTTGTGAGGGCATTGTGGACTGGGATGGTGGATGGGCAAAAAATTGTATGTTCGAATCCAGCGCAAAAAAATAATATCTATTTTTATTTTAAGCCTATCCCAAACCTTAACCCTTACATTAACCATTTGGAGTTAATGCCTAACCTTAAGACTTCGGAGTTAATGCCTAAACTTAACCTTAAACACTTAGAAATCTGAAGTTTGGAACAACTTCGAAATTTGACTTTTGAGAAACATGGATTAACATCTAATTCTGATTTGAGACTGTGAGAGCTTTTTGGAAATGATAATACCGGTTCAGTTTCATCTCTCTACGTTGTTAATGATGCCTCGTCTAACTGCACGGGTAAAGGCATATCATTCAATGATCTCCAGGCAAAAGCCTCAGCAGACTGAGAGGCTATCAGTGATAAAACACTGCAGTGCATCTGAAAGGGAAGAATTATGAGAATGTATTTTCTATTGGCATGCTTCGAGGTAAAATAAATACAAATAATCAACAAAGAATGACAAGTCTCACATGAAACATTGGATCGATGCATGTTTAATTCAATTTGAGTTTACACAGAATTGAGACTAATCATCAATCGTTGTATTAACGGGGACAAATTTATGTTATTCCAGATGCAGTTTGTCTCAGAATGCATAATTTTTATGTTCAGATGAATCTTGATCCTCTGCTCAACGATTTTCCATAGAATCATAAATCATGAATCAACTCCCTTTCCCTACAAGTCTCAAAGTAGCTGAAAACTGCCTCCCAAACTATTAATTCAGTTTATCAAATCACTGTTTACTACTCTTAGTAAACAATGACGTTGTTTGTTTACCTGAGGGTGCTCCCTAACAGAAACATACAATAGCGTCTTGATTTGGGCAACATACTATCAAAAACATTTGTGTTCATCTAACCACTAAATTAGTCAGTACTGTTATATAAAAAGAAATCTGCATAACAAAACCCCTAGGCACTCACTGGAGAATATACACTTACACATGGCTATTTGGAGTTCAGTGGTCTACGTTGATTATGGTAATTATAGCACAGGATTTTGTTTCAAATTACCCCTCTAATTTGAGTTAAGTACTGCAACTGTATTTCTTTTTTGCAATTCATTTTTTTTAAATGTATTTTTAATTTGGGTTTTAGACAATACAAACATACACTGTATACAAAGACAATAGGCAACTTAACATTTCACAAACGTAGATACATTAAACTAGAGATGAGGTCGGCTGGGACTTAATGCCCAACCTTCAACATGAAGAAAAAAGATGAGTATAGACAAAACACCCACTCAGACTTACATACATTTCAACAAACCTTGATGACATCATACACCATATTCATACCCATCTTGTTTGTCTCATAATAAAAACAAATCAAGTTTTGTTCATCCTATGGACATTTCTATTGCTTGTAATACTTCATGCCATATGGCTTCAAATTGTACTATTTTGTTTCTTTCTGTAGCCCACATTTTTTCAATATTTAAATAATACATTTTTTCAATACAACATTTTTGCAGGCTAATGCTGTTTTGTTTTGAAGATCGCTTCTGGTTGCGTAGATAGCTTCTGTTTTACTCTCTCTTTCTGTTACCTTTTCTCTCTCTATCACTCTCTCTCTCTTTCTCTACATCCCCTCTCTCTCTCCATCTCCCTGTATTCTAGTGGTTACTTGAATACAAATCTATCCCTAATTGTGTCAACCAGGCCAGGCTTGGTCTTCCCAGAGAGACACAGGGCTTGGACACACTACCACGTTTATTTATTCTATCTGTTGGGAAGGAATTCAATTTATTTTTTGCAACCGACTGTAAGGGCCTCCATCTAGTTAGTAACAAGGGGACGTTAAGCCTTTCCTCGCCGTTGTGGCAATGGAGAAAGGCAATCCCATCTGTCACTGTGCGGAAGTGCAGGTTGGAAACGAGAGCTGAGATCCATGCAAAGCCCCTGTCAATATTATTGAGACTGAGACGCCGTGCACGCAGCTGGGGATGTTTGCTTCTCCCTGGTGGAATAAGGGTGTTATCTGAAATGAATCTGAAACTCCTTATGGAACTGTCATGCCTGACTTTGACAATGAGATTCGCAAAAGCATAAACAAATCTGGGGCCAGGCTAATAATTTAGATCAATGCCTATTATATTGCCTCATCATGCCATTTGTTATTCATTGATCAGTTGCACTGAGGAATAGCAGTAGTCTGGCAGTAGTCTGGTGTCTTGGGCTTAGACAAAGTAACTAGGCCTACTACTAAGAGTTCTAATTGCTCATGTTAGACTGATGTGGGGAACTGGAATGGCGGTGGTGTTGAGGAGTTTGTGTCCATGATGAAAGGGCTGCAAATATCAATTTCCCAGAGCTAGGCATTTGAAGCCTTAGTTTAATTTAAGTCAAATAGTTGGTGCATTGTGAAGGTTAATATCCAAGACATATCCTATGCCCTGAGGAGGTCCTATAAGGTAATTTACTGTGTGCAGCCTCTTAAAGTGGCAATTTGCAGTTGCTGCATCCATTTTTGGACTTATAAATTAATGATATATAACCATTTATTCTTGAAGAATATAACTTATAAATGCCTCATGAGCTTCGTTCAACTGTCGTACCCCGTCAGAACCCAAAATCTGCGTTTGTTTTACTCATTTTACATTTACATTTTAGTCATTAAAACCTGTTAGGGTATAGGTGGCAGTATTGAGACTTTTTTGAAAAAAGATGTGCCCATTTTTAAATGCCTCCTACACCTACCCAGTAACTACAATATGCATATACTTATTATATATGGATAGAAAACACCCTAAAGTTTCAAAAACTGTTTGAATGGTGTCTGTGAGTATAACAGAACTCATTTGGCAGGCAAAACCCTGAGACAGATTCTGACAGGAAGTGGATACCTGATGTGTTGAATTGACTTTGAGCCTATGCCATTGAAAAACAAAGGGGGTTAGGAATATTCTGGCACTTCCTATTGCTTCCACAAGATGTCCCCAGCCTTTACAAAGTGTTTTGAGTGTTCTACAGTGAGATCTGACCGAATAAGAGCCATGGAACGTGATGGTCCATCATTCACCCTGGCGCGCGATTTGATGGTGGGTACTCTCATTCCGAAACGTTTTAAAAGAAAACCCAATGGTCCGCCTTGAATTTTATTCATGTTCTGGTTAAAAAAGGCCCTAATGATTTATGCGATACAACGTTTGACATGTTTGAACGAACGGAAATATATTTTTTCCGTTCTTGAAGTGAAGTGAAGTCCGGCTGGCTTAGATCATGCGCTACAACACGGAGGTTTTTCGACATAAATGATGAGCTTTTTTGAACAAAAATACATTCGTTATGGACCTGGGACTCTTTGGAAGTGACATCTGATGAAGAGAATCAAAGGTAATGGATTATTTATATAGTATTTTCGATTTTAGATTCCTCCAACATGGCGGTTAGTCTGTATCGCGATGCGTATTTTTCTGGCGCAGTGCTCAGATTATTGCAAAGTGTGATTTCCCAGTAAGGTTAATTTAAAATCTGACAAGTCCATTGCGTTCAAGAGATGTAAATCTATAATTCTTTGAATGACAATATAATATTTTAGCAATGTTTTCTAATATTAATTAATTATTTTGTCGTCATGACTTGACTGCCGGTATTGGAGGGAAACGATTTCCTGAACATCAACGCCATAGTAAAACACTGTTTTTAGATATAAATATGAACTTGATAGAACTAAAAATGCATGCATTGTCTAACAAAATGTCCTAGGAGTGTCATCTGATGGAGATTGTAAAAGGTTAGTGCATAATTTTAGCTGATTGTATGGTTTTGGTGACGCATGTCTTTGAATCGACAATGCATTGCACACAGCTATTGTCAATGTACTCTCCTAACATAACCTAACTTTATGCTTTCCCCGTAAAACCTTTTTGAAATCGGTAAACGTGGTTAGATTAAGAAGATGTTTATCTTTCAAAGGCTGTAAGTTAGTTGTATGTTTGAGAAATTTGAATTTGTACATTTATTTGGTTTCAAATTTGCCGCTCTTGAAATGCACCTGCTGTTGATAGGGTGCGCCACAGGTGGCACGCTAACGTCCCAGGTAGCCTCAAGCAGATGCTCTTATCCAAAGTGACTTACAGTTACTGCATTCACCTTAAGATACTGTAGCTAGGTGGGACAACCACATATCACAGATAGTAAGTACATTTTCCTCAATAAGGTAGCTATCAGCGAGGTCAGAGCTAGTAAGGGGGGGCGGAGTCAAGTGTTAGAGTTAGTTTACAAACAGCTTTTCTCCTCCATTGTTTGTAAACATTGAACATGTAAACAAACACTGTAAAGCCTCAAAACATGGTTTAAACAAAAGGTTGATATCATGGATGGTCAGTCCATATCTCTGTCTATGAATTTGAGATTGGTTACATTCATCCAGGCCCATCCCTCAGCTTTTAACGAAAAAATAGGTGGGGTGGCCATTTACTTATTGTTTCAGCTGCAGATTGGCCCTTTAAGCCCCAAAATGTCCTTGTATAACCTGCATTCTCTATCAGATGGTGAAGTACTTTTTTCAGAGGCAGTTTGGGCTCCTTTCAGTCATGTGCGACTGCATTTTTCCCTTCATCTTGATTGACATTTGCATTAGATAAAAAGCAGAGTAACTCATGCAGCAAACTGCTGTTCTAGAAAACACCAAAGATCAGAGAGTACAGGGGGAAGAGGGAGGCAAGGAAAGCATATGTGTTCAGATCTTCCTTCCTTATGGTTTTCTGACTGTGGCACACCATAGAAAACTGTTGTCGTAGACACAAAAAGGGATTCAGTTCCATTTCTCCCAACATTTCTACTTTCCACTTGCCATAACACTGGAATTGACGCCAGGCCAGAGGACGTTGAGTGAAGCTGCTGCCTTTCAATATATAACCTCTCTTTCTCTCACCTGAGAATTTCCACAGCTCCTGAGTACCCACAATGCACGTGAGCACAGGTGCGTCAGGTACTGTATATGGAGGGGGACAATTGTATTATCTGGTATATTGTTTTTGACACCCTGTGATTTCATATACTCAGCCTTCACGGGTGAAGCCTTGGGGATAAAGGTTTGTGTTGTGTAGATTGATCCCAAATGTGTGTGTGTGTGTGCGCGCCATGTACAGTAAACAAACAGCAGATCCATTCTGCTCCCTGTTGTCTGTATCTCAGGTGCCTAAAAAACCCATCTGCTTTAGTAAAAAATTTAAATATCTCCCCTCTTTTTCCTGCCTGTATTGAATACCATCAGCGTGTGAAATTGATTGTGTATCAGTGGGGTTCACACGAGCCCTCTCTGTGAATAATGAGTGCTTCTGATGCAGATGCATGTTTTCGAGGTTGGAGAAAATTAGGATAAGAGTCCAAATATTGTATCTAGGCAGAGAGTCTGCTAATGAACCCCCACAGATGTGATTAAGGACATTCACTATGCCAGCAAAATGGAAAAGGGAGAGATGCCCAGGATGGGAATAGACAGATAGAGGGGAGGATCAGCTTTCTCTGTGTTTTGATTTAGGTATGGTAATGCTTGCGTAGCATATGCTCATAGCCTTGAATATCAGAGGCACCTGATTAAATTAAACACAATTATTGGTAATTAAAGACCTGGTGTTCACTTGCCAATTTTAATCAGCCTTCTGTACAAGGTTAGATCAACACACTCCAGTGTGATGAGTCATACCTTTTTTTCATAATTTTTATTGTCAGCGCTTATTTGAATTTAAAAGCACAGTTTGTGATTTTGACAATGAGTCAGATGAACTTGTGGATACCATTTTTATGTATCTGCGTACAGTATGAAGTAAGTTGCTGACTAGCGTTAGAGCAATTGCTATCTAGCGTTAACACAATGACTGGAAGTTTATAGTCATTGTACAAAGACTAGTTAACATTGGCATGCGAAACTACTTAACTTCCTTCATACTTTGACGCAGATACATAAAAATTGTAATCATGAGTTCATCTGACTTTATCTACTTCCCCAGAGTCAGATGAACTCGTGGTTACAATTTGTATGTATCTGCGTCTAAGTATAAAGGATGTTAAAGGTAGTTTCACAAGCCAGTCATTGTGCTAACGCTAAACTCTCCCTTTAACACCTCAACTGGGGCCCATTCTCTGAGTGGACTTGTTCCATTATACACTCTTAAAAAAAAGGTGTTATCTAGAACCTAAAATGGTTCTTCAGCTGTCCCCATAGCAGAACCCTTTGAGGAACCCGTTTTGGTCCCAGGTTTAACCCTTTTGTTTCCAAGTAGAACCCTTTCCTCAGAGGGTTCTAAAGCATTCGTAAAGTATTCAGACCCCTTGACTTTTTCAACATTTTGTTACGTTACAGCCATATTCTTAAATTGATTAAAAAAATCCCCTCATCAATCTAAACACAATACCCCATAATGACAAAACAAAAACAGGTTTACTCAGTACTTTGTTGAAAGACCTTTGGCAGCGATTACAGCCTCTAGTCTTCTTGGGTATGACGCTACAAGCTTCACACACCTGTATTGTCATGGAATTATTCTAACCAAAAGAAAGACTTTTAGATTTTCTTAAATCCATCAAACTTTATAAATAATTATTGCAATAATGGAGCATTAATGGTCACCCAATGGTGATTGTCAATAGACCAAAAAAGTAGGGTAAGGTTACAACTCTTTATAGTCCTCCTGAGTCTCCGTGACTAAAACAGATATGTAAAATTATACAAGGGTACATTGTGCTCTCATGCAACAGACAGCAACATTTACATGGTGCCAAATGTATGTCTCTAGGTCATGTACTAATTGTTTATACAGAAATACTAATGTAACATAGGACACTAGGTCCTTCCCTCAAATTATGAAGTCCAGTGTCCATCTGCAATGTGGGAGAAATAAACTGGAGGGAAGGTTTGCCTGGCACTGGCAGACAGACCAACATTTCACAGACACTAATCATGGAATGGAATGCAGTCTTTGGGTTTTATCACCAAGGCATCGTAAATCAACTGTCGGAGTAAAGCCTCAGAGGCTCCTCTCAGAAGAACAGACAGGGTGTGAAGGTACTAATATAAGAATACATTCTAATATAAAGTAATGTGAATTACATGATGTTGTAATTTCCACCACAGTATTTGGGGAGTTTCTCCCATTCTTCTCTGCAGATCTTCTCATGCGGGGAGCGTTGCTGCACAGCTATTTTCAGTTCGCTCCAGCGATGTTCGATCTGTTTCAAGTCTGGACTCTGGCTGGGCCACTCAAGGACATTCAGATACTTGTCACGAAGCCACTCCTGCACTGTCTTGGCTGTGTGCTTAGGATCGTTGTCCTGTTGGAAGGTGAATCTTTGCCCCAGCCTGAGGTCCTGAGCGCTCTGGAGCAGGTTTCATCAAGGATCTCTCTATACTTTGCTCTGTTAATCTTTCCCACGTTCCTCCAGACGTGACGCTTGGCATGAATCTGAATCAAAGAGTTCAATCTTGGTTTCATCAGACCAGAGAATTTTGTTTCTCATGGTTTGATAGTCTTTAGGTGCCTTTGGCAACCTACAAGCGGGCTGTCATGTGCCGTTTACTTAGGAGTGGCTTCTGTCTGGCCACTCTACCATAAAGGCCTGATTGGTGGAGTGCTGCATAGATGGTTGTCCTTCTGGAAGGTTCTGTCATCTCCACAGAGGAAATATTTACCTCTGTCAGAGTGACCATCGGGTTCTTGGTCACCTCCCTGACCAAGATCCTTCTCCCCCGATTGCTCAGTTTGGCCTTTCGGCCAGTTCTAGGAAGAGTCTTGATGGTTTCAGTCTTCTTCCATTTAAGAATGATGGAGGCCACTGTGTTCTTGGACCATCAATGCTGTGGAAATATTTTGATGCCCTTCCCCAGATCTGTTCCTTCAACACAATCCGGTCTCGGAGGTCTACGGACACTTCCTTTGACCTCATGGCTTGGTTTTTGCTCTGAAATGCACTGTCAAATGTTGAACCTTATACAGACAGGTGTGTGCCTTTCCAAATCATGTATAATCAGATGAATTTACCAGAAACATCTCAAGGATGATCAATGGAAACAGGATGCACTTGAGCTCAATTTCGAGTCTCATAGCAAAGGGTCTGAATACTTACAGTTGAAGTCGGAAGTTTACATACACCGTAGCCAAATACATTAAAACTCAGTTTTTCACAATTCCTGACATTTAATCCTAGTAGAAATTCCCTGTCTTAGGTCAGTTAGGATTACCACTTTATTTTAAGAATGTGAAATGTCCGAATAATAGTAGAGAGAGTGATTAATTTCAGTTTTTATTTCTTTCATCACATTCCCCATGGGTCAGAGGTTTACATACACTGAATTAGTATTTGGTAACATTGCCTTTAAATTGTTTAACTTGGGTCAAAAGTTTCGGGTAGCCTTCCGCAAGCTTCCCACAATAAGTTGGGTGACTTTTGGCCCATTCCTCATGACAGGCTGACAAGCTGTTTAAAGGCACAGTCAACTTAGTGTATGTAAACTTCTGACCCACTGGAATTGTGACACAGTGAAATGTAAGTGAAATAATCTGTCTGTAAACAATTGTTGGAAAAATGACTTGTGTCATGCACAAAGTAGATCCTAACCGACTTGCCAAAACTATAGTTTGTTGTGGAGTGGTTGAAAAATGAGTTTTAATAACTCCAACCGAAGTGTATGTAAACTTCCGACTTCAACTGTGCATACACAAACACAACAAATAAAAATAAGAAAAAGAGCACCAGAGAGGAGAGTTAATTTATATTATTAGTCTCAGACAAACAGTGGACACATTAAATGTTTTATTATGCACATTGTGGAGGTCATTTGAAAGTGTCTTGTGCCTTTCATTTATGGGTTGTAATGTTGGCCGGCTACAGATGTTAGAGTTGTAGAAGTTGTTTAGACCAAACTCTCACAGATACACTCTAAGCAGGGTTTATCCTGGGCAAAATCACCAGTCAAGCTCCTTGGATATCAAAATCAAATCAAATTTTGACAGGCTTTTTCCCAGGCTATTAAGACTGGGAAAAAGAGACTATCTGTTCCAGGGATTTAAAATGTATATATAGGCATATGTTTTGCTCTTGGATTTAATTTTCTCATCTCACAAGATCCCTATTTCTATTGTGTGGGCTTCATTGATTAATAGATCCATTACTCTGTGTTTCTGAGTCTTCATCTCCCCCTCCTCTCTAACCTTGAGGTCGCAACCCACCCCTCCGCAGATAACATATGATAAACCATGGATTTCTTTTTATAGAATTACAGGAAATGTCTTTCAGCCTCATTGCAAAATGTATAGAATAGCATGAGACTAGCAATAAAATGGCACCTTTTGCTCTCTGCCCTATGGCAGTTTGTGTAGAATTGCAGGAAATTAGCTTTAACCTGTTGGGGCTTAGGGGGCAGTATTTGCACGGCCGGATAAAATACGTACACCAATTTAAACTGGTTACTACTCTTGCCCAGAAACGAGAATATGCATATAATTAGTAGATTTGGATAGAAAACACTCTAAAGTTTCTGAAACTGTTTGAATGGTGTCTGTGAGTATAACAGAACTCATATGGCAGGCCAAAACCTGAGAAGATTCCATACAGGAAGTGCCCTGTCTGACAATTTGTTCTCCTTCTGCGGCATCTCTATCAAAAATACAGCATCTCTGCTGTAACTTGACATTTTCTAAGGCTTCCATTGGCTCTCAGAAGGCGCCAGAAAGTGGAATGATGTCTCTGCAGTCTCTGGGCGAGAAACAGCAGGAGTTTTTGTTAGTGGTCAGGCAGGGAACAATGACACTGGAGATGCGCGTCCACGAGATGACTCCATGTTTTTCTTTCAGTCTTTGAATGAATACAACGTCACCCGGTTGGAATACGCAAGCGTCCCACCTTGCCCAGGGAGGTTAAAACAGCAAAAACAAATATCTGCCTCATGGCAAAATGTGTACAATAGCATAAGGTTAGATATAAAACTGCACATCTGCCCCATGGCAAAATGTGTAGAATTGTAGGAAGTCAGCTCTTTTCCCCCCAAAACATATGAAGAGTTGAATTCCAGAACAATATATATCCATTTTCAGAAAGTTGGTAATTTTGTTTTTATTGTTTAAAGAATTTATAAGAGAGAGTGCTGTTTTTTTCACTATCTAATAATGTCATGGGATTGTTCAATGACAGACATGTATTTGTTTGAAATCTATCACTTGATGGTTTCATTTCAGAGAGACAAATAATAATCTTTCTTTTTGCAAAAAGCTATGTACAGTGCCAAGAAAAAGTATGTGAATCCTTTGGAGTTACCTGGATTTCTGCATTAATTGGTCATCAAATTTGATCTGATCTTCATCTAAGTCACAACAGTAGACAAACGTAGTGTGCTTAAACTAATAACACACAAATTACTGTATTTTTCTTGTCTATATTGAATACATAATTTAAACATTCACAGTGTAAGTTGGAAAAAGTATGTGAACCCCTAGGCTAATGACTTCTCCAAAAGCTATTTGGAGTCAGGAGTCAGCTAGCCTGGAGTCCAATCAATGAGACGAGATTGGAGATGTTGATTAGAGCTGCCTTGCCCTATAAAAAACACTCACAAAATGTGAGTTTTCTGTTCACAAGAAGCATTGCCTGATGTGAACCATGTCACGAACAAAAGTGATCTCAGAAGACCTAAGATTAAGAATTGTTTACTTGCACAACGCTGGAAAGGTTTACAAAAGTATCTCTAAAAGCCTTGATGTTTATCACTCCACGGTAAGACAAATTGTCTATAAATGGAGAAAGTTCAACACTGTTGCTACTCTCCCTAGGAGTGGCTGTCCTGCAAAGATGACTGCAAGAGCACAGAGCAGAATGCTCAATGAGGTTGAAAAGAATCCTAGAGTGTCAACTAAAGACTTCAGAAATTTCTGGAACATGCTAACATCTCTGTTGATGAGTCTACGATACGTAAAACACTAAACAAGAATGGTGTTCATGGGAGGACACCACGGAAGAAGCCACTGCTGCCCAAAAAAAATATTGCTGCACGTCTGAAATTTGCAAAAGCGCACCTGGATGTTCCACAGCGCTACTGGAAAAATATTCTGTGGCCAGATGAAACTACAGTTGAGTTGTTTGGAAGGAACACACAACACTATGTATGGAGAAAAAAAGGCACAGCACACCAACATCAAAACCTCATCCCAACTGCAAAGTATGGTGGAGGGAGCATCATTGTTTGGGGCTGCTTTGCTGCCTCAAGGCCTGGACAGCTTGCTATTATCGACGGAAAAATGAATTCCCAAGTTTATCAAGACATTTTGCAGGAGAATGTTAGGCTATCTGTCTGCCAATTGAAGATCAACAGAAGTTGGGTGATGCAACAGGACAATGACCCAAAACAAAGAAGTAAATCAACAGAATGGCTTCAACAGAAGAAAATAGCCTGACCTCAACCCGATTGAGATGCTGTGGCATGACCTCAAGAGAGCAGTTCACACCAGACATCCCAAGAATACTGCTGAACTGAAACAGTTTTGTAAAGTGGAATGGACCAAAATTCATCCTGACTGTTGTGCTGGTCTGATCAGCAACTACAGGAAACATTTGGTTGAGGTTATTTCTGCCAAAGGAGGGTCAACCATTTATTAAATCCAAGGGTCCACATACTTTTCCCCCCCTGTACTGTGAATGTTTACACGGTGTGTTCAATAAAGATATCAAAACGTGCAATTGTTTGTGTTTTATTAGTTTAAGCAGACTGTGTTTGTTTAATGTTGTGATCAATTTATGCAGAATCCAGGTGTTTCCAAAGGGTTCACTTACTTTTTCTTGCAACTGTACCCACCTCACTCTCAGAAATAAGTAGTACTGTTTGGTTTTACACAGTTAAATGTAACACATAACTCAATTTTAATAAAGAACTGTAGAAATGAAACATTTGTGACATCAATATTAATTGTATCTATTTTTTTTATTAATCAATACAGTATTATGAGAACTGTACGTAAAACATTTACAGTTTACATTTAACAGATGCTTTTATCCAGATCGCCTTACAGTTAGTGCATTGATCTTAAGATAGCTAGGTGAGACAACCACATTTCACAGTCCAATATACAGTATACAAACATTCCATTCCAGCTAAACAATGTACTGTATGTACACTGAGTGTAGAAAATATTAAGAACACCTTCCTAATGTAGGATTGCACCCCATTTTGCCCCCAGAACAGCCTCAATTAGTCGGGCCATGGACAAGGTGTCGAAAGCATTCCACAGGATGCTGGCCCTTGTTGACTCCATTGCTTCCCACAGTTGTGTCGAGTTGGCTGGATATCCTTTGGGTGATGGACCATTCTTGACACACACAGGAAACTGTTGAGTGTGAAAAACCCTGCAGCGTTGCAGTTCTTGACACGTTTAAACCGGTGTGCCTGGCACCTACTACCATACCCAGTTCAAAGGCACTTCAATCTTTTGTGTTGCCCATTCACCCTTTGAATGGCACACATACAGTCGTGGCCAAAAGTTTTGAGAATGACACAAATATTAATTTCCACAAAGTTTGCTGCTTCAGTGTCTTTAGATATTTTTGTCAGATGTTACTATGGAATACTGAAGTATAATCACAAGCATTTCATAAGTGTCAAAGGCTTTTATTTACAAGTTGATGCAAAGAGTCAATATTTGACCCTACTTTTTCAAGACCTCTGCAATCCACCCTGGCATGCTGTCAATTAACTTCTGAGCCACATCCTGACTGATGGCAGCCCATTCTTGCATAATCAATGCTTGGAGTTTGTCAGAATTTGTGGGTTTTTGTTTGTCCACCCGCCTCTTGAGGATTGACCACAAGTTCTCAATGGGATTAAGGTCTGGGGAGTTTCTTGGCCATGGACCCAAAATATCGATGTTTTGTTCCCCGAGCCACTTAGTTATCACTTTTGCCTTATGGCAAGGTGCTCCATCATGCTGGAAAAGGCACTGTTCGTCACCAAACTGTTCCTGTATGGTTGGGAGAAGTTGCTCTCGGAGGATGTGTTGGTACCATTCTTTATTCATGGCTGTGTTCTTAGGCAAAATTGTGAGTGAGCCCACTCCCTTGGCTGAGAAGCAACCCCACACATGAATGATCTCAAGATGCTTTACTGTTGGCAAAACACAGTATCTCAATGCATTTTTAATCTAAATTACTATAATTTTACGTGGTGTAGACCTCTACAATCAACCTGATACCCCAAAAGTCTAAAACATGTATTTTTATTTTTGGGCACAGTTGACCAACCCCCTCCTTCAGGCACTGATTCTTCTTGCGTCCTTTTCGTTCTTCTTCAGATAGCTTTACAGTTCAAAGTGGATTGCCCATGATAATGTCCCAATTTCAATGTTTCACCTCAGACACCATCACCTTTATATCTTGTCCATTCGTCAACCAGTATACCAGCAACATAAGAGAAGTTTAGAACAGCACCTTTCCCCAAGCTAACTCCACGTGGACTCCTCTCACACTACCGAGAAAAACATGAGAGAAAAGCAGTTGATAGCTTAGATCTGATACTGTACACCGATTTCTGGCTCGGCTCCTTTCTCTCGGTAGAAGTGGTGCGGACGCATTTGTCACTTTTCTTCAGCCAGTTAGAGGGGGTTTGAGGTACACACACTGTTCGGTCCAATTATCTCTTCCAGGCATTAAGATACCGTCTGATGTCACTTTACATGATAACCTCGAAAGAACAGATCAGAACAACAGTTTAGTTCAGTTCATTAACTATATGATAAATTATTACTTTTGCCAATTATTCTTAATACAAATGTCTAAACATATTTCAAAGAGAATAACAACACATTCTATTGAAACTATTCTTTCAAATTGGCTTATACTCCGCATCACACTGTCAACTCCATTGCAGAGCCACAGGATCAGGAAGTTAGACCTATAACCCATCGGGAATAGAACAGAACAAACAACACAACAATACACTCCTTCACATATCACTCAAGGTGTGTAAACTTCAATCCAAAAACCTCAAAGAACTGAATCCAAAACCTCAAAGGACTGTATCCTCCCCCATTTTTAACACATAACTCTCCATGGGAGTAATGTATAAAACAACACTACTACTGGTCAAAAGATGAAACAAAATTTCAAATAACTTAATCAAATTAAAATCCCTACTCTGAAAAACCCCACAAAGAAAAATTGTTGTACCCGTTTTCATAGGAAAATAGACTTAAAGCAGCCTACCCTTAGTTAAAGGCAATGCCCTCTCCTTCTTCACATTGGTCCAAATTACAAATATGTCTAAGAACTATAAACTCCATCATAATTATCAATTTCACGAATTACCTTGAAATCAGTATAACAAATGACCTTAAATTCATTATCCAAATGGCTTTCCAATGAGGCTGATCAGACCACAAAGGAAAGCCCTGACAAAGGTCAAAAGTCATACCACCCCTTCAAAGAGGTGTTTCTTAATATATTAGACAAATTAATGAAAAACCATCAAACATTTCCTACATTTTGTATCCCAGGTTCCCAGAACATTTCTTTATCTAAAGAATGCAAGTGTTTAACCTCTCTGGGCTAGGTGGGACGCTTGCTTCAAGTTCATATTTATATCAAAAACCAGCTTTTTACATTAGCAGGTGACTAGCATGTGACTAGCATTCCCACCGAACACTTCCGGTGAATTTACTAAATTACTCAAGATAAACGTTCACAAAAAACATAACAATTATTTTAAGAATTATAGATACAGAACTCCTCTATGCACTCGATATGTCCGATTTTAAAATATCTTTTCGGTGAAAGCACATTTTGCAATATTCTAAGTAGATAGCCCGGCATCACAGGGCTAGCTATTTAGACACCCACCAAGTTTAGCCCTCACCAAAGTCAGATTTACTATAAGAAAAATTGTATTACCTTTGTTGTTCTTCGTCAGAATGCACTCCCAGGACTTCTACTTCAATAACAAATGTTGGTTTGGTTCAAAATAATCCATAGTTATATCCAAATAGCGGCGTTTTGTTCGTGCGTTCAAGACACTATCCGAAAGGGTAAAGAAGGGTGATGCGCCCGACGCGTTTTGTGACAAAACATTTCTAAATATTCCATTACCGTACTTCGAAGCATGTCAACCGCTGTTTAAAATACATTTTTATGCCATTTTTCTCGTAAAAAAAGCGATAATATTCCGACCGGAAACCGTGTTTTAGTACAAAGAGAGAGAAAATAAAAACATGGTGTCGCCTCGTGCACACGCCTCAGTCTCATAGTACTCTGACCGACCACTATCCAAACGCGCTAATGTTTTTCAGCCAGGGCCTGCAAAGCCACCATTCAGCTTTTTCCCGGTTTCTGAGAGCCTATGGGAGCCGTAGGAAGTGTCACGTTACAGCAAAGATCCTCAGTTTTCAATAAAGAGAGCCAAGAAGCCCAAGGAATGGTCAGAGAGGGCACTTCCTGTACAGAATCTTCTCAGGTTTTTGCCTGCCATATGAGTTCTGTTATACTCACAGACACCATTCAAACAGTTTTAGAAACTTTAGTGTGTTTTCTATCCAAAGCCAATAATTATATGCATATTCTAGTTTCTGGGCAGTAGTAATAACCAGATTAAATCGGGTACGTTTTTTATCCGGCCGTGTAAATACTGCCCCCTAAGCCCTAACAGGTTAACGATGCAGGATTCAAAGGACCAATTTTATGGAATTGTAGATTTTCCCCATTTAACGTTAACTCCCATTTTGTCCATCAGGGTGGGGAACATACAGATCCACTTTTTGCCCCATTGTAATTAAAGCAGTGTTATGCAACACCATCTCTGTCGCTTCTACCGCCCTCAGACACGGTAGCATTCCTCTCTAACGATTTAGTCCAGTACATTACTGGTCTCTCTTTTCCCCCATGATTTTGTGTAACCAACGCACTACATTGTCCCTCATGTTCATGAACTAAAATTTTAAAAGGTCATTTTAGGTTTGGCAATCCCAATGCTGCCGCTAATCTATGCATATGCCCTTCGGATATGCCTAGTTCTTTATTCATCGACTTGTTCTTGTCTACTGCCTGCTCATTTCACGTCGCAGGTCTTTACTTTTCTCTTTTTCCAGTTGTATCTGCTGCTAATAAAATGCCATGGTTAGGATGCTTGCGTATTGTGGTCTGGACTGCTCACTAATATCAGTGACCCCAACATATACAGTTGAAGTGGGAAGTTTACATACACTTCGGTTGGAGTCATTTAAACTTGTTTTTCAACCAATCTACAAATTTATTGTTGACAAACTATAGTTTTGGCAAGTCGGTTAGGACATCTACTTTGTCCATGACTCAAGTAATTTTTCCAACAATTGTTCAGACAGATTATTTCAATTATAATTCACTGTATCACTATTCCAGTGGGTCAGAAGTTTACATACACTAAGTTGACTGTGCCTTTAACCTCTCTGGGGTAGCTGGGACGTGACCGTCCCACCTGCGGGACACACTATTCAACAGCCTGTGAAATAGCAGGGCGGCAAATTCAAAACGACAAAATTCTCAATTCAAATTTCTCACACATACAAGTTTTATACACCATTTTATAGCTAAGACTCTCGTTAATCCAACCACATTGTCTGATTTCAAAAAGGCTTTACGGCGAAAGCAAAACATTAGATTATGTTAGGACAGCGCCTAAAAAATAAAAGCCACACAGCCATTTTCCAACCAAGGAAAGGCGTCACAAAAACCAGAAATACAGCTAAAATTAAGCACTAACCTTTGATGATCTTCATCAGATGGCACTCATAGGACTTCATGTTACACAATACATGTATGTTTTGCTCGATAAAGTTCATATTTATATCCAAAAACCCCATTTTTACATTGGCCCGTAATGTTCAGAAATGTTTTTCCTTCAAAAACTTCCGGTGAATGTGCACATCAATTTATAGAAATACTCATCATAAACGTTGATAAAATATTAAACTGTTATTCAAAGAATTATAGATAAACATCTCCTTAATGCAACCGCTGTGACAGATTTCAAAAAAGCTTCACGGGGAAAGCACACTTTGCAATAATCTGAGTACGACGCTCAGAAAACAACAGCAGGCAATACAGATACCCGCCATTTTCGAGTCATCTAAAATCATAAATAGCATTATAAATATTCACTTACCTTTGATCTTCATCAGAATGCACTCCCAGAAATCCCAGGTCCACAATAAGTGTTGTTTTGTTCGATAAAGTCCATAATTTATGTCCAAAGCCTTCCCTGTAGCTCAGTTGGTAGAGCATGGTGTTTGCAACACCAGGGTTGTGGGTTCGATTCCCACGGGGGGCCAGCACAGGAAAAAAAATAATAATAATAATAATATTGTATGAAATGTATGCATTCACTACTGTAAGTCGCTCTGGATAAGAGCGTCTGCTAAATGACTAAAAAAAAAAAAAAAAAAAAAAAAAATATATATAAAAAATAAATAAAAAATACCTCCTTGTTGTTAGCGCGTTCAGTAAGCTACTCCAAATGTAGGAAGCACGCGGAACATTTCACGATGAAAAGTAAAAAAAAGTTATATTTACGTTCGTAGAAACATGTCAAACGATGTATAGCATCAATCTTTAGGGCCTTTTTAACATAAAACTTCCATAATATTCCAACCGTACGATTCCAATGTCTTGAAAAATGTAATGGAACACAGCTACCTCTCACGTGAAGGCACGCCAATGAACTCATGTCCTTTCCTGAGTCAACAACTTTCAACTTCCTTTGTTCGCTCTCTGTTCACCATAGAAGCCTCAAACAACTTTCTAAAGACTGTTGACATCTAGTGGGAGCCTTAGGAAGTGCAAAATGAACCCTAAGTCACTGTGTTAGATAGGCAATCACTTGAAAAAACTACAGCCTCAGATTTCTCACTTCCTGGTTGGATTTTTCTCCGGTTTTTGCCTGCTGTATGAGATCTGTTATACTCACAGACATCATTCAAACAGTTTTAGAAACGTCAGTGTTTTCTATCCAAATCTACTAATAATATGCATATCCTACATTCTGGGTCTGGGTAGCAGGCAGTTTACTACGGGCACACTTTTCATCCAGACGTCAAAATACTGCCCCCTACCCTAGAGAAGTTAAACAGAAAATGATGTCATGTCTTTAGAAGCTTCTGATAGACTAATTGACATCCTTTGAGTCAATTGGAGGTGTACCTGTAGATGTATTTCAAGGCCTACCTTCAAACTCAGTGCCTCTTTGCTTGACATCATGGGAAAATCAAAAGAAATCAGCCAAGACCTCAGAAAAGAATGTAGACCTCCACAAGTCTGGTTCATCCTTGGGAGCAATTTCCAAACGCCTGAAGGTACCACGTTCATCTGTACAAACAATAGTAACGCAACTATAAACACCATGGGACCACACAGCAGTAATACCGCTCAGGAAGGACACGAGTTCTGTCTCCTAGAGATGAACGTACTTTGGTGTGAAAAGTGCAAATCAATCCCAGAACAACAGCAAAGGACCTTGTGAAGATGCTGGAGGAAATGGGTACAAAAGTATCAATATCCACAGTAAAACGAGTCCTATATCGACATAACCTGAAAGGCTGCTCAGCAAGGAAGAAGCCACTGCTCCAAAACCGCCATAAAAAAAGCCAGACTACGGTTTGCAACTGCACATGGTGACAAAGATTGTACTTTTTTGGAGAAATGTCCTCTGGTCTGATGAAACAAAAATAGAACTGTTTGGCTATCATGACCATCGTTATGTTTGGAGGAAAAAGGGGGAGGCTTGCAAGCCGAAGAACACTATCCCAACCGTGAAGCATGGGGGTGGCAGCATCACCCGTAGCACGCGCTCCAGCAGGTATATCTCACTGATCATCCCCAAAGCCAACAGATCATTTGGCCGCCTTTTCCTTCCAATCGCTGAAGTTGGAGACTGATATCTCCCTCACTAACTTTAAGCATCAGCTATCTGAGCAGCTTACCGATCGCTGCAGCTGTACACAGCCTGTCACGACTTCTGCCGAAGTCGATGCCCCTCCTTGTTCGGGTGGTGCTCGACGGTCGAAGTCATCGGTCTTCTAGCCATCATTGATCCATTTTTCATTTTCCATTGGTTTTGTGTTGTCTTCCTACACACCTGGTTCCAATCCCATTAATTACATGCTGTGTATTTAACCCTCTGTTTCCCCTCTTGTCCTTGTCGGAGATTGTTTGTGGTTATATGTTCGTGTATTTTGTATAGGTGTGCGACGGGTATGTTTACCCATGTTTATTTTTATGTACGTTGGTTTCTTGGAGTTTGTTTTATATATACTGCTCAAAAAAATAAAGGGAACACTAAATTAACACATCCTAGATCTGAATGAATGAAATAATCTTATTAAATACTTTTTTCTTTACATAGTTGAATGTGCTGACAACAAAATCAGACAAAAATAATCAATCGAAATCCAATTTATCAACCCATGGAGGTCTGGATTTGGAGTCACACTCAAAATTAAAGTGGAAAACCACACTACAGGCTGATCCAACTTTTATGTAATGTCCTTAAAACAAGTCAAAATGAGGCTCAGTAGTGTGTGTGGCCTCCACGTGCCTGTATGACCTCCCTACAACGCCTGGGCATGCTCCTGATGAGGTGGCAGATGGTCTCCTGAGGGATCTCCTCCCAGACCTGGACTAAAGAATCCGCCAACTCCTGGACAGTCTGTGGTGCAACGTGGCGTTGGTGGATGGAGCGAGACATGATGTCCCAGATGTGCTCAATTGGATTCAGGTCTGGGGAACGGGCGGGCCAGTCCATAGCATCAATGCCTTCCTCTTGCAGGAACTGCTGACACACTCCAGCCACATGAGGTCTAGCATTGTCTTGCATTAGGAGGAACCCAGGGCCAACTGCACCAGCATATGGTCTCACAAAGGGTCTGAGGATCTCATCTCGGTACCAAATGGCAGTCAGGCTACCTCTGGCGAGCACATGGAGGGCTGTGCGGCCCCCCAAAGAAATGCCACCCCACACCATGACTGACCCACCGCCAAACCGGTCATGCTGGAGGATGTTGCAGGCAGCAGAACGTTCTCCACGGCGTCTCCAGACTCTGTCACGTCTGTCACATGTGCTCAGTGTGAACCTGAATCATCTATGAAGATCACAGGGCGCAAGTGGCGATTTTGCCAATCTTGGTGTTCTCTGGCAAATGCCAAACATCCTGCACGGTGTTGGGCTGTAAGTACAACCCCCACCTGCGGATGTCGGGCCCTCATACCACCCTCATGGAGTCTGTTTCTGACCGTTTGAGCAGACACATGCACATTTGTGGCCTGCTGGAGGTCATTTTGCAGGGCTCTGGCAGTGCTCCTTCTGCTCCTCCTTGCACAAAGGCAGAGGTAGCGGTCCTGCTGTTGGGTTGTTGCCCTCCTACGGCCTCCTCCACGTCTCCTGATGTACTGGCCTGTCTCCTGGTAGCGCCTCCATGCTCTGGACACTACGCTGACAGACACAGCAAACCTTCTTGCCACAGCTCGCATTGATGTGCCATCCTGGATGAGCTGCACTACCTGAGCCACTTGTGTGGGTTGTAGACTCCGTCTCATGCTACCACTAGAGTGAAAGCACCGCCAGCATTCAAAAGTGACCAGAACATCAGCCAGGAAGCATAAGAACTGAGAAGTGGTCTGTGGTCACCACCTGCCGAACCACTCCTTTATTGGGGGTGTCTTGCTAATTGCCTATAATTTCCACCTGTTGTCTATCCCATTTGCACAACAGCATGTGAAATGTATTGTCAATCAGTGTTGCTTCCTAAGTGGACAGTTTGATTTCACAGAAGTGTGATTGACTTGGAGTTACATTGTGTTGTTTAAGTGTTCCCTTTATTTTTTTGAGTAGTGTATATTAAACTACTCCAGTTACACCAAGTTGGTTTCTCCTGCGCCTGACTTCCCTGCCACCTACACACACGTCAATGACACAGCCCATCTGTAAATTGCCCATCCAATCTACCTACCTCATCCCCAAATTGTTTTTAATTTCTTTTTTCATTTTTGCACACCAATATTTCTATTTGCACATCATCATCTGCACATCTATCACTCCAGTGTTAATTTGCTAAATTGTAATTTCTTCGCTACTATTGCCTGTTTATTGCCTTACCTCCTTACGCCATTTGCACACACTTTATATAGACTTTTTCTATTGTGTTATTGACTGTACGTTTGTTTATTCCATGTGTAACTCTGTGTTGTTGTTTGTGTCGCACTGCTTTGCTTTATCTTGGCCAGGTGGGTCAAATGGGTATTCCAAATGGACAATGACCCCAAGCATACTTCCAAAGTTGAGGCAAAATGGCTTAAGGACAACAAAATCAAGGTATTGGAGTGGCCATCACAAAGCCCTGACCTCAATCCTATAGAAGATTTGTGGGCAGAACTGAAAAAGCGTGTACGAGCAAGGAGGCCTACAGAACTGACTCAGTTACAGCAGCTCTGTCAGGAAGATTAGGCTAAATTCACCCAACTTACTGTGGGAAGCTTGTGGAAGGCCACCCGAAACGTTTGACCCATGTTAAACAATTTAAAGGCAATGCTACCAAATACTAATTGAGTGTATGTAAACTTCTGACCCACTGGGAATGTGATGAAATAAATAAAAGCTGAAATAAATCATTCTCTCCACTATTATTCTGACATTTCACATTCTTAAAATAAAGTGGTGATCCTAACTGACCTGAGACAGGGAATTTTTATTAGGATTAAATGTCAGGAATTGGGAAAAACTGAGTTTAAATGTATTTGGCTAAGGTGTATATGTAAACTTTCGACTTCAACTGTACATTCCTCATACATGTAACCATTAACTTCTAGCATATCAAGTATTTCAAACTACAATCCAACACATCCAACCTTTTTATGTGAGTAAAGTACATGTTAGATAAAAAATGTCACGACAGGCCTTCATGATAGAAACAGCAGATTTGGCTGTAAACTTTCCAAATGTTGAAAAACGAAATACGTTAGACAAGGTGGGATCTTTATGTGTCTGTAAAAATGTTATAGAAATGACGGTTGAAACGCCTTTTTTGTACAAATATTGATATAATAACCATCATATTAAAGTAAGCTTGGAGTCACTTGATGACATGTTGTGTGGTTCTCCCATTACAACTTGGGAAACTATGTAGTTTATTAGGCTACTGATGAAAGAAGTTATGAACTTCACAGGGTGGGGAAAGTGCAAGGCAATGAGCTTGATGCTCCTTTCCAATAAATATTGAGGGTCTTATTCTGGTGACATGATGGTCGGTGCTTGGCTGCCATTTGACAAACAAATATTCTTGCTCTTTTGTCTATAATAATCTCAACATGCAGGCTATACCCACACTGTTTATGCAAGCTGTTGCGTAGTGTGCATGTGCCAATACTGGAGTGGGCACATTCGCTATATAAAGCAAAACATTTTTTACAAAACCCATCAGTAGAGTTGAAAATGCGATAAACCCATTTAACTTGTATTTTTTATTCGGTACATGGGAATTTAACAGAAAAAGTTATTTTTATGTGCACTGTGTCATCACGCACAACCTTTTATCCAAAACAAGTCCATTTAATGGAAACACGCACATCATGTTTTATAAAGATTTTAGAATTTTCGCTTGAAAATCTGTCACCAATTGGATGTAAACCTAGCTATAAATGCCAAAATGGTTGAGACGGCATCAATCTGCTAACAATTTTCTGTGTTCTCTATCACTCTCTCCAGCTAACGAGAGAGAGAGTGTGAGAGAGAGAGATATGACCAATTAGTGGTGCTAATGGTATTGTGCAGCCACACGTCAGACAGTATATTATGATCCACAAGTTGCTCATGGACATAATTGGAGAACCAATGACAACCTGAATGAGAATTATCTTTGTTAATCTGATTCCGTTTGACCTGGTGATCTGTTACATTCCCTGACCAGTTGCTATAAATTATATTTCTGGAATTAAATCAAATATTTGTCATTAGCTTCGTAAACAACAGGTGTTGACTAACAGTGAAATGCTTTCTTATGGGCCTTTCCCAACAATGCAGAGAGAAAGAAAATAGAGAAATAATAGAAAAGTAAAACATGTAATAATACAAGTAATAATAGATACACAATGAGTAATGATAACTTGGCTATATACAAGGGGTACAATTACCAAGTCGATGTGCAGGGGTACAAGTACCAGTCAGACGTTTGGACACATCTTGTAGAATAATAGTGAAAACATCAAAACTATGAAATAACACATATGGAATCATCTAGTAACCAAAAAGTGTTTTAAACATATTTTATATTTGAGATTCTTCAAAGTAATCACATTTTGCCTTGATGACAGCTTTGCACACTCTTGGCATTCTCTCAAGCAGCTTCACGAGGAATGCTTTTCCAACAGTTTTAAAGGAATTCCCACATATGCTGAGCACTTGTCTGCTCCTTTTCCTTCACTATGCGGTCCAATTCATACCAAACCATCTCAATTGAGTTGAGGTTGGGTGATTGTGGAGGCCAGGTCATCTGATGCAGCACTCTGTCACTCTCCTTCTTGGTCAAATAGCAGTGAAGTAGCCAGTCATGATGCTCTCAGTGGTGCATCTGTAGAACTTTTTGAGGATCTGAGGGCCCATGCCAAATCTTTTCAGCCCCATGAGGGGGAAGAGGTATTGTTGTGTCCTCGTCACGACTGTGTTGGTGTATTTGGACCATGGTAGAACCTGAGTGATGTGGACACAGAGGAACTTGGAAGCTCTCGACCTGCTCCACTACAACCTCATCGATGTAAATGGGGGCGTGCTCAGCCCTCCGTTTCCTGTAGTCCACGATCAGCTCCTTTCTCTTGCTGACGTTGAGGGAGAGGTTGTTGTCCTAGCACCATATGGCCAGATCTCTAACCTCCTCCAAAAGACTGTCTCATCGTTGTCGGTGATCAGGCCTACCACCATTGTGTCATCGGCAAACTTAATGATCATGTTGGAGTCATGCAAGGCCACGCAGTCATGAGTGAACATGGAGTACAGGAGGGGAAGAAGCACGTACCCCCGAGGGGCCCCGTGTTGAGGGTTGTTGCCTACCTTCACCACCTGGGGGTGTCCCGTCAGGAAGTCCAGGATCCAGTTGCAGAGGGAGGTGTTCAGTCCCAGGGTCTTTAGCTAAGTGATGAGCTTGGAGGGCACAATGATGTTGAACGCTGAGCTGTAGTCAATGAATAGCATTCTCACAAAGGTGTTCCATTTGTCCAAGTGGGAAAGGGCAGTGTGGCTTGCAATAGAGATTGCCTCACCTGTGGATCTGTAGGGGCAGTATGTAAATTGGAGTGGGTCCAGGGTGTCTGGGATGATGGTGTTGATGTGAGCCATGACCAGCCTTTCAAAGCATTTCATGGCTACAGATGTGAGCACTACAGGGTGATAGTCATGTAGACAGGCTACCTTGACCTTCTTGGGCACAGGGACTATGGTGGTCTGCTTGAAACATGTAGGTATTACAGACTGGGTCAGGGAGAGATTGAAAACGTCAGTGAAGATACTTGCCAGCTGGTCAGTATATGCTCTGAGTACGCATCCTGGTAAACCGTCTGACCCTGTGGCCTTTTAAATGTTAACTTGTTTAAAGGTCTTACTCACATCGGCTACAGAGAGAGCGTGATCACACAGTCGTCCAGAACAGCTGGTGCTGTCACACATAGGTCAGTGTTGCTTCAAAAGAAGCAAGCATAGAAGGCATTTAGCTCATCTGGATGGCTCACGTCACTAGGCAGCTCACGCCTGGGTTTCCAAGCAAGAACTGCCACATCCAACAAGCGTCAGTGGATTCGATCTTAGTCCTGTATTGACGCTATGCTTTTTGATGATTTGTCGGAGGGCGTAGTGGGATTTCTTTTTAATGTCCATGTTAGTGTCCCACTCCTTGGAAGCAGCAGCTCTAGCCTTTAGCTCAGTGCGGATGTTACCTGTAATCCATTGCTTCTAGTTGGGATATGTACATACAGTCACTGTGAGGATGACATTGTCGATGCACTTATTAATGAAGCCGTGACTGATGTGGTACACTCCTTAATGCCATCGGATGAGTTCCGGAGCATATTCCAGTCTGTGCTAGTGAAACAGTACTGTGGCTTAGTATCCGCTTCATCGGACCACTTCCGTATTGAGCGCGTCACTGGTATTTCCTGTTTGAGTCTTTGCTTGTATGCAGGAGGATAGAGTTATGGTCAGATTTGCCAAATGGATGGTGAATGAGAGCTTTGTATGCATCTATGTATGGAGTAAAGGTGAATGTTTTTTCACCTCTAGTTGCACAGGTGACATACTGTCAGAAATGAGGTCAAACTGATTTCAGTTTTCCTGCATTAAAATCACCGGCCATTCGGAGCAACGCATCTGGATGAGCATTTTCTTGTTTAATTATGGCCCTATAAAACCTGTTGAGTGCGGTCTTAGTGCCATCATCGATTTGTGGTGGTAACTAGACAGCTAAGAAAAATATATATGAAAACTCTCTTTGTAAATTGTATGGTCTACAGCTTATCTTGAGGTAGTCTAATTCAGGCCAGCAGAACCACGAGACTTCCTTAATATTAGAGATTGCGCAATAGCTGTTGTTAACAAAGAGACACATCACCCCCTTGAGTTTACCCAATGCATAGAAATACAGCTAGAATATTAACAATGTCCTTGTTCAGCCAAGTTACTGAGAGACACAGGATACTACAGTTCTTCAGGACCCATTGATAGGAGAGTCTCAAACAGAGCTCATCCAGTTTGTTCTCCGGTGGAGTTTGTTCCTCTGCAAAACACCAGGCTCAACGTCAACAGTAAAGAGGTGACTCCGGGATGATGGCCTTCTAGACAGAATTCCTCTGTCCATTGTCTGTGTTCTTTTGCCCATCTTAATATTTTCTTTTTATTGGCCAGTCTGAGATATGGCTTTTCTTTGCAACTCTGCCTAGAAGGCCAGTATCCCGGAGTCGCCTCTTCACTGTTGACGTCAATACTGGTGTTTTGCGTGTACTATTTCATGAAGCTGCCAATTGAGGACTTGTGAGGCATCTGTTTCTCAAACTAGAAACTCTAATGTACTTGTCTTCTTGCTCAGTTGCGCATCGCAGCATCCCACTCCTCTTTCTATTCTAGTTAGAGCCAGTTTGCACTGTCCTGTGAAGGGAGTAGTACGAGATCTTCAGTTTCTTGGCAATTTCTCGCATGGAATAGCCTTCATTTCTCAGAACAAGAATAGACTGACAAGTTTCAGAAGAAAGTTCTTTGTTTCTGGCCATTTTGAGCCTATAATCAAACCCAGAAATGCTGATACTCCAGATACTCAACTAGTCCAAAGAAGGCCAGTTGTATTGCTTCAAACATAATTGCAAAATGGTTTTCTAATGATCAATTAGCCTTTTCAAATTATAATCTTGGATTAGCTAACACAACGTGCCATTGGAACACAGGAGAGGTGGTTGCTGACAATGGGCCTCTGTACGCCTATGCAGATATTCCATAACAAATCTGCCGTTTCCAGCTACAATAGTCATTTACAACATGAACAATGTCGGTGCTGTATTTCTGATCAATTTGATGTTATTTTAATGGACAAAAAAAACGTGCTTTTCTTTCACAAACAAGGACATTTCTAAGTGACCCCAAACTTTTGAACAGTATTGTATGTTTTTCCTTTGTTTATCTTATTTTTGTGAGGCTGTGTTTTTTGCTCTAATTCTCAGATGATAATGAGAATAGAAGGGCCCAAAGAAATCAATTTTCCTTTTTAAACCAGGGGAGGGACAGAAGGGTGGCTGTGGAATCAAAGGGGCTCTTGAGAACGAGACATGAAACAATATCCCTTGTGTCACGATTGCTGTCTTCAAACTCCCTGTCGTAAGTAAGCCAAAGCGCAGCGTGCATGGAATTCCACATCTTTTAATGAAGATGAAACTCACCAAAAAAACTAAACAGAAGAAAAACAAAACGTGACGTTCTTGCCTGCTCACAGGCAGCTACACAAAAACAAGATCCCACAATCACAGGTGGGAAAAGGGCTGTATGATCCCCAATCAGAGACAACGATAGACAGCCTCTGATTGGGGACCATACCCGGACAAACAAAGAAATAAGAAAACTAGATTGCCCACCAAATCACACCCTGACCTGACCAAATAGAGAAATAGAAAGGCTCTCTATGGTCAGGGCGTGACACCTTGGCTGAAATCGTTTCCTCTTTGGCTGTGCTACACTGAGGGTAAAAAGTATTTGATCCCCTGCTGATTTTGTACGTTTGCCCGCTGACAAAGAAATGATCAGTCAACAATTTTAATGGTAGATTTATTTGAAGAGTGTGAGCCAGAATAACAACAAAAAAATCCTGAAAAACGCATGTCAAAAATGTTATAAATTGATTTGCATTTTATTGAGGGCAATAAGTATTTGACCCCCTCTCAATCAGAAATATATCTGGCTCCCAGGTGTCTTTTATACAGGTAACGAGCTGAGATTAGGAGCACACTCTTAAAGGGAGTGCTCCTAATCTCAGCTTGTTACCTGTAAAAAAGACACCTGTCCACAGAAGCAATCAATCAATCCGATTCCAAACTCTCCACCATGGCCAAGACCAAAGAGCTCTCCAAGGATGTCAGGGACAAGATTGTAGACCTACACAAGGCTGGAATGGGCTACAAGACCATCGCCAAGCAGCTTGGTGAGAAGATGACAACAGTTGGTGTGATTATTCACAAATGGAAGAAACACAAAACTATCAATCTCCCTCGGCCTGGGGCTCCATGCAAGATCTCACCTCGTGGAGTTGCAATGATCATGAGAACGGTGAGGAATCAGCCCAGAACTACACGGGAGGATCTTGTCAATGATCTCAAGGCAGCTGGGACCATAGTCACCAAGAAAACAATTGGTAACACACTACGCCGTGAAGGACTGAAATCCTGCAGCGCCCGCAAGATCCCTCTGCTCAAGAAAGCACATATACATGCCCGTCTGAAGTTTGCCAATGAACATCTGAATGATTCAGAGGACAACTGGGTGAAAGTGTTATGGTCAGATGAGACCAAAATGGAGCTCTTTGGCATCAACTCAACTCGCCTTGTTTTGAGGAGGAGGAATGCTGCCTATGACCCCAAGAACACCATCCTCACCGTCAAACATGGAGGTGGAAACATTATGCTTTGGGGGTGTTTTTCTGCTAAGGGGACAGGACAACTTCACCGCATGAAAAGGACGATGGACTTGGCCATGTAACGTTAATCTTGGGTGAGAACCTCCTTCTCTCAGCCAGGGCATTGAAAATGGGTCGTGGATGGGTATTCCAGCATGACAAATGACCCAAAACACATGGCCAAGGCAACAAAGGAGTGGCTCAAGAAGAAGCACATTAAGGTCCTGGCCACTCCAGACCTTAATCCCATAGAAAATCTGTGGAGGGAGCTGAAGGTTCGAGTTGCCAAACGTCAGCCTCGAAACCTTAATGACTTGGAGAAGATCTGCAAAGAGGAGTGGGACAAAATCCTTCCTGAGATGTGTGCAAACCTGGTGGCCAACTACAAGAAACGTCTGACCTCTGTGATTGCCAACAAGGGTTTTGCCACCAAGTACTAAGTCATGTTTTGCAGAGGGGTCAAATACTTATTTCCCTCATTAAAATGCATATCATTTTATAACATTTTTTACGTGTTTTTCTGGATTTTTTTGTTGTTATTCTGTCTCTCACTGTTCAAATAAACCTACCATTAAAATTATAGACTGATCATTTCTTTGTCAGTGGGCAAACGTACAAAATCAGCAGGGGATCAAATACTTTTTTCCCTCACTGTACTTGAATCAATGAGGAAATGAGAAGGCCAAAAACATGTTAATTGCATTTTGCCCTTCAGTCTGCCAAAAATAGCCAGGAGAAAATAATGTACATCTTGATTATTTATTAGCTAACCTGACAAGGCTGTGTTTCCTAGTGAAACCACATCAGTATTGTGGTTAAGATCTTGCATGCTATTAGGATGTCTCCTTAACTATTACTTGGCTTCCCAGAGAAATGAAAATTAACCACATCCCTTCAGTATAATGGCAGCATACTCTCACACACACATGCGTGCGCACAAACACACCATGCTCTGCTTACCTTGTACTAACACACACACACACACACACACACACACACACACACACACACACACACACACACACACACACACACACACACACACACACACACACACACACACACACACACCCACACACACACACACACACACACACGACAGGTTACCTAGAGGACATTGGTTGTTAGTGGGCTGTTAGGGCCTGACGAGCCTGTGTCACAGTAATTGAGTAGACAGAGGCAGGGTAATTAGGGGTAATTGTGTGGCCTGGTAAAGCCTGTGTTGCTGGCTGCTGTGATGCTGCTGTAATTATGTCATTGCGCTGGGCTGTGATTTGGACGACCCAGGTCACATGGAAGGCACCATACACCATGACCAGGGTCAGGCACACTTCTTCAGGGTCAATTGTGTATTTACGACTGACAATGAAGAACAAAGAGGCTTGTTTGCATAAGTGTGGAGGTGCCAATGGGCCAGAATTAAGCAGGGTAGGGATATAAAGAGCCAGACCTGAAGGTTTTATTAGGGTCACAAAGTTACTTTATAACAGCCTATTAGTGAATGGCAGCATGGCTTATGAAGATAAGGAGCTTATCGATATGTTGCGCCGGTGGAACAGAAGTAACATATTGCCTTTGATGATGCATTGTAAATCAGCTAGGGACTGAAGGACTGTAGATATTGGAGGGCACCTGGTTACAGTTGAAGTCGGAAGTTTACATACACTTAGGTTGGAGTCATTAAAACTTGTTTTTCAACCACCACAAATTTCTTCTTAACGAACTATAGTTTTGGCAAGTTGGTTAGGACATCTACTTTGTGCATGACATAAGTAATTTCCAACAATTGTTTACAGACAGATTATTTCACTTATAATTCACTGTATCACAATTCCAGTGGGTCAGAAGTTTACATACACTAAGTTGACTGTGCCTTTAAACAACTTGGAAAATTCCAGAAAATGATGCTATGCTTTAGAAGCTTCTGATAGGCCAGTTGACATCATTTGAGTCAATTGGAGGTTTACCTGTGGATGTATTTCAAGGCCTACCTTAAAACTCAGTGCCTCTTTGCATGACATCATGGGGAAATCAAAAGAAATCAACCAAGACCTCAGAAAGAAAATTATAGACCTCCACAAGTCTGGTTCATCCTTGGGAGCAATTTCCAAACGCCTGAAGGTACCACGTTCATCTGTACAAACAATAGTACACAAGTATAAACACCATGGGACCACGCAGCCATCATAGCACTCAGGAAAGAGACACGTTCTGTCTCCTAGAGATGAATGTTCTTTGGTGTGAAAAGTGCAAGTCAATCCCAGAACAACAGTAAAGGACCTTGTGAAGATGCTGGAGGAAATAGGTACAAAAGTATCTATATCCACAGTAAAACGAGTCCTATATGGACAAAACCTGAAAGGCCGCTCAGCAAGGAAGAAGCCACTGCTCCAAAACCGCCATAAAAAAGCCAGACTATGGTTTGCAACTGCACATGGGGACAAAGATCATACTTTTTGGAGAAATGTTTTGCTTTGCTGCAGGCGGGACTGATGCACTTCACAAAATAGATGGCATCATGAGGGAGGAAAATGATGTGGATATATTGAAGCAACATCTCAAGACATCAGTCAGGAAGCGATAGCTTGGTTGCAAATGGGTCTTCCAAATGGACAATGACCCCAAGCATACTTCCAATGTTGTGGCAAAATGGCTTAAGGACATCAAAGTCAAGGTACTGGAGTGGCCATCACAAAGCCCTGACCTCAATCCCATAGAAAATGTGTGGGCAGAACTGAAAAAGTGTGTGCGATAAGGAGGCTTACAACCCTGACTCAGTTACACAAGCTCTGTCAGGAGGAATGGGCCAAAATTCACCCAACTTATTGTGGAAGCTTGAGGAAGGCTACCTGAAATGGTTGACCCAAGTTAAACAATTTAAAGGCAATGCTACCAAATACTAATTGAGTGTATGTACACTTCTGACCCATGGGGAATGTGATTAAAGAAATAAAAGCTGAAATAAATCATTCTTTCTACTATTATTCTGACATTTCACATTCTTAAAATAAAGTGGTGATCCTAACTGACCTGAGACAGGGAATTTTTGCTAGGATTAAATGTCAGGAATTGTGAATTGTATTTGGCTATGGTGTTTGTAAACTTCCGACTTCAACTGTATGTACTTGCAACTTTTTTCATTTGGGAAGCTATAATTTTCTAATTTATTTTATTGAATGATATTGTTGTTACAACATACATTTGTATTGACTGTGATTAAGGCATGGGAATATAACAACTCCTACAAGGTTAAATTGACAAACTTGGCATGTATAGCCTACCACATGATTCTCAAAAAAGACAGGCCAAACTCGTGTTCATGTAAAGGCACTGTGTAGCTTAATAAGGCATTTTTTTGTTTAATTACTATTTAGTTATAAGTAACTATTGTTTTTACATTTCATTTTATACAGCCTAAATGCAAAATGTATAGGCATGTTGTTGAAGTGCTTTTGTTGATGTGTTGTTGAAATGCTGAGCTCTCGTGCCAACTTGTACCGTGTCACAAATGCTTCACAATTTGTCTCTAAATGGCAGGCTATAGCCTTGAAATATTAATAATATAGCCTAAATAATTCATTTTCATTCCTTCTTAGGCTACCTGGCCTGCTCCTGACTGATTTAGAGTTAGTATGTTGAATAATAGCCTGTTGAAATGTTGGAAATGAATTGATAGTGATGTAATCACACATTACTTCCCAAGCAAAGTAAATTTTTTGGCTCCTCCGTTGTAGCGCAGCCTCTGAAGGTCAGAGACAAACCAACAATATTCCATATGTGTCAGAGTCACATCTTTCCCCAGCATTTTACAGCTTGTTTCCACCATAAAGCATTGCGGACTAAAGAGTCATTATCGACGGCTTTAAATAATCAGGTCTATTTACTTTTCAAAATCTTAAACTAACCGTTTAACCATTTTTCTGTAACAAAAGCCACAATACCATCACATACCCCCTCAATTCGAGCCCTGGTATTAACTTAACACACCAAGCCATTCACTGACACTGAGATATTTAAGAAGTCCATGGTGAATGAAGGAATTAGCTGACAAAATCGATGGATAGTAGACTATGGGCTCTATTTTAACAAACCTAACGCAATGGTAAATCTAAGCACTGGCGGTAGTGCTTTAGGTTTCGGGGGTGTGTCATAAATATTTGTGCTATTTTCACATCCATTAATGATGAGTGCAGTGCTGGCGGTGGTGTGAAAGGGCTGGATGTTGGAGGAATAAACACGTTTGGGTGTGTCGAGGCTTGGCCCCTCACTGGCCAATCAGAATGTGCTCTATGGCTAAATGCATGTATGTGGTTGCTTCAAGTTTTGTATTCAGTCTTTTATGTATTGCCTTGGAATCAAATCCAATACTAATATTTGTCCATTATAGTTTGTTAAATAGCTTACAGAAACGAAATAACAAAATGTAGACCTACCTATCATTATGTTTGATAAATATGTTAAGTTATTCCTGTTCGCAGTCCACATTGTTCTAAGTAATTGCATGGCGTCAATGTGGAAATACACTGCTCCAAAAAATAAAGGGAACACTAAAATAACACATCCTAGATCTGAATGGATGAAATAATCTCATTAAATACTTTTTTCTTTACATAGTTGAATGTGCTGACAACAAAATCACCCCAAAATAATCAATGGAAATCCAATTTATCAACCCATGGAGGTCCGGATTTGGAGTCACAGTCAAAATTAAAGTGGAAAACCACACTACAGGCTGATCCAACTTTGATGTAATGTCCTTAAAACAAGTCAAAATGAGGCTCAGTAGTGTGTGTGGCCTCCACGTGCCTGTATGACCTCCCTACAACGCCTGGGCATGCTCCTGATGAGGTGGCGGATGGTCTCCTGAGGGATCTCCTCCCAGACCTGGACTAAAGCATCCGCCAACTCCTGGACAGCCTGTGGTGCAACGAGGCGTTGGTGGATGGAGCGAGACATGATGTCCCAGATGGGCTCAATTGGATTCAGGTCTGGGGAACGGGCGGGCCAGTCCATAGCATCAATGCCTTCCTCTTGCAGGAACTGCTGACACACTCCAGCCACATGAGGTCTAGCATTGTCTTGCATTAGGAGGAACCCAGGGCCAACCGCACCAGCATATGGTCTCACAAGGGGTCTGAGGATCTCATCTCGGTACCTAATGGCAGTCAGGCTACCTCTGGCGAGCACATGGAGGGCTGTGCGGCCCCCCAAAGAAATGCCACACCATGACTGACCCACCGCTAAACCGGTCATGCTGGAGGATGTTGCAGGCAGCAGAACTTTCTCCACGGCGTCTCCAGACTCTGTCATGTCTGTCACATGTGCTCAGTGTGAACCTGCTTTCATCTGTGAAGAGCACAGTGGCAAATTTGCCAATCTTGGTGTTCTCTGGCAAATGCCAAACATCCTGCACGGTGTTGGGCTGTAAGCACAACCCCCACCTGTGGACGTCGGGCCCTCATACCACCCTCATGGAGTCTGTTTCTGACCGTTTGAGCAGACACATGCACATTTGTGGCCTGCTGGAGGTCATTTTGAAGGGCTCTGGCAGTGCTCCTCCTGCTCTTCCTTGCACAAAGGCGGAGGTAGCGGTCCTGCTGCTGGGTTGTTGCCCTCCTACGACCTTCTCCACATCTCCTGATGTACTGGCCTGTCTCCTGGTAGCGCCTCCATGCTCTGGACACTACGCTGACAGACACAGCAAACCTTGCCACAGCTCGCATTGATATGCCATCCTGGATGAGCTGCACTACCTGAGCCACTTGTGTGGGTTGTAGACTCCATCTCATGCTACCACTAGAGTGAAAGCACCGCAAGCATTCCAAAGTGACCAAAACATCAGCGAGGAAGCATAGGAACTGAGAAGTGGTCTGTGGTCACCACCTGCAGAACCACTCCTTTATTGGGGGTGTCTTGCTAATTGCCTATAATTTCCACCTGTTGTCTATTCCATTTGCACAACAGCATGTGAAATGTATTGTCAATCAGTGTTGCTTCCTAAGTGGACTGTTTGATTTCACAGAAGTGTGATTGACTTGGAGTTACATTGTGTTGTTTAAGTGTTCCCTTTATTTTTTGGAGCAGTGTATATACATAGAATTCACACTGATATAAGGGCTAAGGCCTACTGGAAATTGCATCCAAACATTGTCAATAAGCAAGATTAAATTCATTATTGATTAGGCCTAAAAAGAGCGAGTGAATAATTCTAATCAAATTCTAAACAAAATAAAACAACATAGAAATAAGCTATGTCGAAGTACATTTACAGGCACCATAATTGCTCCCCATGGGCACACAGTATAATATCAAAATGCAGACCATGGAGGGTTTTATGCACATCCAAACTTTTCTTAGTAACTGGACAAAGATCCAATACCAAGAGAAAGGGAGAATGTCCACTCACCGTTATACTGCTTCCAAATATAATGTTTTATAAAGATATTGGAGACATCTTACAGGTCGCATTCACACTTCTCCAGAAGTTGCATTGCATGCTCACCACAGACGTTCTCACCATAAAACCGGGACGGTGAAATGTTCAAATAAGTTTGGTTTTAATAAAATTCTACAAAAAGCAAGCAATCATTTTTTTTTTAAAACAACAACAATAAAGAAATGTAAAATGTGAAGATATCATAAAATCTTCAGGATAAAAAAGACACAAGGCATTGCTGTTGAACCATCCTTTGTTTTAGTAGGCCTAGGGTAAGGGTAGCATATAGAGCGCTTGGGTTTTGAACATATGAAACAGAAAACAAGCAACTGTTACAGGAAAAAAAACTTAAATACAACATTTGTTTCATGATGGGCATGGACATATGTAGACTGCATCATGGAAGGGGTTTTACACATGTTCAAAATGGGAGCTGCATGGCTAAAATAATCTATGTCCTGACCAATACATAGATAAAAAGACAATGTCAGTTTACTATTTTGCTTCTCTCAGAATTGTTGTTTTAATAAAGCTTTGGTGATTAAGATTTATTTCCAAGCGTTCTGATGAGCCAAATGCTTTATCCACGGTATTGATTACTTGATTGCATTGGGCAGGACAGAAAGAAAACAAACTTCATTGAGAGGAGGGGAGACTATGTTTGGTTTTTATTCAAATAAAAATTAATGGGAAATACAAAGTATGCAGGCACCTAAAGCACATTACTCTTGTTCCATGCTCATATGGGCAGTGTGCATCATGGCTGGATAGGCTGCGTTTCCGCTGTCAAAATTCATGCCATAACCAACCACGTTACCGTTAAAACCAGCTTTTAATGGGTCTTAAATATCCCTACAAGTGCTGCCTGAAATTAGGACTTTGGATCATGTTTATAAGGACACACCTCAAATATTTCCAACCCTCCAATATGAGTACAAGCGAGCTGATATAAGACAGGTAAATTACCAATACTTACGCAACAGTTTGAAAATAGCAGAGTGCTGGATTTAACAGGTCGAAATTGCCAATGAATGTGCATTTTCCACTTGAATGAATGAACCCGAGCCTCACGCTTATCACCCGTGGAAGGCGGGGCTTCCAGTGATGCGCGGATTGGCCTTGTCAGTTGTGATTGAAGAGCCTTCAACCGAAGTACCATGAGTCCGACTCCCCATAGCATGTTGCGCTTTGTCTCCCTCCTTCAGGGAACAGTAGTTATAGTCATAACGTTACATTTTGAAGTTGAGGACTTCTCCCCTCCTGAATGACTTGCCATCTCAAGATGGTCAGTTAATTCAGTTTTATGTGTAGCCTAAAGCCTGTGCTGACATTGTGTTTAGCCACGCTGACAGCAGCTAGCTACAGTAGCATAGCTTGGTAGCTAGCTGTCCAATCTTACTGATATTTCTCTGTGAAATCATTTATGGCAAGAGCATAATCCACTCATTCTTGAACACCATAGTATTATATTCTCAGGAGAATATAATGTAAACATGGCTGTGCCTTTTGAACCCATATTCGTTTGTCTTACTGTATAAATGTCAGGAATGTGTTTAACAAGACACTTATTCTACAATGCCTTGCTAAGAAAGTTTCAATGTTTTACATGTTACCATGGAAAAGATATCAACTACTGTGAGTTGAATGCCTGTGGTCTTCAGTTGTCTTCAGTTGTTCAGTCGTTTCTCCTTATGTCCACTGTTAGGGTTAGGGTTAGGGTTAGGGTCTTTCTCAGGATCTTTCTCAGGAGACAAATCCCAGAGCTAATATCGCTCCATATGTAGAATACATGTGGACATTGCACAAACATCACCAACTAAAATGTATGGATGTGTTCATGTTTCAAAGACAAAACATATTTAGCTGTAAATATCATATTGATGTGCTTATAAAGACAGTATGCCTACACTTTACGCAACGAATCAAAATCAGTTGACAGACATGGCAACTCTACTTCTAGCTCCTAAGTAACTTTGCAGTATTTTGTTTTTTGATGTATTATTTCTTACATTATTAGCCCAGAACGTTTTTTGGGGGGTTATTACATACAGCCGGAAAGAACATCTTGGATATCAGAGCGGCGGTAACTCACCAGTATTACCAGCATTACGACCAGGAATACGACTTTCCTGAATTGAATCCTTTGTTCGTACCCCCCAGGGCAATTTAACTTATCCCAGAGTCTGCTCCAAATCGCCGGCGGCGGAGATGAGGTATAAATAAAGAACTCTTCGGGGAGAAGAAAGGCAAGGGTGTATGCTTCATGATTAACAACTCATGGTGTGATTGTTATAACATATAGAAACTCAAGTCCTTTTGTTCACCCGACCTAGAATACCAATAAAATGCAGACCGTATTACCTCCCAAGAGAATTCTCTTCGGTTATAGTCACTGCCGTGTATATTCCCCCTCAAGTCAATACCACAACGGCCCTCAAGGAACTACACTGGACTTTATGCAAACTGGAAACCACAAATCCCGAGGCCGCATTTATTGTAGCTGGGAATCTTAACAAAGCAAATTTGAGGAAAACGCTACTGAAGTTTTATAATCACATTGACTGTAGTACTCGTTTATGGAAAACACCAGATCATTGCTGCTCGCCTTTTCGAGATGCCTACAAGGCCCTACCCACGCCCTCCCTTCGGCAAATCAGATCACGACTCCATTTTGCTCCTCCCTTTCTATAGGCAGAAATTCAAACAGGAAGTACCCATGGAAGTACCTGACCAGGAAGTACCTGACCAATCGGAATCCATGCTTCAAGACTGCTTTGATCACGCAAACTGGGATATGTTCCAGGTAGCCTCTGAGAATAACATTGACAGGGTGACTGAGTTCATCAGGAAGTGTATATCTTGTTCCAACGGTGACTATTAAAATCGACCCAAACCCTAAACCGTTGATAGATGTTAGCATTCACGCAAAACTGAATGCGCGATCCACCAAGCTGACTGGGAAATGGTTGAATACAAACAGTGTAGCTATTCTCTCCCTAAGGCAATCAAACAGGCAAAACGTCAATACAAAGACAAAGTGGAGTCGCAATTCAACGGCTCAGACACGAGACGTATGCATCACGGATTACAAAGGGAAAACCAGCCACGTCACGGACATCGACGTCTTACTCCCAGCCAAGCTAAACACTTTCTTCGCCCGATTTGAGGATACTACAGTGTCACCGACGCGGCCCGCTCCCAAGGACTGTGGGCTCTCGTTCTCCGTGAGTATCCCAAGCCGCATCCTCAGAGCATGCGCAGACCAGCTTGCTGGAGTGTTTCGGACATATTCAAACTCTCCCTATCCCAGTCTGCTGTCCCCACTTGCTTCAAGATGTCCACCATTGTGCCTGTACCCAAGAAAGCAAAAATAACAACCAAATTACTATCTTCCTGTAGTACTCATTTCTGTCATCATGAAGTGCTTTGAGAGGCTAGTTAAGGATCATATTACCTCTACCTTACCAGACACCCTAGACCCACTCCAATTTGCTTACTGCCACAATAGATCCACAGATGATGCAATTGCCATTGCACTGCACACTGCCCTATCCCATCTGGACAAGAGGAATACTTACGTCAGAATGCTGTTCATTGACTATAGCTCAGCATTCAACACCATAGTACCCTCCAAGCTCATCATTAAGCTCAGAGCCCTGGGTCTGAACCCCACCCTGTGTAACTGAGTCCTGGACTTCCTGACGGGCCGCCCCCCAGGTGGTGAAGGTAGGAAACAACACCTCCACTTCTGCAGATTCTCAACACAGGGGCCCCAGAAGAGTGTGCACTCAGCCCCCTCCTGTACTCCCTGTTCACCCATGACTGCGTGGCCACGCACGCCTCCAACTCAATCATCAAGTTTGCAGACGACACAACAGTAGTAGGCCTGATTACCAACAATGACTAGACAGCATACAGGGAGGAGGCGAGGGCCCTGGCAGAGTGGGGCCAAGAAAATAACCTCTCTCTCAATGTCAACAAAATGAAGGAGCTGATTGTGGACTTCAGGAAACAGCATTATTATTATATGTGTGAAATTAGTTTAAAAATACTTTAGATTTCGTTTGGACAAGCCAGCTGGACAGGCAACTGTAGTCTTACAGTCAGAAAATCCACTATCATTATATTTTAGAATTTACATGCTCATCTATGCGCATCTCGATCAATCAATAAATTTTCTGCCTGATACAATTTAAATTCGGTGTTCTGAGGTTTCCTATGACTTATTTTAACATAATACATTTGTTAATTTAGCAATGTATTATTTATTATGGAATATTTACACAATTTAAATATGTGTGTGTGTGTGTGTGTGTGTGTGTGTGTGTGTGTGTGTGTGTGTGTGTGTGTGTGTGTGTGTGTGTGTGCGTGTGCGTGTGCGTGTGCGTGTGCGTGTGTGTGAGAGCGAGAGAGTGTCAAGGTCAGAGAATAATTCGTTTTTTCTCTCTCCAGACCAGGGGACACGTCAAGCCTTGGGGATGAAAAGTGATTATATGGTAGTAATTGAATCCCGGTACGCAGCTTGGAGAAAAGACTGAAAGAAAAAGAGAGAGAAACAGAAAGACATGGCAAAAACGGTGCTTTAGCTTTGAATCTTAGCAGTTACCCATTCACCAGTTAACATACAGGGACACTAAAAATACATGAATTATGTCTTCCAGTCCCGTTTTAAGAGTGGGGTGTCAACATACTTTTGTATATATATATATAGTGTACGTACACTATATATACAAAAGTTTGAAGACAGCCATTCAAATTAGTGGATTTGGCTATTTCAGCCACACCCTTTGCTGACAGGTGTAGATAATTGAGCACACAACCTTGCAATCTCTATAGACAAACATTGGCAGTAGAATGGCCTTACTGAAGAGCTTAGTGACTTTCAACATTGCACCATCATAGGATGCATCATGGGATGCCATCATTCCAACAAGTCAGTTTGTCAAATGTCTGCCCTGCTAGAGCTGCCCAGGTCAACTGTAAGTGCTGTTATTGTCTAGGAGAAACAACGGCTCAGCCGCGAAGTGGTAGGCCACACAAGCTCACAGAACGGGACCACTGAGTGCTGAATCACGTAGTGCATAAAACTTGTCTGTCCTCGGTTGCAACACTCAGTACCAAGTTCCAAAACTGCCTCTTGAAGCTACATCAGCACAAGAACTGTCGGGAGCTTCATGAAATGGTGTTTCCATGGCCGAGAAGCTGCACACAAGCCTAAGATCACCAATGCCAAGTGTCGGCTGGAGTGGTGTAAAGCTTGCCGCCATTTGACTCTGGAGTGATGAATTATCCTTCACCATTTGGCAGTTTGACGTACAAATCTGGGTATGGTGGATGCCAAGAGAACGCTACCTTCCCGAATGCATAGTGCCAACTGTAAAGTTTGGTCGAGGAAAAATGGTCAGGGGCTGTTTTTCCTTAGTTCCAGTGAAGGGAAATCTTAACGCTACAGCATACAATGCCATTCTAGACGATTCTGTGGTTCCAACTTTGTGGCAACAATTTGGGGAAGGCCCTTTCCAGTTTGAGCATGACAATGGCCTGTGCACAAAGCAAGGTGTGCTTTGTGTTCAGAGAGCTCACAGTGGGAAGGTCACAGCCAGTGATCATTTAGGATTTCAACACAACCCTCTCTAGTCTCATCTTAGTGTGACTGTCCGTGTTCCCATATCAAACTGTAATGCATGGTGTGAGAATGCTCTGGATGATGGCTGTGTAAAACTGAACGAACCAGCAGCTGTTGTATGACCCTGTACTTTTAAGTTGCCTTAGAAAGTACAGTCACTGCTAGGCCTTCTTGATGATGTGGTTGGTGTTGATGTCGCATTTCAATGAGTCGCTGATGTAATTGCCAAGGAATTTGAAAGAATCTGTCGGGGTTCTTCTGTTAGTCTATGTCTGTGGTTTTTGAGGCGTTGAGCTTCAAACGTCAGAGCCCGAGCCACTTCATGGCGGTACTGTGTTTCATTATTGTATATGATGAGGCTGATTCTGGTGGTGTCGTCAGCATATTTAAAAACCATAACTGAGGTCTCCCGAGATGCAGTGGTGAAAAAAATACTCAAATGTCATGCTGGAGTAAAAGTAAAAATACCTTAACCAACAGTGCAGTTCAAGAAGAGTTAATTAAGAAAATACTTACCAAGTAGACTAAAATAAAAAGTAATAATAAAAAGTAACACAATAACAATAACAAAAATGAGGCCATATACACAGGGGCCCTGGTACCAAGTCAGTGTGCGGGGTACAGGTTAGTTGAGGTAATTTGTACATGTAGGTGGGGGTGAAGTGACTATGCATAGATAGTAAACAGCGAGTAGCAGCAGTGTACAAAAAGGGGGGGGGGGTCATCAATGTAAATTGTCCAGTAGCGTTTTAATGAATTATTCAGCAGTCTTATGGCTTGGGGGTAAAAGCTGTTGAGGAGCCTTTTGGTCCTAGACTTGGTGCTTCATGTCTACCGACATGACTGCCACTGGGTGGTAATCATTTAGGCAGGTTACCTTCGCTTCCTTGGGCACAGGGACTATGGTGGTCTGCTTGAAACATGTAGGTATTACAGACTCGGTCAGGGAGAGGTTGAAAATGTCAGTGAAGACACTTGACATTTGATCCGCGTATGCTTTGAGTACACGTCCTGGTAATCCCTCTGGCCCAGCGGCTTTGTGAATGTTGACCTGTTTAAAGGTTTAGTTCACATCGGCTACCGAGAGCATTATCACACAGTCATCCAGAACAGCTGGTGCTCTCGTGCATGCCTCAGTGTTGCTTGCCTCGAAGCAAGCATAAAAGGCATTTAGCTCGTCTGGTAGGATCGCGTCACTGGGCAACTCGTGTCTGGGTTTCTCTTTGTAATCCGTAATAGTTTGCAAGCCCTACCACATCCGACGAGCGTCAGAGCCGGTGTTGAAGGATTCAATCTTAATCCTGTATTGACGCTTTACTTGTTTGATGGTTCATTTGAGGGCATAGTGGGATTTCTTATAAGTGTCCGGATTAGTCTCCCTCTCCTTGAAAGTGGCAGCCTTAGCCTTTAGCTCGATGTGGATAATGCCTGTAATCTATGGCTTCTGGTTGGGATATGTACGTACAGTCACTGTGGGGACGACATTGTCAATGCACATATTGATGAAGCCGATGACTGAGGTGGTGTACTCCTCAATGCCATTGGATGAATCCCGGAACATATTCCAGTCTGCTAGCAAAACAGTCCTGTAGTGTCATTGGACCTATTCAATTTGGAGGCAAACTGGAGTGGGTCCATTCAATATGCATATATCCTATCGCAGACTGTATCTTGTTAAGGGTAGTATCAAAGCTAATTCTACCACATGCAGGGGATTAATTGGATGGCATTATACACGCTGATGTAGCCTACACTTAGTCATCTGTCAATTAAAAGTTATTCATGTTGGAGCTAAACCTATGACTATGAATGTGTCCCTTTAGGGTGACAAAAAAGAGCAATCTGTCTTAACAGAGAACATAATTAGGTGTATTCAGTAGTGACTGTAACTGGTGGATAACAGCAAAGAGAGAAAAGAGGAAGGAAAAAGTCTGAAATGATTGCAAGGAAGCGTTGAGAGGGGTGACCAATGGAAAATAACATGCACACATTGCTTTTGGAGTGAGAGGAGTATTGTGTCGATGAAAAACAGGATAGAAAGAATAAGAACCAGATGCCATAATACTCCACTCCAGTCTGCAGGAGAGAATAAAACAGCAGGGAATAGACATAAATACATAAATAGAAGAGAGGGGACAGAGAATTGAAAGAGATTTAGAGAGATTGACTGTGACATTAGAGATGGAGAGAGAAAGAAAGATGAAAAGGAAGAGAGTAAGGGAGCTGGATAGAGAGAGAGAGGGAGATGAATAGCTTTGTGGAGAGAAAACAGAATGGATCACCATATACAGTCCATTCGGAAAGTATTCAGACCCCTTTATATTTTCCACATTTTTTCTTGTTACAGCCTTATTCTAAAATGGGTTAAATAGTTTTTTTCCCTCATCAGTCTACACATAATACCCCATAATGACAAAGAAAAAACAGGTTTAGAAATGTTTCCTAATGTTATTAAAAATCAAAAACTGAAATATCACAATTACATAAGTATTCAGACCCTTTACTCAGTACTTTGTTGAAGCACCTTTGGCAGCGATTACAGCCTTGAGTCTTCTTGGGCATGACGCTACAAGCTTGGCACACCTCTATTTGGGGACTTTCTGCGTTGTCTTGGCTGTGTGCTTAGGGTCGTTGTCCTGTTGGAAGATGAACCTTTGCCCCAGTCTGAGGTCCTGAGCGCTCTGGAGCAGGTTTCCATCAAGGATCTCTCTGTACTTTGCTCCGTTCATCTTTCCCTCAATCCTGACTAGTCTCCCAGTCCCTTCTTCTGAAAACACAACCACAGCATGATGCTGCCACCACCATGCTTCATCATAGGGGTGGTGCTAGGCTTCCTCCAGATGTGACTCTTGGCATTCAGGCCAAAGAATTCAATGTTGGTTTCATCAGACCAGAGAATCTTGTTTATCCTGGTCTGAGAAACCTTTCTGTGCCTTTTGGCAAACTCCATGTGAACTATTTATGTGCCTTTTACTGAGGAGTGGCTTCCATCTGCCACTCTACCATAAAGGCCTGATTGGTGGAGTATTGCAGAGATGGTTGTCCTTCTGGAAGGTTCTCCCATCTCCACACAGGAACTCTGGTTCCTGTCACCTCCCTGACCAAGGCCCTTCTCTCCCGATTGCTCAGTTTGGCTGAGCGGCCAGCTCTAGGAATAGTGTTGGTGGTTCTGTGTTCTTGGGGACCTTCAATGCCTCAGATATTTTTTGGTACCTTTCCCCAGATCTGTGCCTCGACACAATCCTGTCTCGGAGCTCTACGGACAATTCCTTGTACCTCATGGCTTGGTTTTTGCTCTGACATGCACTGTCAACTGTGGAACCTTATATAGACATGTGTGTGCCTTTCCAAATCATGTCCAATCAATTGAATTTACCACAGGTGGACTCCAATCAAATTGTAGAAACATCTTAAGGATGATCAATGGAAACAGGATGCAACTAAGCAAAAGGTCTGAATTCTTATGTAAATGAGATATTTCTGTACTTTATCTTTAATACATTTTATATCTAAAAACCTGTTTCACTGTCATTATGAGGTATTGTGTGTAGATTAAAAAATATATATTTTAGAATAAGGCTGTAATGAAAAAGTCAAGGGGTCTGTATACTTTCCGAATGCACTGCAGCAGAGGCTGTTTCAGCACTAGCCTGGCCCAGCAAACTAACCATCTCTGGTTCAGGGTCCTGGGAATCAGAGCTGATTATTGGACTGTAATTGAATCCCTCTGATATGCAACACGTCCAATACAGCTACAATCCAGCGATCGATAGGCTGGGGCTAATTTAATATTCTCTTAATCCCCTTCCCCATTAAACACTTTATCTCCATCAGCAATTCTATTCTTCCTCTCTCCGCTGTTTTTTTTCCTCTCTCCGCTGTTCCTTCTTTCCTCACCCTCCTGTCATGTAAACAAAACTGTGTTTTCCTTATATCTGTTTCTCTATATTCTTCTCTTCAGAACATCCCTCCCTATCTCTCTCTCTATACTGTCCAATTTGTCACTAGGTATGTACTCTCTTCCTTTTGTCTTCCACTAGATTACTTAATCCACTAGATTATTCATTACAGCTTCTAATTTGCCTGCTCCCAATTATCTTGCCATGGCAGAGTCGTCCCCTTGGCAGTCCCCCCTGATGCCATTGCCACAGGGTGCTGCCTTGGGTATATGCAGTTAGAGGAAGTTAGCCCAACAGAGTATGCAAGTCCCAAGCCACCGATAGCGAGTTGGGGTCAGAGCTATACACTACTGCTCTCTGCAGACTCAGTGACTCTGTAATTAAAATCAGGCAGGGAAAAAAGGAAGCAGCCCCAGCAGTGTTCTGCCACCTGAAGGATTGAAACAGCAGTAAGCCGGGCATGTAAGACGTAGGCCAAAATGCCTTAGCGGTTTTTCACTACTGACCAGTTCGGGATAGTCAAACCAATCCAATTGTCTGTGATTTTTTTACTAGTGTTTTGTTTTTTCACGGTGTGCAAACCATAACTGTGAACGCTCCATCCTAGGCTGTTTAGTAAAGCAGAGTTTCAACTAATTTTATGTAGTAGCACATAGTTGCACCGGAGCGATTTGCCTGACCCATTATCCTACTCTGGACCATCGCTAATGGGGGTTACCATGACAACATACAATGTTCATGGGACTTGGTGAGGCCAAAGATCATGAGCAGTGGCAATGTGGAAGCTGGCGTTAATACAGTATATAGACTTACTGTGTGTATGTGAGTGTGCCTGCCTGCCTGGCTAAGTGCGTGCCTGTGTACGTGCCTGCATGCATATGTGGGTGTAAAAGAGAGAGTTAGTGTGTGTGTGTGTTAGGAATGAGGAGGAGAGTATATCAAAACCAACAATGTGTGTGGGTAGGGTTGGGGTTTACAAGCAAAATATTTGATGTGTCTGGCTCAGTCTACAGCTGTTATACCACTGATCGAATGAGCTCAGCAAACTGATTTCTCAACAGCTCTCACCTAAACTCATACTGTCATTGTTCTGTATTTTGTAATACAGAAATGTACAAATGATACATTTTCAACATCAATATTTAAATTAAATAAAACAAATAATAATGCAATACGGTAATATGAGATCTGTATGTAAAACATTTATATTTGACATTTTTGTAGATAATCTTGTACAGATCGACTTAAAGAATGTGCATTCATCTTAAGATATCTATGTGAAACAACCACATATCACAGTCAAATATACAGGACACAAACATTCAATTCCAGCTTAACAATGTACTATATATATATATATATAGCGTTTTTCACAAAAATACACTGCTCAAAAAAATAAAGGGAACACTTAAACAACACAATGTAACTCCAAGTCAATCACACTTCTGTGAAATCAAACTGTCCACTTAGGAAGCAGCAGTGATTGACAATAAATTTCACATGCTCTTGTGCAAATGGAATAGACAACAGGAGAAAATTATAGGCAATTAGCAAGACACCCCCAATAAAGGAGTGGTTCTGCAGGTGGGGACCACAGACCACTTCTCAGTTCCTATGCTTCCTGGCTGATGTTTTGGTCACTTTTGAATGCTGGCGGTGCTTTCACTCTAGTGGTAGCATGAGACGGAGTCTACAACCCACACAAGTGACTCAGGTAGTTCAGCTCATCGAGGATGGCACATCAATGCGAGCTGTGGCAAGAAGGTTTGCTGTGTCTGTCAGCGTAGTGTCCAGAGCATGGAGGCGCTACCAGGAGACAGGCCAGTACATCAGGAGACGTGGAGGAGGCTGTAGGAGGGCAACAACCCAGCAGCAGGACCGCTACCTCCGCCTTTGTGCAAGGAGGAGCAGGAAAAGCACTGCCAAAGCCCTGCAAAATGACCTCCAGCTGGCCACAAATGTGCATGTGTCTGCTCAAACGGTCAGAAACAGACTCCATGAGGGTGGTATGAGGGCCCGACGTCCACAGGTGGGGGTTGTGCTTACAGCCCAACACCGTGCAGGACGTTTGGTATTTGCCAGAAAACACCAAGATTGGCAAATTCGCCACTGGCGCCCTGTGCTCTTCACAGATGAAAGCAGGTTCACACTGAGCACGTGACAGACGTGACAGAGTCTGGAGACGCCGTGGAGAACGTTCTTCTGCCTGCAACATCATGGTGTGGGGTGGCATTTCTTTGGGGGGCCGCACAGCCCTCCATGTGCTTGCCAGAGGTAGCCTGACTGCCATTAGGTACCGAGATGAGATCCTCAGACCCCTTGTGAGACCATATGCTGGTGCGGTTGGCCCTGGGTTCCTCCTAATGCAAGACAATGCTAGACCTCATGTGGCTGGAGTGTGTCAGCAGTTCCTGTAAGAGGAAGGCATTGATGCTATGGACTGGCCCGCCCGTTCCCCAGACCTGAATCCAATTGAGCACATCTGGGACATCATGTCTCGCTCCATCCACCAACGCCACGTTGCACCACAGACTGTCCAGGAGTTGGCGGATGCTTTAGTCCAGGTCTGGGAGGAGATACCTCAGGAGACCATCCGCCACCTCATCAGGAGCATGCCCAGGCGTTGTAGGGAGGTCATACAGGCACGTGGAGGCCACACACACTACTGAGCCTCATTTTGACTTGTTTTAAGGACATTACATCAAAGTTGGATCAGCCTGTAGTGTGGTTTTCCACTTTAATTTTGACTGTGACTCCAAATCCAGACCTCCATGGGTTGATAAATTGGATTTCCATTAATTATTTTTGTGTGATTTTGTTGTCAGCACATTCAACTATGTAAAGAAAAAAGTATTTAATAAGATTATTTCTTTCATTCAGATCTAGGATGTGTTGTTTTAGTGTTCCCTTTATTTTTTTGAGCAGTATATATATATTCATACACATCTAAAATATATTAATACAAAATCTGAGAACAGTAATTTTTTACACACACATGAAGGGATGCACAACCAATCATTTCTGATGGAAAAAACACAATTGTGAAAAATTGGTGGATATAGTGTTTTGGATTTTTTTTTCAAATATAACACCCTAAAAAAATGCTGTCATTTTCAAGCATAAGAACAAAAGTTTAAGTGGGTTACCCTTCCTGGCCAGGTTTTAGTGTCAGTCAATTAATCTGCAAGCTCACAGTCAGCTGTCCCCAATGACCTCGTCCTCCATGTAGCCTCATACAGTAAGCTCTATCTCACCAACCATGCCAATTGATTTGACCCCTGTGTTGTGGACAAAACAAAGCCTGTTTGATAGTTTCTGTGGGTCAATAAATCAAATCTCAAGTAAGTGTCCTGTTGAGACTGTTCATTGGGGGTCATGGTTCATTGACACCCCCGGCACGCACACACATGCACACACGCATACACACGCGCATTCACACACACACACCGTATTCCAATGTGACGTCATGACCTTTTGCATCTCCAGTCCGTCATGGCCAACTTGGCCCGATTTTGGAAGAAGTAGCTCTGCCAAAGGCAGAATTTTGACAAGGATCAAATACAATTTTGTTTTCAACATAGGTGAGTTGTTTGCTATTTGATGTTGCTATCTTCTCCCTGCATGACTTCTCAACTTAATGGACTCCATATACATTTATTTCACACTGGTGACATAATGTCAGATCTTTTTTCTTTACATTTCAAAATAATTATTAAAACAGCTTTGAAGCTAAACCCAAGGCTTTCCTTCAAACTGTCAAAATATTGTGATACAATGATCAAACCCATCCCCAAAGATGTTGCATAATATGCTAATATTTAGTACTAGTTATCTTTGTGAATAACTCTAATGCATTATTTGCACGTCACATAAAATTCCATCTCAAAAGGAGAAGGCTTTTGATGTCAGCACCAGACTCATAATGAATTTAAGGTCTGGAAACCTTATACAATACAAGTCCTTTTTAATGCTGACATAATGCTGTAATAAACAACTTATAACACCCTCTATCCAATATTTTCTCTCTCTACAGCCAGTATAGATGACAAGTCATAGAACTAAGTGATAGTTGCACTGTAAATAAGCACCCATCAGGGGTGTGTGATTTAAGAGTTTATGGGAGTGCGTAGCGGCCTTGGTTACGCTCCAGTTTTGATGTGTGTTGCTGTTAAGGGGCCATGTAATGAAGGTCCTGCTGGCTGAGTGATTGCTTAGGCTGGGCTAAGCCTCGCTCTGTTGCCTCACACCACCTACTCCCCCAGGCTTTGCAACGCCAAGCACCCAAATACCCTGTTTACTAATCAGCTGCCCTCAGTCGTTTGTATAACCAATGCGAGAAATTACAAATCAATTTCTTTCAGATTTAGGGACTCAGGCTATGGATCAGATATTCAAAACTCCCTTGTGCTGCAGTGCAAAATGTAGGCTACATTTTATGGACAACAGAAGTTGGTAAGGTTGGACTGAATGAAAATAGCCATTGGATTGATATAATACAGTTAATGCAGTTGATTGAATTCTGAAATATTTGGTATGAAGTAATTATTCGCCATGAGTAGCCTAAAGTATGAGGGTATGCAAGTTAGATATCTGAACTGTGTAAGTGTGAACTGTTTCAAAGGGGGGTGCTGTTGATCAGAACTGCAGCCTCATCACTGCAAATGGAAAAATGAAACTCCCAGTAATCTTAAGTTATATTATGGTTTATGGGTCATCTGCCAGCCTAAAGGTGCTGAGGTGGGTACTTTTAGTTCATCCCCTGGTCTGAGCTCTCCCAACCTGATCAGATAGGAGTGATTTTAAAATGTATTTTAATGTTTCATCCAGGCGTATATGGCCCTGGCCAGCACTTAGACCTGGTGGAGCTGTCTGGGCACTTTATCATTTTCAAAATTAAAAATGGGAGAGCTGGGGAGGGGGTAAGGGGGGATGAACCCCACATGCAGTAATATCGACTCAGCTAAGCGTGGACTAAGGTAGTGCTTCATTGGCCCTCCTCTCTGTCCCACTTCTGAGGCAGTGCTTGCCTCAGTTTAATTGGGCTCCCGAGTGGCATAGCGGTCTAAGGCACTGCATCTCAGTGCTAGAGGCGTCACTACAGACCCTGGTTTGATTCCGGGCTGAATCACAACCGGCCGTGATTGGGAGTCCCATAGGGCAGCGCACAATTGGCGTCATCCGGGTTTGGCCGTCATTGTAAATAAGAATTTGTTCTTAACTAACTTGCCTAGTTAATTAAAGGTTCAATAAAATATAAATTACAAATTATTTTGGGGCTGATTCAGTTTAAGAAAAAGAGGTGACATGTTCTACAACAGACTTTCTGTTTTTCTCTATGATTTTTTGTTGTTGTTGGTATTTTCTTAACTGCATTGTTTGTTAAGGGCTTATAAGTAAGCATTTCACTGTAAGGTCTACACCTGTTGTATTCAGCTTATGTGACAAATAAACATTTGATTTTATTGTATTTTACCTGTAGTGTCACACCTGACGCTAAACATATAATTGGCTTTGTGGAGAGGGAATGAGTGTGCTGTTCTATTGCTGCACCACACTCCTTTAACTGCATTTGCAATGAGTGCTGGCTCTGTGATGGAAATTGAATCCCCCAGCACAGTGTTTTGAATGTGCTGACCACATTGTCAAGCTTGACTGGTGACTTTGAACTGCTGGCAACAGAAGCTATAATGAATTCAGACGGGACGAGGAGGGCTGCAGAGAGTGTTAATGCAAAATTTGCATGAGAGTGCCACCGTTATTTCCGTCATGATGCCAGCGCTTGCTGGAGCAGATCAAATAAATAAATTGAGGCCGGGCACAGCTAAGTTAGCGCCTCCTTGAAATATTCATTCGTGCTTCAAGAATTCAGCAACTTTTTTTTTGCTTCTTTCTTCTCTCTTTTTTTGGTCTGATCTTTGAGAATGCTCCTTGGTCTGAATTATTGAACTTGGCCTCTCTGGCTGTATGAAAGGAGAGAGCGGAGGAGGAGAGAAAGAAAGAGACGTGATAGGCACGACTTCTTAAAAGGAGACATGTCAGGGATGCTCCATGCTTCTCCAGTGGCCCCTGATGGGGGAAAACAAATGAACATACACAAACACCCTATGGTTGACAGGAGACCCCTGGAAATGAATCACAGAAGAGTAGCAGCTTGATCCGAGTGATCTGCTGAAGTTGAGTTTTACATTTTAGAAGATAAATAGGCAATACTCTCACTCACAATGATGTTTTTATTTTCTTTAGATCGAACGAAAAACATTTCAGCCCACAAGGACTACGTCAGCTAAATGAGACATTGTCATCCAGGAGCGCAACAGGCTTGGCATGTTGGCTCTCCATCATGTATCTGCTTTTCTCTATGATTTATTTTGCATTAATATATTGTGTCTATCAACACCATTGCGAATGGCAACAATGCTCATAATATCAGTCATCTTCCTCCACTTGACTGTTACATGGTTTCTTAGATAGACCATCTCTAGTTCTTTGTTTACCTTTGCCGTGTTCCTGAGAAGTGCTTGGGTGTGATCATCCCTGTGTTTCTCAGCTTGTTGGTGCCCAACCGTGAAGCCACCACAGATGTTCAAGAGATGATTACAATGTAGGAATGTTTACTTTCATTTCCTGACGTGGGCTGTTAAGTTACAGTTACATCAAGATTGGAGAGAAACATCTGTTGGAGGAAAGTTAAATAATGAGCGTACAGTACATGCACCAGTATGGTCAAATTTGTGTTAGCGATATGACAGGTGATTTGTATTATACTGATCAGAAGGATTGCACTCCAGGCTAAGAACAACTTATAGAGGACTGTGACCATCACATAACTTTTGAAGAGAGTAGTATGATAGTAAATCACTGTGACACAGCCCTACAAAATTGTATTCCCTAGACCTTCGGGAGAATTGCCTGTCATGGAACTCACTAAAATATGCACTATTCTCCATTTTTAATTGTTGCTTTAATATTTATTTCGATTTTTAAAGTATGGTGACCACATGTCCCGGGTTGTGCGGAACAGTTCCGCATTTTTGCCTTTTGTCCCGCATCCCGCAACCAAATAGTCATGTACCGCATTTTATCAACAAGTTAAAACACCACTAATTTACAAAATAAGGTTCATTTATCACGTATTTCAGTTAGACTTCCCATTAATTTAATGAGAATTTACATTCGAACCTGTCTCTTTTGCAGTCACGTTGTGTATATGACAAGCTAGCCTATGATAAGGATGTATGCTATTCAAGTAAGCTACACTGTACAATGACATCATTTTAAATCAAGGGGCATGTTGAAGGTTTACTGTCTTTTAAAGGCACACAACCGCAGAATTGCACTTAAACAATACAGAGGAAGAATCATTGACCAAAATACAGAGCATATAGTACACGAGTAACCAGCAAGTGATTTGCTGCTCACGCTGTCTTGCACGCATGCACATTCTCTCTCTCTCACTCTCACACACTCACACACACACACACACACAATTATGAAGAGGATAATGGCTTTCTCCATGCAATTGTGGTAAAAAATTTGGCCTAATCTTGGGCTGCCTAAGACCCAGTGTTACTCCTATTACATCTGACAATGTTAGCAGATTAACACTAGCATGGCTGCTTAAACAAGAGTAATCCACTTTCATGCTATGGTTCCTGGTGTGTCAAACCTACGTTGAGAACATACACCGTTTACTAATGAATAAAAATGAATCCGCTAATTAGTAGTTCCTGGGCTCTATGTACTTATTGCTAACGAAGGGCCTGCAGCCAAAGATAAATACACACTCTTCAATTGTGTGTAATCATAGGGCCTGTCTCCCATCATATGATAATCAGTAGACAGTAGGCCTATATTAGCTATATAATTAGTTGGATAATAGTTTGTTTCCATGACTACAACATGATGATAAAAGTAAAAGTCTCAAGCCCACTAGTAGGTGCCATTGAGGTACATCTTTCTATCCTCACCCTGCCTATCCTTACCAATCTTCCAAACCATTTGAACTGTTTTAGCCCACTGGCCCAGAAATGATGGTGATCCAAACACTGCAGCGCCGGCTACTGTACTATAATATAACACGATGACAGACAGACCACCATTCACTGCAGTCACCCATGAAAAGTCAACACCAACCACCCAGTCAGTGAAGCCCTACATCACACTACGAACCCATTGATGTCATGAACTAAGCCCATTACTCTCCTTAGATATTCCAACCCCAGAGGCCTTCCTTCCTTCAACGGGCCTTTGTTGCCCAAGTGGATCTGTTCACTGTAACTCATGCGGAAATGCATCTAATTTGAATAAGCCGTGAAAAGACAAGCTCTGCGCGCTCTACACTCTGCCCCACGGTAGTGACAGCTAAACCAAGTAAACAGAGATAAGGAGAGGGGGCCCTTTCCCTGGACATTTGCATGTTAATAGATACCTTGGCCGTGCAGTAATCTCCTGCTGCAGAGAGGATTTTCGTATGCATGATCGGTAACATGATTTCTTTCTGGGTCACATGATGTCCGTGTTGGCACATCATAGGCTTCATAGGGCATGCTGTACTCTTATTTAATGTTGTAAAATGAATGGGAGATGGTATAGGACCAGTGATATGTGTTCATGTACAAGTCACCCTTACTAAAATAACACAATTACACATGACATTTCACGTTAAAACAGCTTTGCTGTTGCCAATATTATTTATATTGAGAGCTCTACAGATAAGTTCATATTGTGGATCCAAGGAGCTTATATACATCATATGTAAAGTGTATGGGAGATGGTATAGGACCAGTTACAGAGAGTATACAGTTTAGGATCAATCAGCCAATTAAAAGTAATTCTTAAAGAGGTGTATTCACTTCCTGAATTGACAGAATTCAATCACAAAGTAGACTACCCCAACCCTGTATTAAACCAGTTATGTAATACCCATCTTTCCTATATTTCTTCCTGAGCCTGTGGCCAGTACACTAACCTGATTCGATCTCTCACTTCTTACCCTACAATACCTAACAACCACCAGGGTAATTTGTTGTGAGCAGACCCCTCTTCAAAGTGGTAGAGGGCTGTCACACTAAAACCACCTTCAGAATCATCAAGACCTAGCTGTCCAGGCCTTCAGTACTTGCACTGTGTCCCCACTTATCTGACCTCACTGTATTGGTACCAGTCTTTTAAATGCACTAAACTCTTTACCTGACTTCTGGCCACAAACCCCAGCCGACTCATCTTTACTTTTTTCTTTCTCAAGTGGACTTTTGTCTCGGGTTTTTTGCATTGTGTTTTGATATTATACATTTACTTACAATAACTTTGGTTGATGGAATAATGGTTTTAAGCCCCTCAAAACCTGGGGGCTGAATGAAAAATGAAAAGCTCCCAAAATGATGAAGGATAATGATTATGTTCGTGTGGAGAGCTAAGTGCACACTGTTCTGTTGTTTTGTTGAGGGAGAGAATGGATTTTGAGTGTCATGCTATTTCCAGAGGACGTCTTTGTAGTTTGGGTAACGTGATGCAAAGAAAGTGTTGATAAGCACTGTCATTACATCGGTAATGAGTTACTTTGACTACATATTCATAATGCATGTATTACACATCTATAAGCATTTCATAAACATGTTATAACAGGTCCCAACCGCATTATTAAAGGTTAATAAAATACACTGAGTATTTCATTAAGAACACTTTTTCATGCCCTTTCCATGACATAGACTGACCAGGTTAATCCAGGTGAAAGCTATGATCCCTTATTGATTTCACTTCAATCAGTGTAGATGAAGGGGAGGAGACAGATTTAAAGAAGGATTTTTAAGCATTGAGACAATTGAGACATGGATTGTGTATGTGTGCTGTTTAGATGGTGAATGGGCAAGACAAAATATTAAGTGCCTTTGTATGGGGTATGGTAGTAGCTGCCAGGCGCACCAGTTTGGTTCAAGAACTGCAACGCTGCTGGGTTTTTCATCCTCAACAGTTCCCTGTGTGTATCAAGAATGGTCTGCCACCCAAAGGACATCCAGCCAACTTAACACAACTATGGGAAGCATTGAAGTCAACATGGAATGCTTTCGACACCTTGAGTCCATGCCCCGACAAATTGAGGCTTTTGGGGTGCAACTCAATATGGTGGGGTGCAACTCAATATTAGGAAGTTGTTCTTAATGTTTTGTACAGTCAGTGTATATCCATAGCATGTCTATACTACATTCATGTCATGCTATGCAAGAGCTCATATTTAGGTATCTTAATAGATGTATCATTACAATGACAGCATAGTGTTATCATTGTTAGTGAATATGCCATAAGGCCAAACGTTTGGAAAATTAGGCCAATATATAGCCTGTACCAGCCCAGAATGTCCGCATGTGTATATGTGTGTTTTCATAATGCATGTTGTGAGTCTTTGACTAATTACTGTATACTGTATATGCATTTCACTGTTGTGTGTCAGATGCTTTTACCAATGCAAATCTCAGCTATTTATGTGTTATGTGTTTTTTTTTTTTTTACCTGTGTTTGTAAATGCAGCGTGTGAAGATACAAATCAATCCGTAATGCTTTTGATTCCGTTACTGAATGCTGACAAGGATATGGGTTAAAGCCTCTGATCATAATTACAGAGATCAGTGCCAGCTGTGCTGGCTGATACAGTGGACTGGGGCCCTTAGTCTTCAGTAGTATCAGTTGACTGAGAGTTGATCGCTGTCACAGTTTCCTACTGCTGTTTGTATTCGCAGGACATTAACAGACACTTCTCAGAAAAGATGGGAAGGAACTAGGTGTAGCCGATCCGCCTACAGACACATTGACATTTAGTTGCTATGGTAACTAGGTGGGAGATTCACTGCTCCAAAGGGAGGAGGGGGGATTATCTAAAGACTTTGTTCCAGAACTCAGAGTGAATGCATTTAATATGTAGTGCTGATGATGAAGCTACTGTGAATAATGGGGATTTAATTGATTTCAAGGCCTGCTGCTTCTGAGATTGGAATGAATTGAAATGCCATTAGATTACAGAGGTAAGGAAGAAAAGTTAGGTGGTCCATGTTACGTCTTTGTACCTTGTACAGCACATAACCTTGATGGTTGGTAGATGGGGTATGACCCCTAACCATCAGTACAAATTTAAGATGCACTACTTCAAAAAACAGTAATGTTTCCTAAGGGAGTTGGTCCAAAGCTGTGCTACTATGACTGGGTCACTGTGTGTGCATCTGAGGGTCAAAGGTTATCGTTCTTGGCAACTGGACATGTGACCTGGACAGTCCCATGCTGCTTTTTGCTTTGAGTTGTTTTGGGCAAAAATGAAATGCTACTTTATGAAAGCAAACTGCAATGCTGGGGGCTACACATCTGGCATCGGCCATTATAAGGGAATATCCCCCTCTATCGGAGCAGCACTGTCCAATTTTAATAAGGGAACATCTCAGAAGTGCGTCACAAGAAGTCACTGTTGTCCTTGAGTGTGTGCCTTAGGATTTTGGGTCTGGTTTTTGTAGGGAATTAGACACCCCATGGCGAGTAGCATCAGTGATGTTAATGCCAAGCCTCCTTGAAACTCTCAGCCGTCTGGTCCCCCCTCGCTTTTCAAAATTGCAACACTTCTCTCAGCATCAGGTTTTGTTTGTGTCCCTGAATAGTGTGTATGTGTTGTGCCCGGTCAGCTTACAGCACTAAAAGATGTGTGGGGAAGTGATGAAAGCCCCCATCCATCCATTTAGTTGAGCTGGGACTGGAAATCCAGTTATGGGGCCGTAATAATGCTCTGAGCTGCTCAAATATAACTGGATCCCTCCAATTCCCCTCCTTTAAGTGCTAACTGGCCATCTCTCATTCACCCTCCCATCCTCACTCAAGTCTCCATTTTCAAATATTCTCTCTATGTAAACTCATCCCCTCCAACTGCTTGGACTGGACATTCCCAAATCTACGGTAACTTGCCCTACATACAATACAAATCTGCACCGTTGTCGGTTTGATAAGAGAGAAAGACAAACACTGATTGGCTAAGTCAGACCATTATGTCTGGTGCCTATGTTTGATATGTGCACAACATATCTACAGTATGTACTGTATGTCGCTGAATCAGTGGGGGGTGACTGCTCACAAAAATCTATGCATTTTGTCATTGCTGCAGAAGAAAGAATTGTCTACATTTTCCTGCCTTTTTTCTTCTCGTCACGACAAATAAGATACTGCTTCCCCTCACACTACTGCATAATATACTGTTTCTACTACCTATACCACAGCATTATAATAATGATATAATATAATGAATAAAGATATCAACACTCACACTTTAAATGACATTAATACACGGTTTAGGTGCTCTCTGAGAGTTAGTCACCCTCCATTCCTAATAAGCAGTCATAGAAGGTGCCCTGCCTCACCTTCTTCTGTCTGCCTGCATGTCCACTTTCTATGCCTATCCAAAGCAAGGCTTCTCAAAAGGGGTATCATTCGATAAGATCTGGTAATTTATTATTCAACTAAAGCCAGCCAAGGTCACGTGGGCTCATTAGGCAGAAGGTTGTTTCAAAGGCCCTGCGAGAGAGGCGAGAAATTCACAAGGCGAGAAAGAGATCGAGGAGCGAGCGAAACAGTCCAAACACGGAGACCTTAAATCTGTGGAAAGAAAAAACACCTTGGTTAGTTTGATTGTTCCGGTGCCTCTAGAACAGTGGTCACTAACCTTTTCTGAGTCAAGATCACTTTCTCAGTGAAAAAGCAAGCCGAGATCTACAGTACCGCTCAGATTTGTTTTAAGCGGAGTTTTCAGACAAATGAAATGGTTCAAGATGGGAACACTTTGCCTACCCGATGCGCAGGGCTTCTGAATCAAGTGCGCAGGCCTTTTTGCCTTTACCGTTGTCTTTTCTACAGAAATGTTTGGTGATTGACTAGGAATGCCTTGAAGATCCCGATCAACCGGTTTGTTACCACTGCTCTAGAATAAAATTCACAACCTGACAAATGAATAAAATTATTATTTTACGAGCTCCAAGATGGCATAGCAGTGCAGACGTATTTTGTTCGTCCTCTCGTGTACTTTTGTATTTTCGTCCTTTTTTGTATATATTTCTATTTTATTTTCAATCTCTTTATTTTCAATCTTTTCCATTTTAATTAAGTTATCCTTTCCGGTAACCTGCCTCACCCAACGTGATACGGAACCGTTATTATTTTTTATTTTTAGACCTTACAGCCAGAACCACCTAGCCATCAGCAGCTAACCAGCTAATTAGCTACAAGCTATATAGTCATTGTTAGCCACTGCTAGCTGCCTTTTCCTTCTGCACAGATACCAGCCCTTTTTTTAGCCTGGATAATACTCGCCAGCCTACCAGTATCGGACTGTTTCTCTACTACGACGCCGGATTCCTGCCGTAAACCCAGTACCGAAGCTATCCCTGAGCAAGGCCAGGCCCACCTCCCGGCCTACTCAGTTGTTCACCCGGACTCCACCCAAACACGACTAGAGTCCACTACTCCACCGGATCCTTGCCGTAAGCTCTGGACCTTGGCACCGGATCAACGCTGCTACTATAGTTGCAAATTCCCCTGCCCCGAAGCTAGCACCAGTTAGCCGTGAGCCAGGCACATCTCCCAGCTAGCAAACTAAATTACTACAACTACAATACCTCTTTCGCCATCTGGCTTGGATCCTTTGTCGACACGGCGCCCCGCCGCACCACCACGACTAGTCTGCCGACGAATTCTCCATCCGCTGTGCCTCCAACCGGCCTCCGTTGGACGTCGGAGCAGATGCTTCTACTAGCCCCGAGCTGCTAACTTTAAACGCTGTGTCGCCCGCGTGCTAGAGTAGTAGCGACTACTCCGCGGCTTCCCTGTTTCATCTATTGCTGTCCCCTGGACCCTATGATCACTTGGCTACATAGCTGATGCCTGCTGGACTGTCCATTAATCACGGTGCTCCATTCTGTTTATTTTTGTTTATCTGTCGGCCCCGTGTGTAGTTAACCGACCCTCTCTGCCCATTCATTGCCATTTTACCTGTTGTTGTTGTTTTAGCTGATTAGCTGTTGTTGTCTTACCCGTTGTTGTCTTAGCTAGGTCTCCCAATCAACACCTGTGATTGCTTTATGCCTCGCTTTATGTCTCTCTCAAATGTCAATATGCCTTGTATACTGTTGTTTAGGTTAGTTATCATTGGTTTAGTTTATAATGGAGCCCCTAGTTCCACTCATAACTCTGATACCTCCTTTGTCCCACCTCCCACACATGTGGTGACCTCACCCATTATAACCAGCATGTCCAGCGATGCTACCTCTCTTATCATCACTCAGTGCCTGGGCTTACCTCCGCTGTACCCGCACCCCACCATACCCCTGTCTGCACATTATGCCCTGAATCTATTCTACCATGCCCAGAAATCGGCTCCTTTTATTCTTTGTCCCCAACGCTCTAGACGACCGGTTTTGATAACCTTTAGCCGTACCCTCATCCTACTCCTCCTCTGTTCCTCGGGTGATGTGGAGGTAAACCCAGGCCCTGCGTGTCCCCAGGCACCCTCATTTGTTGACTTCTGTGATCAAAAAAGCCTTGGTTTCATGCATGTTAACATCAGAAGCCTCCTCCCTAAGTTTGTTTTACTCACTGCTTTAGCACACTCCGCCAACCCTGATGTCCTTGCCGTGTCTGAATCCTGGCTTAGGAAGGTCACCAAAAATTCTGAGATTTCCATACCCAACTACAACATTTTCCGTCAAGATAGAACTGCCAAAGTGGGAGGAGTTGCAATCTACTGCAGAGATAGCCTGCAAAGTTCTGTCATACTTTCCAGAGCTATACCCAAATAGTTAGAACTTTTATTTAAAAAAATTAATCTCTCCAGAAATAAGTCTCTCACTGTTGCCGCCTGTTATCGACCCCCCTCCGCTCCCTGCTGTGCCCTGGACACCATATGTGAATTGATCGCCCCCCATCTAGCTTCAGAGTTCGTTCTGTTAGGTGACCTAAACTGGGATATGCTTAACACCCCGGCAGTCCTACAATCTAAGCTAGATGCCCTCAATCTCACACAAATCATCAAGGAACCCACCAGGTACAACCCTAAATCCGTAAACATGGGCACCCTCATAGACATTATCCTGACCAACTTGCCCTCCAAATACACCTCTGCTGTTTTCAATCATGATCTCAGCGATCACTGCCTCAAACAACCACCCCTCATTACTGTCAAACGCTCCCTAAAACACTTCTGCGAGCAGGCCTTTCAATTCGACCTAGCCTGGGTATCCTGGAAGGATATTGACCTCATCCCGTCAGTCGAGGATGCCTGGTCGTTCTTTAAAAGTAATTTCCTCACCATCTTAGATAAGCATGCCCCTTTCAAAAAATGCAGAACTAAGAACAGATACAGCCCTTGATTCACTCCAGACCTGACTGCCCTTGACCAGCACAAAAACATCCTGTGGCGGACTACAATAGCATCGAATAGTCCCCGCGATATGCAACTGTTCAGGGAAGTCAGGAACCAATACACGCAGTCAGTCAGGAAAGCAAAGGCTAGCTTTTTCAAGCAGAAATTTGCATCCTGTAGCTCTAACTCCCAAAGATTTTGGGACACTGTAAAGTCCATGGTAACACGGTCACCACCGATAAATTGATGATAATCGAAAATTTCAATAAGCATTTCTCTACGGCTGGCCATGCTTTCCTCCTGGCTACTCCAACCCCGGCCAACAGCTCCGCCCCCACCCCGCAGCTACTCGCCTGAGCCTCCCCAGCTTCTCCTTCACCCAAATACAGATAGCAGATGTTCTGATAGAGCTACAAAACCTGGACCCATACAAATCAGCTGAGCTAGACAATCTGGAACCTCTCTTTCTATAACTGTCCACCGCCATTGTTGCAACCCTTATTTACAGCTTGTTCAACCTCTCATTCGTATTGCCCGAGATCCCTAAAGATTGGAAAGCTACCGCGGTCATCCCCCTCTTCAAAGGGGGTGACACTCTAGACCCAAACTGCTATAGACCTATATCTATCCTGCCCTGCCTCTCTAAAGTCTTCAAATGCCAAGTTAATATACAGATCACTGTCCATTTCGAATCCCACCGTACCTTCTCCGCTGTGCAATTTGGTTTCCGAGCCGGTCACGGGTGCACCTCAGCCACGCTCAAGGTACAAAACGATATCATAACCGCCATCGATAAAAGACAGTACTGTGCAGCCGTCTTCATCGACCTGGCCAAGGCTTTCGACTCTGTCAATCACTGTATTCTTATCGGCAGCCTCAATAGCCTTGGTTTCTATAATGACTGCTTCGCCTGGTTCACCAACTACTTTGCAGACAGAGTTCAGTGTGTCAAATCGGAGGACCTGTTGTCCGGACCTCTGGCAGTCTCTATGGGGGTACCACAGGGTTCAATTCTCGGGCCGACTCTTTTCTCTGTATATATCAATGATGTTGCTCTTGCTGCAGGTGATTCCCTGATCCACCTCTACGCAGACGACACCATTCTGTATACTCTTGGCCCTTCCTTGGACACTGTGCTAACTAACCTCCAAACGAGCTTCAATGCCATACAACACTCCTTCTGTGGCCTCCAACTGCTCTTAAACGCTAGTAAAACAAAATGCATGATTTTCAACCGTTCGCTGCCCGCACCCGCCCGCCTGACTAGCATCACCACCCTGGACAGTTCTGACCTAGAAAATATGGACAACTTTAAATACCTAGGTGTCTGGCTAGACTGTAAACTCTCCTTCCAGACTCATATTAAACATCTCCAATCCAAAATCAAATCTAGAATCGGCTTTCTATTTCGCAACAAAGCCTCCTTCACTCATGCCGCCAAACTTACCATAGCAAAACTGACTATCCTACCGATCCTCGACTTCGGCGATGTCATCTACAAAATAGCTTCCAATACTCTACTCAGCAAACTGGATGCAGTCTATCACATTGCCATCCGTTTGTTACCAAATCACCTTATACCACCCACCACTGCGACCTGTATGCTCTAGTCGGCTGGCCCTCGCTACATATTCGTCGCCAGACCCACTGGCTCCAGGTCATCTATTAGTCTATGCTAGGTAAAGCTCCACCTTATCTCAGTTCACTGGTCATGATAACAACACCCACCCGTAGCACACGTTCCAGCAGGTATATCTCACTGATCATCCCCAAAGCCAACACCTCATTTGGCCGCCTTTCCTTAGAGTTCTCTGCTGCCAGTGACTGGAAAGAATTGCAAAAATCACTGAAGCTAGAGACTTATATTTCCCTCACCAACTTTAAACATTAGCTATCTGAGCAGCTAACTGATTGCTGCAGCTGTACATAGTCCATCTGTAAATAGCCCACCCAATCTACCTACCTCATCCCCATACTGTTTTTATTTACTTTTCTGCTCTTTTGCACACCAGTATCTCTACTTGCACATCATCATCTGCTCATTTATCACTCCAGTGTTAAATTGTAGTTCTTCGCTACTATGGCCTATTTATTGCTTACCTCCTCATGCCTTTTGCACACACTACTGTGTCATTGACTTGTTTATTGTGTTATTGGCTTGTTTATTGTTTATTCCATGTTATTCCATGTGTAACTCTGTGTTGTTGTCTGTGTCAGACTGCTTTGCTTTATCTTGGCCAGGTCGCAGTTGTAAATGAGAACTTGTTCTCAACTAGCCTACCTGGTTAAATAAAGGTGAAATAAAAATAAAATACATGATATATCTCTCATAATGTAAGGAAGATAGTGGAACAATACTAGAAGAGAACATCAATATTCTTTCTTAATCATTTCTCAAACCCTTTAGGAAAGAGAATATCTATGATAATTATACATATGGGAAGTTGCTGTCCTTGATGCAATAGCTTGTGTCTATCAACAAGTGATGCAATGTTCACATCATGTTTAATTTTAACCTAAACCGGATTAAAGCCGACGTCTCCTAAACAGCTCAGGGTCCAGGGGCTTTAGGCGTAACAAAATTCAACCTCACAAAGACATAATAAGATGGAACATATTATTCTTATCATTTAGAACCTGTATAAAAGCAGTGTTTTTAAATGGTTTCCATGGAAACAATTTCTGCATCTAGCATTAATGAGCTTGGAAGAAAAACTGTAAACCTACTTGGGAGGGGCAGTGGGAGTTCTCATCACATGCATATTTAAGCTTCTTGCCCTACTGAAAAAAATGTAATAGGGCAATGATTTTTCATGGAACAATGTCAGATTGTCAGATGTGTTCCAGATATACTCTGAGCTATCCTCCCAAGACCAATTATATACTACTACAACTACTACTACTACTACTACTACTTCTACTACACTGTAAAACCATGAAACATGTGACACATTTATAAGCTAAATGTTAGTGTTTAAAACTTAAACATTAGGCATTTAGATTTGACAATAAGTGTTCTCATCTTCAACACAGGCGTTTAGAATGCAAGATTAAACATGATAGTCAGCTTTTTCCACTCAGTTTCCAACCAGGAGAACACCTAATGTATATCTCCTAAGTGTTCAGATTTTAAACACTAGTGTTTACTTTCTCATCGCCCTGTTTAGAACGCATTTAGTCAATCGACATTCATGTGACTTTCAATGTCTTTCATTCAGATCAGTGTTAGCAGTGTCAACTTACCTACATTTCAGCCTAAAACAGGACATTTGGTTATTTTCAGTCGCGTGGTATTGTTGTTGTTACTCGACTGTGTTGATTTAATTTCCTTTAACTCAGAGTGAAAGAGACATGGGAGGGGCCACTTTATCATATTTCCCAGCATGCTTTGTTGCAGGTTGATTTTTAGAATAGTTTGGTTTAATATCTACTGTATGATTCCTCATGCAAATTGATTAATTGATCTTATACTTTACAAAGATAAATAACGTACAGTCTAAACAAATCCAATCTGGAAGGGGTTGGACTTATTGCACCCATTACTGACATGGTTGGTCCAGTTTATATTATTTAGGTAGTATTTCTTGTTTAGTCCTTTACTATAGCAGTCATTCTAAGTGCAGGTTGTGGGTGATAAAATATTCCAATTGCTGTTTTTTCCTTCTGGATGGATTCAGATAGGAACAACCACATCTCTGTCACAAACAAACACAGTCTCACATTCACTCGAAATGTATGCTGAGAAATATACAAATACAGCTTTACATCTTAGTGTTAAAACAACACCCCCAGTGTTCAGTGTTTAAAACCTAAACGCATTGTCTTGAATAAACGTTTTAATGTCTTTAAAAAGTGTTACAGCGAATAAAAATGTTTTGGTGTTTACATTCTAAACATTGTGATGCATTTTCATTGAAGTTCTAAATGCCTTGACTCATTTAAAAAGTGTTACAGAAATGTGTTTAGTTATGTGTTCAAATCCTAAACACATGGCTTTACTACTACTACCATACTGTTCCTTTTTAGGGTGTAACATAATAAAACAAAAATGAAAATATCATTGCGATGTTATGACGCATACATTTTGTTTGCAATTGATCCAATGGCAGCCAAAAAATCCAGTACCCTAAATAGCAAAAAAAAAGCTTCAGAAATCTGACATTGAGAGCAAAACATGAAATAAACTGACTTCACTTTGATGAACACATGACTAGTTTATAAAGGACTCTTATTTTATCAAGTACATAATATTGGAGGTCAGACATCCTGATGTTGCAGGTGCTCAGAGAGTTAGAATTTGAGATCTGATGCTTCTCTAATGACTGCGGTGCTACAGTACATCCATAAAGATAATGAAACTGGCAGTAAATATGAGGCCTTTCAGGAGAGTCTGAGAGGCTGCTTGACTGTAGACCACAATTATACCTACTGGCACAACTCCCAAACTGAGCCCATAATACTATAATGCCCCTTCATCCATGTCAGAGCAATACGTTTACAACCAATAAGTGAGGGTCTTCTGCTTTAAATTAGCCGTATCATGCTTTCAATGGGCAGCAAAAGCCTGGGAACAATGTAAAAACAACATAGATCATCCATAGATCATCATTGCAGTGGATTGAGTGGAAAAAACAAGTGTTTAGGACACAGATTATATTGAATATATTTTTATTTAAAGATATGTCTTCTTAACATCAATATATTCAAGTAAACCAGTGATACAATGCCTAGAGCAAAACAGGCTTAGCAAAGCACAGATGGGATGTGATTGCAGCATATCCAGAATAATCACATAAATATGCATGTAATGATGCTGTATATTTAACATTCAATCATTTAGCTACTGGTGCATATCTATTGAGCTTCACATTATTACATACATTGTTTAAATGTATGCGTTTTGTATTACAACCCTTGACATTGAATTAACTGCAATGTGTGGTTTGATTCTAAATGGATAGATTTTAATAATTTTCCTTTCTTTCACATAGATTTTGGGAGTGTGGGAATGTTGTTGTGCACGTGCTTTGAATGCACTGGAATGCTGTATGGTTGTGAACTCTATAGCAGTGGTTCTCAACTGGTTTTGCCATATTGAACCAGGTTGTCTCAGTTGCGACTGTCACGTCCTGACCAGTAAAAGGGGTTGTTTGTTATTGTAGAGTGGTCAGGGCGTGGCAGAGTGTGTTTGTTTTGTGTGTTTAGAGTTTTTTGGTGTATGTTCTATAATGTCTATTTCTATGTGTTTATCTGGGTTTTCTATTTCTATGTTGGGGTTTTGGAATGACCTCCAATTAGAGACAGCTGGTTGTTGTTGCCTCTAATGGGAGGCCATATTTAAGTGGGTTAATTTTCTCTTGTGTTTGTGGGTGGTTATTTCCTTGTATAGTCTGAGCACCTTACTGTTATCGTTGTTATTTTGTTTATAAATTGAAGATGATTCATATACTCGCTGCGTTTTGGTCCACATACAACGACGCTTCGTGACAGCGACCCAATATTTGCGTCGTGTTTTTTTTTGTGTGCCAAAATTCAACATGTAAAAACTACTGTTTGTTTAATGCTATATTGTTAGTATATACAGTCCCACCTTTTTCATTGTCAATAATAAAATTTTGCCCATATTCTTGATGAAGAATGTTATGCTCACTGGTTTGAGACCCCAAAATCAACCAAATCTGCTAAATAGCGCTGCTAATATCTCTACAGTATCTATACAAATATTTAGATTTGATGAAGAAAAATTGTTCAGAGGTTAAATAATAAAAAAAAATACATGTTCATTATCATTTCTACACACTTTCTACCTGGTTTTAGTCGTTTAAGTTCAGACCGGAGAATTAAAAAAAATATTAATCAATAATAAATAAATAAAAAATGTATATATTATTGTTATATATACAGTATATATATTTTTTACAGCACTCAACAAACACCAAAAAAATAAAAAATGTAACGCAAACCATTCAAAACCTCCCTGGGGGAACTGCTGCTCTATAATTTCACTTATCCTTGACACCCTCTGTCTGACGTTGTCAGTTTGAGCGACACTCAACATCAAAATACAGGCAAGCTAAACATAGGCAACTTGCTGTTTGAGAAATGTTAGAAAATACAGGTAGGGTCGAGAGCGGAAGAGTGGGGATATGTGTGGGTAATTAGTTAATCCGTCTACTAACAAGCTAATGTCAGACCAAAGTATTCCCCTGTAAGTCAAACACAACAGATAATTCATTGTGTGTAGGTTGATCTCATAGAGACAGGGGTAATGGACTTCTCCATTGTCATGAACCTGACGTTGTGCTGACATACCAGCTGTCAAACCTGGGGAAGCTTCATCAGCGGACACCGCTTTCCCCCTACCAGATGTTTGTTGTACTTTTTAGAGTCACCTTAAAGAAAACAGCATCAGCTGAATGGGAGATTCCTACACTTCCAATGCCCTCTTTCACCACTGTTGGACTTTGGATGGGAATAATGGAGAGAATTGTGCAGACAAGTTGTGTTGGGCTTCTGGGGTTGTGTGCCCCCATCTGTTCTGTGCCTGTTTATAGGGCTGTTATCAAGGAAGAGGATGGCAATAAAGCCCAAAACACAGCGCCACACATCCCTAACCATAAACATTGTTTGACAGTGCCACGGGCCACAGCAGTCCCCTATGCCTCATGTTTTGTTGGCAAATTCAACTGCCATAAGAAAATACAGAGGAAGTTCATTGTGTGACCGAGCCACCATCATTAGTGGCATTGTTATCCCCTATAGACCAATATATGAAGAGCATGGTTCAGTAAAGCTATGGAAGGTCTCGTCGTTTTCTAGATCTAGGACCATGTGACAGATGCTTTAGTGCTGCTGAGTATGGGCAGTGTACTCAGGCATACACATGCATGTTGCAGTTCTTGACACACTCAAACCGGTTCGCCTGGCACCTACTACCATACATTTAATTGGCGCGTTTGATTCAGTAATCCACCCATTCCACTCGTTCAACATGCATTCAAAGGAATCCCAAAAGTTACCAATAAACTTTGTCCAAACAAGTCAAACAACGTTTCTAATCAATCCTCAGGTACCCTGATATGTAAATAAATGATACAATTTAAGATGGAATGTAGTATGTTCAATACCGGAGATAAATAATGAAGTGCGCACCCTCATCCAGGCGCGCCACAAGACACAAAATGAGAGCCACCTTGAAAAACTACAACTACTAACAAAATAAAAAAATAAAAAAGCCTGAAACCCTTTCTAAAGACTGTTTACATCTAGTGGAAGCCACAGGAACTGCAATCTGGGAGGAATTCCTTTGAATATCCCATAGACAAGCAATTGAATGGACTGTGATCTCAAAAGAAAATCCGGATGGATTCTCCTCAGGTTTTCGCCTGCCATATCAGTTCTGTTATACTCACAGACATTATTTTAATAGTTTTAGAAACTTCAGAGTGTTTTCTATCCAATGCTACCAATTATATGTATAGCTTCTGGGCCTGAGTAACAGGCAGTTTACTTTGGGCACGTCAGTCATCCGAACTTCCGAATACTGCCCCCTAGCCTAAGAAGTTTTTAACCTCTCTCATTCTCATATACACCCAGGCTGTATCACATCTGTTCGAGTCCCATAGGGTGACACACAATTGGACCAGCGTCGTCCAGGTTTGGCCAGTGTATGCCGTCATTGTAAATAAGAATTTATTCTTAACTGACTTGCCTAGTTAAATAAAGGTTAAAAAAATACACTGATTGAAGTGGATTTAACAAATGACATCAATAAGGGATCATACCTTTCACCTGGTCTGTCTATGTCATGGAAAGAGCAGTTTTGTACACTCAATGTATTTTTTTAACCTTTATTTAACTAGGCATGTCTGTTAAGAATGTTTACTTACAATGACAGTCTACCAGGGAACAGTGGGTTAACTGTCTTGTTCAGGGGCAGAACAACAGATTTTTACCTTGTCAGCTCAGGGATTCAATCCAGCGACCTTTCGGTTAGTGGCCCAACGCTATAACCACTAGGCTACCTCTTCCACTCCAAATTGTGGCTCCCGATGTACCTGCCTGGTAGTGTGGACATCCTCAGTGAGATGATGAGGGCTCTGTCTTGACACTAAGCCATGGGCAGCAGCTCTCAGCCTGTCCTGAAGGCTTGCGTTGTTAGTTGAAGAACCCCTGAGCACCAAGTGCTAACAGGCCAGATGGAGCTGCTGCAGCCTGGCACTGTCAGAGACAAGAGACAGGTCCCAGATGAGGTGAGAGCTCCCCCCTCTCTCTTGTGAATATTTCTCACTTTCCCACAGCTTCTCACTGTCTCCCTCTCTTTCCATATCTCTCCCTATCTCTGCCTAGCTCTCTTTCTCTCACACGCTATCTTTTTCTCATTGTCCTCATCATGGTGACAAATGCACGTTTGGTGCTCCCTGGCAAAATAGACTGGTGTAATTAACACAGTAATGACACTAGTGAGTTGAGTCATTTCACCTGTATAATTAAAGGTCCAATGCAATCGTTTTTATCTCAATGTCAAATAATTTCTGGGTAGCAATTAAGTACCTTACGGTGATTGTTTTAAATTAAAATTGTGAAAAATAAACAAAAATAGCTTTTTTAGCAAAGAGCAATTTCTGTCTCTCTCACACACACACCCTTTAAACCTCCTTTAAGATCCCTCCTTCAAAGTCACTGAGTTGTCTTCTTCTAGCCATGGTAACCAAAATAATAGGCAACTGTGCATTTTTAAACATGACCCTAAACATGGTGAGATGTTTTAATTGCTCAATTAACTCAGGAACCACACCTGTTCGGAAGCACCTGCTTACAATATACTTTGTATCCCTCATTTACAACAAATTAAAAGTAGCCTACATGGATAACGAAATGTGCTTTAATGGACCATTTCTGCACCAAAGCACAAGTCTCAGATAGCTAAGGCCATTATTGGTTAAAGTAAACAAAACAAAAAATCGAATAAAAATTATTTAATATGTGTCCTCACATTATCCGCATACACATGCTTATTCAATACAAATAATTAGTTCAGATTAAAGTAATTCCCCCAAAAATAAAAAATAAATAAAGTAATTCCATTTCCCTTGTCTGCTGGTTCTAACATACAGCTAATGTAAAGCATGAACTTGTGTGGCTATTGATCTGAATCATTGAGGTCCAATAACTCATTACATCTCTTGAGAGAAGAATATGTAATTTCAGTGCAATGAAAAGCAATTTGGAGTGTGCAATTTACACACTCCGCTGATTAGAGTTATTTAAAAGTGTGGCAAAAACACGTTTTGATTCATGCATAGCATTGTGATAGAAGACCATATCTGACTTGCTTTAACAAGCATCACCTTGATACACATCAGGGGGAGGGAGCGTTGTAAAATATTCTAGTGGCTTCCCACTGGGCACAGATCTCAATTCAACATCTACATGTTGGTTCCACGCAGGGGTGCCACTTTGGTTTTAGAAGTGAGGGGGACATAACTTAGCGAGGGTCTTTTCTGGGACATCTAAAGCTCATTTCCTGCATTTTTACACAACCCAATATGCCGTCTCCATTTAGAACATGAAATAAGCAAAAATGCCCACAGTCATCAAGCTAGGTAAGAGATCATTATTAAATATGTTTAAGTGATTAAAAAGACGGAACTAGATCAAAGGCAACAGTAAAAATTGTGTTGCACCTTTAACCAATACCTTAAGAAATGAACTCTTGAAAAAATAAAAATAATTTTGATTGTCTTTATTAAGACATCTTCTATATCAAATTTCAGCCAGAACGACCAGCTAGCCCGAGCCGCCTGCACGGTCGACCCCAACCAGTCTAGTCAGTTTAGTTCCCAAGGGAAAGGTTTGGAAACAAAAAAAAAAACACACACAAAAAACACATAAACCTAAAATATACATTAACACACAGAAATAGCAAATCCTCCATATAATTAATCTCATAGGCTTAATAGTACTCTAGAGCTCTTTTTACTTGCACACAATATAGCTGGGTCGCCCCGTCCTGTCCCTAGGGGGATACCACCCTGCAGTGCCCCAACACACCCCACTCAACTTTAGGATCTTAGTGAAACATTAATTATTGGTGTTGAGTGTGTTAGGCCAAGACCAGAGTGACAACCCAAAGAATGGCAGACCCCCAGGGCCAGGACTGAGCAGCCCAGCAGCTAAATAGGTATCTCCCCTGATGTGGCCATGTTCCCATATAAGGCATCCAGACCTTATGAAAGTTGCTCAGTATACCTTTAATCTGATAGTAATTCAATGCTGGTGATACATAACTTGACATTGTGGGAGGATAACCAAACTTCCAATTAATGGCAATTCATTTCTTTGTCGCTATAAATGCTTGGTTACACAATTTCTTCAGATAAGTCTCCAGTATCAACAATTCCAAGCAAACAAAAACAGGGAGAAGGGAGAATATGTAGACATGCTGACATAAAAGAACATACTCTTTGCCAGAATTCAAACAGCCTTCAGAAGACCATAACCTATGCAAATACAGTTGAAGTTGGAAGTTTACATACACCTTAGCCAAATACTTTAAAACTCAGTTTTTCACAATTCCTGACATTTAATCCTAGTAAAAATTCCCTGTCTTAGGTCAGTTAGGATCACCACTTTATGTTAAGAATGTGATATTTCAGAATAATAGTAGAGAATGATTTATTTCAGCTTTTATTTCTTTCATCACAAGTTTACATACACTCAGTTAGTATTTGGTAGCATTGCCTTTAAATGGTTTAACTTGGGTCAAACGCTTCGGGTAGCCTTCCACAAGCTTCCCACAATAAGTTGGGTGAATTTTGGACCATTCTCCTGACAGAGCTGGTGTAACTGAGTCAGGTTTGTAGGCCTTCTTGCTCACACACGCTTTTTCAGTTCTGCCCACACATTTTCTATAGGATTGAGGTCAGGGCTTTGTGATGGCCACTCCAATACCTTGACTTTGTTGTCCTTAAGCCATTTTGCCACAACTTTGGAAGTGTGCTTGGGGTCATTGTCCATTTGGAAGAGCCATGTGAGACCAAGCTTTTACTCCCTGACTGATGTCTTGAGATGTTGCTTCAATATATCCACATAATTTTCCTCCTCATGATGCTATCTATTTTGTGAAGTGCCTCAGTCCCTCCTGCATCAATGCACCCCCACAATATGATACTGCCACCCCCGTGCTTCACGTTTGGGATGGTGTTCTTCGGCTTGCAAGCCTCCCCCTTTTTCCTCCAAACATAACAATGGTCATGATGGCCAAACAGTTCTATTTTTGTTTCATCAGACCAGAGGACATTTCTCCAAAAAGTACGATCTTTGTCCCCATGTGCAGTTGCAAACCGTAGTCTGGCTTTTTTTATGCCGGTTTTGGAGCAGTGGCTTCTTCCTTGCTGAGCGGCCTTTCAGGTTATGTGTCACGTCCTGACCAGTAAAGGGGGTTATTTGTTATTGTAGTTTGGTCAGGGCATGGCAGGGGGTGTTTGTTTTATTTTTATTTCACCTTTATTTAACCAGGTAGGCAAGTTGAGAACAAGTTCTCATTTACAATTGCGACCTGGTCAAGATAAAGCAAAGCAGTTCGACAACATACAACAACACAGAGTTACACATGGAGTAAAACAAACATACAGTCAATAATACAGTAGAAAAATAAGTCTATGTACAATGTGAGCAAATGAGGTGAGATAAGGGAGGTAAAGGCAAAAAGGCCATGGTGGCAAAGTAAATACAATATAACAGGTAAAACACTGGAATGGTAGATTTGTAGTAGAAGAAAGTGCAAAGTGGAAATAATGGGGTGCAAAGGAGCAAAATAAATAAATAAATGTGTTTCGGGTTTTTGGTTTATGTTCTATGTTAGTATATTTCCATGTTTGTTCTTTTTCTATGTTTAGTTTCTTGGGTTGACCTTCAATTGGAGGCAGCTGTTCCTCGTTGCCTCTAATTGAAGGTCCTGTTTAGTAGGGGTGTTTTTCCTGTGTTTTGTGGGTGGTTGTTTCCTGTTTTGTGTATGTTGCAGCTGATAGGACTGTTTATGGTCGTTTTGCTGTTTTGTTGTTTGAGAGTTAAATAAAAGTAATTATGAGCACGTCACACGCCGCGTCTTGGTCCCCATTAGACGACCCGCGTTACATTATGTCCATTTAGGACTCTTTTTACTGTGGATATAGACACTTTTGTACATGTTTCCTCCAGCATCTTCACAAGGTCCTTTGCTGTTGTTCTGGGATTGATTTGAGATTTTCGCACCAAAGTACCTTCATCTCTAGGAGACAGAATGCGTCTCCTTGCGGAGCGGTATGACGGTAGAGTGGTCCCATGGTGTTTATACTTGTGTACTATTGTTTGTACAGATGAACGTGGTACCTTCAGACATTTGGAAATTGCTCCCAAGGATGAACCAGACTGGTGGAGGTCTACAATTTTTTTCTGAGGTCTTGGCTGATTTCTTTTGATTTTCCCATGATGTCAAGCAAAGAGGGACTGAGTTTGAAGGTAGGCTTTGAAATACATCCACAGGTACACCTCCAATTGACTCAAATGATGATAAAGGCACAGTCAACTTAGTGTATGTAAACTTCTGACCCACTGGAATTGTGATACAGTGAATTATAAGTGAAATAATCTGTCTGTAAACAATTTTTGGAAAAACTACTTGTGTCATGCACAAAGTAGATGTCCTAACCGACTTGCCAAAACTATAGTTTGTTAACAAGAAATTTGTGGAGTGGTTGAAAAACAAGTTTTAATGACTCCAACCTAAGTATGTAAACTTCCGACTTCAACTGTGTGTCCTCTTTTCTGTTTTACATTTCTGAGTGCATGTAATTCAGTTTCACTGGCATATAGTAAGTTATATGGATGGTCTTAAACTGCAGTAATTTATATCGGCGATGATATGAACATGACTGGGCATTCACACATATCTATGTCCATTCATCATCATCAATAGCTTCTACCATCAATAGCTTCTCACATTTTTGTTTTACATGTTTTATGTCATTGGGGAAAGTCTCTATCAACCCTTGATACAGTTTGTAAATCAACTTTGGAGGTTTTTCAGACTGCCTTAAAATAGCATCTGGCTTGTCCAGTGTTTGCTGCACAGAGAAAATAAAGTGTTGTATCTGCAAAAATTCACCTCAACTCTATTACTGACTGGTCTTTCCAGGCTGCCTGACCCTGCTGAGACCCCTATCACCGTCTGATCCTGCTAAGGCATGATGAGTATAGTGTTGTGTACTGACTATGCACTAGAGGGCTGAATTCCTGCCGGATGTCTTGCGGGACCTGTGGATCCTGACGAAGATCATTGCAGCATGGTCTGCGGGTGGGAGCTGGCGGTCAGATAGATGACTTTAGGATAAAAATATTGTATATTTGTCTCCCACAGATTGTTTGGAAACTGACCTCTTTCTGCTTTGTATGCGTTAGCCTACCTATTGTATTAAAAGCACATATTTTTTACATTATTCATACACTCAGAGTTCGCTGCTTCAACTTCTGTAGCCTTCCTCTTCCAGTTGGGCGTGAGAGGTCAAGTGCGCCTAGTATGTGTGGTCTCATTGAAATAGAGTAGGCTGCCGACATGGGTGGATAATGACGTGGTAGTTAACTTAAATATGAAAGTAACTTAAATATGATTAGACTGTATTTTACTACAGTGTCTGTAAATAAATATTGATTATGAATTAAGAAGTGGAGGGTGCTCAATCAACTTGAGACAAAGTACAATCAAAAAATCAAATGATCATTCAAAGGGAAAAGGCACAACGCGCACGTGTTAGCTATGGCGAGCGGGTGTTGCGAGCGGGCGTTGCACCTTTTAATTTTCAATAAGTATTGATTATCCATTTATGTGTCTCTGCCTGCAAATCGTCCTCCTAAAAGGTAGGCTATATCCTATAGGCCTATGCAAAATGTAGCAAATGTCGCTGTCATTATTCTTGCTGCTTCAAGTTCAGTAGCCGTACCTGCGTGATCAGGTGCGTGTTTGGTCTCATTTAAATAGAGTAGGATATAGCCTATGCATGGCCGGAGAAGCATGGGGCAGTTATCTTTCCAAGGAAATGTACTTCCTAAATAGGCCTAAGTTTACTTAGCTATAGTTTATAGCTATAGTGCTATAGTTTACTTTATGGCCTAAATATTGATCACCCATATTTAAACATGTGAAAATCTTCCCACTCCTAAAAGGTAGGCTATAAAAACAGCTCAAGAGAAAGTGCAAGTCTCTCCTACTTTGCTCTCTTCAAACTACATTCAGCATATTGACTGATCTAGCCCAATAATACAGACAGCCTAATATAAGGGCCATGTGATAATCTCTGTTAATTTAACCTATTTAAGTTATTTTTGGCATTTGATATTACCTATAGAGCGCAAAATGGCTGGGACCATGGCTGGCAAGTGAGCTGCGTCACATAAGACTAAAATAACATTGCGGGACTGCGGTTGGGATTGGGACCAGTTCTTGTGGTAGATAGTGGGAGTCGGACAGAAAGCCAGCAGGTGTGGGCAGGGTGCAGTATGAAAAGCTGCGGATGCCGCAGGAGCGGGATGAAGATATAAATCTGGCGCAAACCTCTACACTGCACCATGACAGTGAAGACTGTAACATTAGAATTGTTTATTACTGTGTCAGTGTCACGTCCTGGCCAGTATAAGGTTAATTGTTTTGTAGTTTGGTCAGGACGTGGCAGAGGGTATTTGTTTTATGTGGTTCAGGGTGGTGTGTTTTGTAAAAAGGGTGTTTGATTTAGTAATTCCGGGTGTTGGTTTATGTTTAGGTATTTCTATGTGGAGTCTAGTGAGTGTATGTCTATGTTTGGTTAATTGGGGTTGGGACTCTCAGTTGAAGGCAGGTGTTGTCTATCTGCCTTTGATTGAGAGTCCCATATAGTAGGGTGTGTTTGTGTTTGGTATTTGTGGGTGATTGTTCTGTGTTTAGCCTTGTGCCTTACCAGACTGTTTTTGTTGATCGTTCGTTTTTTTGTTATTTTTGAATGTTCATTTTGAGAGTAATTAAAAATCAAGAAGAGCCTGCACATACCTGCTGCGTTTTGGTCCTCCTTCACCGACGACAACCGTGACAGTCAGTGTAAAAAGTGGGGAATTAGCTAGGGAAACTTACATTACATTGCCAAACTTGACTAATACAAACTCACATTTCACTGACAAAATGTCACAATATTTTATCGTTTAGCCAATTGTTTCATTGTTTGAATCAGGTCTAGTGTAATTGAGGCAAAATAAATTGATAACGTTTGCCAACTTTTGGCCAACTCTCTAACTGTACAATAACTGGTGAAAGCTAGCCAAGTTCATGTACTTCTGTTGAAATGGGACAAAACAAAGGCTACAAAATATGTCCATACAAACAACAGCTGTTAGCAATATGAGGTGGCTATAACTACTATCTATCTGACAGATAGCTAGTGGCTAGAGCTGCCATGGCTGTGGTAGCTACTAGCTAGCGTAGGTAATTCATTCACCTCAGTTGAGAGGAGATTAAACATTACATGTCAGTTACAATACTAGCTCAGCAATGCAAATAAACACTAATTTCAGCTAAACAGCAGTTACTTTGCCAGCTATATCAGTCATCTGAAGAGTAGCCAGTTTCTGCTCTGCGCAACACATACACATTGGACTATGTTCCACTCTCCGTGCTGGTTCAGCCAGCCTTCCACATTCTGAAATTTCATTTTTGTCCCCCCCAGTTTTATTATTGCAATGTGATACAAAAAGCGTCAATGGTGTGCTTCAGGATCATGGCTGGATTTAGGACCGCCTGGACACCACAGAGCGGGCTAGCAGCCTGTGTGAAGGCAAAGCTTCACACAGGCTGCTAGCCCGCTCTGTGGTGTCCAGGCGGTCCTAAATCCAGCCATCGGAACACTCCAAACAGCCTACCTGACCACTCTGAGGCGTCCGCATGATCCTGAAGCACACCATTGATGCTTTTTGTATCACATTGCAATAATAAAACTGGGGGGGACAAAAATGAAATTTCAGAATGTGGGGGGGACATGAACCCCCCATCCCCCATCCCCAGTGAAAGTTGCGCACCTAGTTCCACATCATTTCATTGAAATGACATGGAAACAACGTTGATTCAACCAATGTATGCCCAGTGGGTTAGCATCAAACACTTCTGACTGAGCTGAGGGTATGATATGAAGTATGCTTTAAAGTGCAACCTGTAACTGAAAAGTGCTGCCCCTGCACTTGTTTGTAAATTCAGGAGGTGGGTCTTGGTGAATGTAAATGTATTTTATTTATTTTGCTTCTTGGCTGAATGTGTATGTTCTTTTTCTAGTTGCCCCTGGGGAAGTTGTAAACTGCAGCTGGAGCCTTCATGGACAGAGGAGATATTTTGGGTTATTGACACCTCCTTCTGAGTTTTACTCAGAACCACTGTGTGCCAGGAAGAGAATATGTTCTTAAGCGGTGTATCTTAAAAAGACTGGCTTCCTCTGTAGAGCCAGGTTCCTCTGAAAGTTTTTTCTTCCCTAGGATAGTATTTAATAGCCACTGTCGCCTTTGTGACAACTGCACTATACTAATGGTCTACTAGATAATGTTTAGGAGCAGCATAGGTGAAACATGATAAGGTCTAGACCACTTCAGACAGAGACTATTAGCTTGTTGCACGTCGCCTCCAAAGATATCCCTCTTTCCATAAACGACTCGATTAATAGAACAGATTTTAAAAAAGGTAAATCGAATCAAAGTAAGTTAGGCAGGAGGGTGATATTAAGCACAAAGATAAGAGGTCTACTGATAAGGTGTTAATAGGCAGGAGAGTGGGAGAGAGAATGAAGGAGAGATAAGGGCTGAATTTAAAATAATTTATCTCTACTTTAACGGCATTTTAACCTCACAATGGGATATAATCATACAGCTTCTAATAATGAACTCAAGTAGTGGCATTTGTTGGTGACTTCCTGCAACTATAGAGGGTTGCCACCTCATGGCAGCCATGTTGAAAGACCACCGTATCAACTCTTTCGACAATAAAACCTGAGTGGCTACGCCAAGCTGCATGATGATTCGTCACTGTGGTCAATTTCTCTGAAGTATTTGGCTGCTCTAACAAGGCAGGAAAGACAATTGGAAACAAATGTATTTACAGATCACCTGAAACACCAAGGAGTTAAGACTCAAGAACTGTCAGAAAAGGTAAGAAACCTTTTTGCCCGTCAAGACCTGAACCCAGATGGCTATCAGTACAGGGTCTGCTCCAATCATTTCATCACTGGTAAGTCTGATCAATTTCAAGTTTAGTTTAGCTGTTATTCTAACCAGGTGTTAACAACAAGACTAAGTTAGTCAACATTAGCTAGCTAGATAGCTTGTAGTCTAGCTATTAGCATGTGTCGCGTGAGTTTCAAGTTTTGGGAAAGCTATTTCGTTCACCATGAAATTGCACCTTTATAACAAAGGATTGCATGCATCTATCATCGCATTTACAGACTAATGTAAGCCTACTATTCCTAATGTGATTAGTAGATTGGATAGTCATAATTTTGGCCATTAATTAAGAGCGTAGTGGCATAGGCCTAATGGCTATATCAGAGACGTTTCTTTCCTTTGCATGGGAAAAATGTGGCCTATAATAAACACTTCATGCAATTTTACTACACTTTTTGACTGGAGACATTAGCAGAGTTGATGATAGCCTAGGTCTACTCTGCTAACACTGACAACAGATCACTAAAAACAACCTTGTCTTGAATACAACCATGCAACCTAGGTGTATGAAAAGGGCTCATGGCTAGATGGGATCCAGCTTTTGTCAAATTAACTTCAACGTTTTTTGCATTTTAGCTAGCCCTAACCCTTTTCCTAACCTTAACCTAATTCTCCTAAGCTGCTATGTTAATCCTCCTAACCTGCTGCATAAGTTCTTCTAATATGCTGCGAAAATTCAAATATGACTTTAATTTGACAAAAGCTGGATCCCTTCTAGCCACGAAAAGGGGAGATACAAATTTTACAATATGACGTCCATATAGTTGTAGGACATTATTGTCCCAAAGAACTCCCGTGGTACTGACCCAATTATATTTTTTGGGGAACTTGGTAACACTTTACTTGATATCAAGCATCATAACATGTTATGACATGGTCATAACCATATCATAATATGTCTTAACAGCTGATATAACTTGTCATAGTCTGTCATAATATGTTCATAACACTGTCATGACCTGTATATTTACACCTGTTGTGACATATATTGTGTTATTTTATGGCTGGTTATGACACCTACATACTGTAAGAGTGTCAAAACCAACATTTATTAATAGTTTTTTTCCCTGCCAAGAAGTTTCCTTTCGTTTGAAAGTTTGTTTCTTAGGTCAAAAAGACGGTGTCTTGTCCTGCTCCTGAAATCTGCTCCTGCATTCATCCCAGTCATCAGAAACAAAGCATTGGAGTAGCTGCATGTTACAAGCCCTTAACCAACATAGCAGTTTTAAGAAAAATAAGTGTTAAGTAAAAAATAGATAAATAAAAAATATTAAATAAAAGTAACGTCAATGTGTGCGCAATTACAATAATAATTTAAAATGGTCAAGTTTAGAGAATGTTTTTAAACATAACATACTGTTAACAAGTACTGTAGGCTACGGTGTAATGTAACGGTTTGCCTTGTGTGGTAGGTTTTGTGGGTTTTGACACTCTTATGTAGGCATCATAATCAGCCACAAAATAACTACCATGGTAGGTTTTGTGGGTTTTGACACTCTTATGTAGGTGAATAAAATAATGCAATATGTGACACAACAGGTCTAAATATAAGTGTCATGACAGTGTTATGACCATTTTATGACTGGTTATGACAAGTTATGTCAGCTGTTATACATGGTTATGACAGTGTTAGAATGTGTTATGACGCTGGGTGTCAAGTAAAGTGTTACTGTGAACTTTATTCATAAGAGAAGTGAAAATGTATGGGCATTACATCATAGGACAAAGGCCTCAATGGGATAGGACAACCTGCTGTGTTGACTATTGGTTGTTCCAGCCCAACAATATATTTAATTTTTAATCACAACCAAACAATTACAGTGCCCTGATGGTATAGGTGACCTGAAGAAGTCATATTCTAATATCAGGTGTGCTTTTCATTTTGTTTATGTACTGTAGGTTCACCAGCTGACCTCTATGAAGACACCCAGGTCGACTGGATTCCCATTGTAAAGATGAACAATGCTGCAGTACCATCAGTTTCTACTTCTACTACTTTGTCCTTTTCCAGATACAGTATAAAAGAGACATCCCTCAGTTATACAAGATGGTTGTCATTATGCTGTGCTTTGGTCAATCTGATTCTGTTGTGCCATTGGAGTAGAGAGTACCTTCACCTTGTCACCATGACAAAAGTGCCCCCTTAAACCATATGAATATATAAAATGTAATTTGGAACAACATGTAAAATACTATTGTTTATGATATTGTAAACATACTGTACTTTAGTAATAGGCTATATTGTTATATGAAATGAAAAATATTTTTGTGTGTCATCTCTGCTTTGCCTTGCCCCATTGAGTAATATGTATTTCGTATCGCCTATCTAATCTTTATTTATTTTAAAATGTAAAAACATTTAGCATAGACAATGTCATTGTTGTGGTAGTCTTATCACAATGGCACCTCCAAGTGCCACTCAGACAATCTGAGAGAAAGGTATCTGGCATTGAACTTGGTAGGAGTAGTTGTGTGTATGTTTTAAGCTAAGGATCCCATTACCTCCTGCTTCCAGACATTTCACCACCTAGATTACAAGGGTTGGATTTGCGCTAAACAATTTCATTTCAGCAGGTACAAAAGGCATGTACAAAATCTAGTATGATGATTGGCCCCATAAACAATGCATTTTTCCACATCATGTTACAGCCGTATTCTAAAATTGATTAAATTATTTATTTTCCTCATCAATCTACACACAACACACCATAATGACAAAGCAAAAACACGTTTTTAGACATTTTTGCAAATTCATAAAAAATAAAAACTGAAACATCACATTGTAAATTTGACATAACTATTCAGACCCTTTACTCAGTACTTTGTTGAAGCATCTTTGGCAGCGAATACAGCCTCAAATCTTCTTGGGTGTGATGCTACAAGCTTGGCACGATTACAGCCATTTTTCTCTGCAGATCTTCTCAATGTCAGGTTGGATGGGGATGGTTGCTGCACAGCTATTTTCAGATCTCTTCAGAGATGTTCGATCAGGTTTTAGTCCGGGCTCTGACTGGGCCAGTCAAGGACATTCAGAGACTTCTCCTGGGGCCACTCCTGCGTTGTCTTAGCTGTCTGCTTAGGGTCATTGTCCTGTTTGAAGGTGAACCTTCGCATCAGTCTGAGGTCTTGAGTGTTTTTTCAAAGGATCTCTCTGTACTTTGCTCCATTCATCTTTCCCTCGATCCTTACTAGTCTCCCAGTCCCTGCCAGGTTTCCTCCAGACGTGACGCTTCGCATTCAGGCCAAAGAGTTCAATGTTGGTTTCATCAGATCAGAGAATCTTGTTTCTCCTGGACAGAGTGTCCTTTAGATGCCTTTTGGCAAACTCCAAGCGGGCTGTTATGTGCCTTTTACTTAGGAGTGGCTTCCGTCTGGCAACTGTACCAGAGGATCTCTGGAGCTCTTTCAGAGTGACTCGGAGCTCTACGGACAATTCCTTAAACCTCATAGCTTGGTTTTTGCTCTGTCATATACTGTCAACTGTGGGACCTTATATAGACATGTGTGTGCCTTTCCAAATCATGTCCAATCAATTGAATTTACCACATGTGGACTCCAATCAAGATGCAGAAACATCTCAAGGATGATCAATGGAAACAAGATGCACCAGAGCTCAATTTCGAGTGTAATAGCAAAGGGTCTGAATACTTATGTAAATAAGGTATTTCAGTTTTTTATTTTGTATATATTTTTTTAAATCCTGTCTTTGCTTTGTCATTATGGGGTATTGTGTGTAGATTGATGAGAAAAAAAATGTATTTAATTTTAGAATAAGGCTAAAATGTAACAATCTGGAAAAAGGGAAGGAGTCTGAATACTTTTCGAATGCACTGTACATTGTCTAATGGTATCATTTGTGTGAATTAAGCTATTATCTGCTACAGATGCACAATGTCAAGGGGTGCATTGCAAATGCCCATAAGGCTAATGCCATCATACTGTAGGCCAGCGGTTCCCAACTCCGGTCCTCGGGTACAAATAAAAGTACACCATTTTATTGTAGCCCCAGACAAGCACACCTGATTAAATTTGTCAACCAATCATCAGGCCCTCAATGAGATGAATCGGGTATTTTTGTCCGGGGCTACGACACAAATGTGTGCTGTTGGAGTACTCGAGGACTGGAGTTTTGAACCATTGCTGTAGGCCTATGGGTGCATTGGCGTTGCATTCCATTATCAACAGCAAAATTGGTTCACATGGCTGATATCCTAAAAAAAGAGTGACAATCAAATACAACTAATTGGAGAGCTTATGACTGAACAAAAAGGTAATGTTCATTTGAGAATATAACACAGAAACACAGAAAAATTTTAGACAGATTCCCTTCCCCTCATTATTGCAGGATTGTGATCTGTGATTAATCAATATCGACACTAATTCAGCTTGAATAATACTTTTAAGTTGACAATGAAAACAAGTTTAAACACTTAGTAATTTCAAAGAATCAACACTATTTCATATAATTTCAAAGTGTACAAGTAAGCTAACTAATATGTAAAGGTTAGATGTCTTAGTAACAAGTAGGCTATTATTACTGAAGCATAGTTTTAGGTGAACAAAAAAAGTAAATACCAGAGGTGGCCAACATCACTGCACTGATCCCTGATCTACTGGGTGAGCAGAATTATATTCCAGTGCAGCAATAGCACACTTGGTTAACAACTAATTAGGTTTGATAAATTGAATCTGTGTGTTTTTGCTGGGCTGGAACAGAAGCCTGCACAACCAGCAGGGTTGGCCTGCTACAGTTGAAATAGGTTTATACATTGTGTGTGACTTTTAAACTGCATTTTTGTTTATAAACTTTGCTAACATAGGTACACATATAATACATGGTACACAAGGTTGTGCCCTTATTCTCTTGGGACATTCATTGGGACCTTTTTATCTGCATTCAAGGTTTCACGTCTCTCTGTATCTGAGGACAGAAAGCATCACAAAGAAAGAGGCTGCATTATACTAAAATTAGACAGCACTAAATATTATTTTGCTATATATCTCTTTCCTCGTAGTTTTTCTCGCCAAGGGCTGGTACTGGATAATATTTTCCTAATGTCCTCCCACAAAGGTACCAACCCTATCCAGAGGAGCCTACTCTCCCTTCTCGGATAGCTGGAACTGCTAGCTAATCCTTTCACCCTCTTCCATGGCTGCTAGCTGGCTAGCTAATAATACATTGTTTTTGATCATTTTCAAAATATGTTTACTTACTTAAATAGGTAAGTAAACACTGCCTCTTCCCAATATTTCCGGTGGAAGCGGAACGCAGCCAGCCATGTGGACGATTGGAGGACTTCCACTAGACAGTAGTCTTTGGTATTCTAACATGGCGCCTGGTGCGGTTGCTAGGTGATTTGTGATGCAACTGCAAGCCGTCTATAGAACATTAAATGTCTCCTCTCACTGTTGGAAAGGCAAAAGTCTCTGATAGGAACGTAGAATTTATCCTCTTGGTGTGCCACTTTTTCTTCCTCACCGCTAGGCGTGGGACCTTCGGCTTTCATGCTGGGGTCATTGTCCTCACTCTTGTCATCCCTGTGTAGGTGTCAAGCTTCCCCGTTGAGCATGATGGCTCGTCCACTCTTGAGAAAATGACTCTCTGAGAGTGCTTCTTCGGCACCAACTGTTCTAGTAGGTCTCCTAACCTGAGGGGGAATGAACACTAGGCTTGTGGCTAACAGTTATTGCTACCCTTGCGCTGGCTCAAGCCCACTTGGTCATGCAGTATAAGGTTTTGTGAAGTGAAGCGGCTAAGAGGACAGAGTCGAGACAATATACTATATATCCATTGCCCACTTTGCCCAAAATGAAATGTTATGCTCAAAAATTGGCCTGCAATCTGATAGGTTACACCATCATTGAAAAGTCCTGTCAACGTTGTAGAAATGTATTGTAGTGCCCGTCTTTATATAGACCTTCACTCTTGACTCAGGGCAGTTGCTGTACATCCGACTGCAGACAAAATGTCCAGACGGTAACATGAGTGGAAATGGTTTAGATCCATAATCTATTTTGTGTTGCTTGGCACTGAGATTTTTAACATCTGATGTTAAATCATGGGGCACGATGAATGTCTACTGTCTTTTAAAGGCACACAAACCCAGAATAGCACTTAAACAATAAAGAGGAAGAATTATTGACCAAAATACAGAGCATAAAGTACACGAGTAGCCAGAAAGTGATTTGCTGCTCTCTCTCTCTTGCACGCATGCACATTCTCCCTCTCTCTCTCTCGGTCTCACACACACTCATACACTAGGCGGTCTCTCCTCCAGATGCTTCAGTTTTGGAAATATGGCATGTATACTTGTGTGCTATAGTGTAAGCATTACTAAGGCGGGTTTGATTGAATCCGACAGCTAGGAGCAGATCTTCCTAACTTGTATCTGTTACTATGTGTAGCTACCTCTGTGTAACAAGATTATCTCCTTTAGTCAGTGTTCAAAGGTAACACCTCTCAGCCCCCTGGGATTATACCACCTCAGCCTAATTAAAGGCCCACTGCCTAAAGCAGCACAAAGCTCTCAGATGCTAACCAGGCTAAATGTTCTTTTCACCAGATCAAACTTAAGGCACTAAACTGACATTTCCCAGTGTCCACCATTTCGTAATGAAAATGAAATACAAGTATACTACCAATGCAATGAATGTGCTTTTGTGCTTTAATAGGCTAAATCATAATTGTAGGCTATGCTATGATAAAATGCAATATTGTCATACCATTTTCATGTTTGTCTCTAAAGTCATGAAAATATCTGATCAACAAGAAATTATACACTGTAATACAATATGATAGTACAATAGACTGAAGAATATTGTTTCATACTACACAAAATGGTTTTCCATATGTCAACATCTGAACTTTTCCATTTCAGTGTGACTTGCGGTGCTCCTTGAGTCTGTTGATGCCCTGCATATGTTGTGATGTGTGTGTTCTCCACATCCTCGGCTAAACCCGACAGCTTGAGGCCTTGTATTTATATTTATTTCCTGTCTACTGAGCTTTGTGCATCAGGCTCCATTGGTTAGTGATATCTACACCTCGTTCTACAAACCCCCTCCCCTATTTGTTCCTGCTAATTAATGACTGTGACACTAATTAAAACCAGAGCTGCTCTCAATACCTTCTGCCTCCTTCAGAGAAACATTCACATTTCCATTTACTTGTCCCAGAGCCTAATGAATATTCTGGTGCAGGTTTTCAGGCGAGAAACGCAGTGGCAGGAAACTGTGCCAAGTGGGAGTGGGAGAGAGTGTGGCAACTTGACAAAGACACAGGCAGGAGACGGGCCTGCCATGAGAATAGTGGGACCGAAAATGTAATTATGGCCAAGGAAAAACACATTTACATAATCCACAAAAATATATGCACATACATTTCCCATTATACAAATAAATACAATGACCATACACAAATATACATTCAAAGGATACCGATTCTTATAACATTCTCATGCATTCACCAGAGAAAACATTTACATTGTTTGGTCTTGGGTCCAAAACAGACAGACATTAGAAAAGATAGAGAGAGATAATAATTACGTAGATACACCTGCTTGCTAAGCAACCTGCTGTGCCCATTTGAAACACCCTGCTGTTTTATTGTGTTGCACCTCTCTCAAGGAATCGGAGTGGACACACTTTTCTGAATGGTAACATGTTAAATCTGTCGAAGTCGTATGCACCGTGGTGTGTGTGTGCGTGCGTGTGTATTAAGCTCTCTGTCTCTCCTCTTTACCACCCCCTGTTTTTTTAGACTGTTTAATCACAGCGTCTTGCTCCCTCGCTTGCACAGTTGGTCCTAATGGCTGTCAGGGGAACTGCTGATTGACAGAGATTCCAGAGAATGAAAAATATATTTTCGTTAAAAGTCACCGGTTTGCAAGTTTCATATTATGTTCTCTGATCCTGGTAGGACTGTACTTTCTGATTGGTATGTGGCTTCAGAAAATGAGCCTCCTGGACTATGGGAAATGTCTAATGCTGAACAAATGTGACTCATATAATATATGTGATCGGGCCACAACCCTGACTTCATTTACATATAGCTTTAAAGAAATGTTCATGAATCGTGCTTTACTCAGTCTTGGTGTGGGCACATTTTTCAGCAATGCTCATACTTATCAATGCATAGGTTTAATGCATGACTATGTGTGAAATAGCATGTCTGCTTAATGATTGAAAATGAAGCTTTAGCACCAAAAAAAAATCGAGACAAAAGAAGCTGAGTTTAAACAAGCTCTGAGTCTTTGGAGGATTGCTCGAGCTTGGATATGTCAAACCTAGACCTGGTGTAAGCTCCTTAGCATATATGCAGTTTTTATGCTCTGTGTGGAAAGGTCATGCATTATGTGCAATCTGTGTGCGCTTCAGAGGTTGGTCCTGAGGACATGTTTCTATAGTAAGTTACTGCCTGACACCGGGATTGGGGCTGAGAGCTTCTGAGAAGTGGAAGAGCAAGAGGGAAAGAGTGAGCAAATAGAAAAGGAAGATGGATTCAATGCATATTTTTTTTGTTGCTCCTGGCCATCTGACACAGATATAATAGAGTTGAGCTTGAACGATACTTGTATCATGAAACAGCATATTCAATTGCCAGCAATCTATTATAACCTTTAACCAAATTTCTCAAACCCTGCTTCACCCCAAGTTCACAATGTGTTGACTGACATGTATTTTTATTTACAGGTGTAAAGAAGGCTACCAAGGTATACGCTGCGACCAGTTCCTGCCGAAGACCGACTCCATCTTATCTGATCCGAGTAAGAACCTTTCCTTAATCATCTAATGAGAACTAAACACAAACTCCGGAAATAGTCATTGCACCTATTTGTTTTCATGGTTTCAGGTCTACATTCATATTAGATACGATAAACATGAACATTAAACGGCATTGTCTCTTCTCAAGTATCAAAAGTGCATAGGCTGTACTTAGAGGGAAGGTTCTAATCAGTAATCTTTCTCAGTTTGATTACCGTGTTGTAATAGAAACACTTTGACAGTGGGTCCCCACTGATGCTCTATGTACACTATGCTCATGTTTGCCATGATTAGGGGGAAAAAACACATTAATAAAACCATCTCATTGCCAGTTTCTGAAGAAATCAATCTGTCTCTAACTGTGGATGGTCCCTCTATTCATCACACCTAAACTCCCAGCCTGGTTTTATACACAGACTTAACATTGTAAATGTAAATCTGGGACACTTAAATTAGTGTGACATGTTACGTTTGGTATGGTTACATAAGACATATTGTGACATAAGGCAAAAATGAAAGTAGGGTGGTTGGTTGGGGGGATGGGGGGCATATAATGCAAATGTATAGCAACCCAAAGGATGCGGATTTGAATCTTATCATGGACAATTTTAGCATTTTAGCAAAATATCAACCTTTCAGCTACTTACTACTTTGAGCTACTTTGCAACTACTTCGCATGTTAGCTAACCCTTCACCTAACCCTAACTATTTTAGCTAACCCTTCCCCTAACCTTAATCCTTTAAACTAACTCCTCAATGTAACTCTGACCCCTAACCCTAAAACCTCACTAATGTTAGCCAGCTAGCTAAAGTTAACCACCTAGCTAGAATTCATAAAATGTCAAATCTTTTGCAAATTTGTAACATATTGTATGTTTTGCAAATTTGTAACATAACATGTAATAGGGGATGGACATCCACAAATTAATACATACCATGCAAAACGTAATCTATCATTCTAAATGGAGTGTTACCGATTTACATTCAGAATAATACGAAATGCTCTGAGACCAGGTTGAAACTCCCCCCAACAGAACATAATAGTTAAGCTAGTACAGTCCTATCAAAACAGATATGTTCTGCCTTCATGATGAAGTGATAAAATGCCCTCTGGAATATAACAGAGGCACAGGAAAATGGTCCTTGAAAAATATCACATTTATTCTCAATAGCTGTCTATCTCCTTTCATTAGTGAGTGCACAATGTGTGGGTGGGTGGGTGTACAGTGAGATAAAATAAAAGTTAAAAAACAGTTTGAAAGGAACAGAGTTGTTTCTTTCATTTGAGTATGTGTGCTAGAGTAGGGCTGTTGCGTTGACAATATTACCACCACGCCGGTAGTCATGAGTAGGGCTGTTATGGTGACCGTATTACCGCCACACTGGCGGTCACAAGTCATGATCGCAGTAAAATATCACGTGACCGTTAAGGCACGGTAATCTCCTTTTATGCACTTTGGACATGCTTTGGTAGTACACAACTCACTAACAACCATCAGGTCACTAATGGCCTGGTACTCATCGCTCTATTGTCCCTCTAACCACTCTGACATCAATGCAAATACAATTGAAAATCACAATCAGTATCTTGCTTTTAAACTCACCTCAATGTGCTTGATCAATTTGAAGAAAGAAATTCAACAAAAGGTTGAACCTGATTGAAAAACATTGTCATTATGGATGTTGTTTCGAAGCCTAACAACGAAATGGACAGCACTTTCTAAGGTGATGATTAATTCAAAACCCCCATAGGCATATTAGAGTGCATATGCATAGGCCTATATATGAGCCCAAGTCCAAAAAACAAGAACCTGAATTCAAATAATGATTGTGCCGTTCAGTGGCGATTTCAGCATGTAAATCTTGGTGGTGCAAACCCGGCAAATTTTTTTTTTAATATGCATGTCAGCAAAGTGGCAGGTAGCCTAGTGGTTAGAGTGTTGGACTAGTAACAGCAAAGGTTGTAAGATCGAATCCCTGAGCTGACAAGGTAAAAGCCTGTCGTTCTGCCCCTGAACAAGGCAGTTAGCCCACTGTTCCTAGGCCGTTATTGAAAATAAGAATTAGTTCTTAACTGATTTGCCTAGTAAAATAAAAATAAATAAAAAATGCCACAACTCAACCATAAACAATACATTAAATGCTCTATAACGGTGACAAACAATGTGCCTATATAAAGCTGTCCTAACACCTAACACACCTAGTTATCAGTGGAGCCTTGTCTGGCAGCGAAACAGTTCATTCAGCCTAATTTACAGCCTTTAAAAAAAACCTGGCTGACTTGCTTAAACAAATGTGGGTTCTAATGACAATTGCGATGTACAAACTATGGCATAAGGGGACAACGAGCGGATAAGTGTCACGATCGTTGTAATGAGCGGACCCAGGTGCAGTGTGATCTGGGTTCCACATATTTATTAAATGAAACTCTCAATAAAGAATAAACAAACACGTGAAGCTATGGAGTGCTCACAGGCAACTACACATAAACAAGATCCCACAAACACAGGTGGGAAAAATAACTACTTAAATATGATCCCCAATAAGAGATAACGATTACAAGCTGCCTCTAATTGGGAATCATACAAAACACCAACATAGAAAAAGAAACTAGAACACAACAGACATAGATATACTAGATCACCCCCTAGTCACGCCCTGACCTACTACGCCATAGAGAAACAATGGCTCTCTATGGTCAGGGCGTGACAGTACCCCCCCCCCCCAAAGGTGCGGACTCTGGCCGCAAAACCTGAAACCAAATGGGGAGGGTGGGGGGGTGACTAGTGTCTCCGGTGCGGGGCGAATTACCCACTCAGCTCGCGGATCCGCCAGCATCTGTGGCGGCTCTGGTGCGGGACGAAGAAACCGATCATCCCGCAGATCCGCCAGCATTGGGGGCGGCTCTGGTGCGGACCGAAGAACCCACTCATCCCGCGGATCCAGCCATGGACCCTGGCTGAACACTGTGTCTGAACTGGACCTTGTTGTCAAGGAAGGCTCCTGCCATGGAGCGGGACTGGACGCCGTACCTGGACTGAGCACCGGCGCACAAGAAGACTCCGGCAATGGCGCAGGACTGGACGCCATGTTTGGACTAGACACCGGCGCAGAGGAAGGCTCCCGCCATGGAGCGGGACTGGACACCAGCCCTGGCCTGGACATCGGTGCCGATGAAGGCTCCTGCCATGGAGCGGGACTGGATGCCGTACCTGGACTGAGCACCGGCGCAGAAGAAGACTCCGGCCATGGAGCAGGACTGGACGCCATGTTTGGACTGGACACCGGCGCAGAGGAAGGCTCCCGCCATGGAGCGGGACTGGCCGCCGTGCCTGGGCTGGGCACCGGCGCAGAGGAAGGCTCCTGCCATGGAGCGTGACTGGCCTCCGTGCCTGGACTGGGCCCCCGGCGCAGATGAAGCCTCTGGCATTGGAGCTGGACTGGACGCTGTGCCTGGACTGGTCACCGTCGCAGAGGGTTCTGGACCGTGGACCGTCGCAGGGAGTTCCGGACCGTGGACACACACCCACTCCACTAAATAGCAGGTTTGTGATTAATTTGCAATGCTTGCAGTTAACCACTAATTCCTTCTAAACCACTCATTGTTGAATTTGCTATTTCCAACTTGTGTAATGTTTATGTTCAATGGTCGATGAGCACTGGTATGTTTTATCTATAATTTCTCTTCATTATTTCTCTTCATATAACATGGATTAAAAAGCATTTGCCAGTACATTCGATTGTTGACTTTATTCATGATGATGTCTGCTAGCTTGCTAGCTAATATTTTGAAAGATTGATGTTGACATGATCAGTCCAATCAAAGCTATTGTAGATATGACGTGATTTGACGTAATTTTATCTGTGGCCAATGACCTTGAGCTTTCTTAGATGGGCACTTCTAATGTAACTCTATGGCAGCACCCAAGGAGCTTGAATTTTCAAGCTCTACCCTTACATTTGGCGGTGACGTAGTGTCCCCATGAGTGATAGAACACTGAGCCAATCACGGCTCAACTAGAGAACATTACCGAATCACGGCGCAACTAGAGAACATTACCAACCCCCACGCTTTGTATTTCCACTGACTTCCCCACCACCACAGAAAGCACTGAGGTAGGCTGAAACACCTGCATTTTGGAGGTGCCTTACTCAAGAAAGCAAAAAAGAGACCAAGTTTGTATGCGGCTTTATTAACATTTTTTATTACATTGTTTGCAAACTGATATGTGACATATATTAATGTAAAAATAACATGCATAACAGGCAACCCAAAAGGTGGGACTCAAAACAGGTGGGGCCCAAGCCCCCAAGCTCCCTGCCCTGAATGACGGGTCACCACTGGTGCCGATATACAATACATAGCCTACCGCATATTACACATGGCAGAAAAATATTTAAATGAAAAAATGAATTAAGATCTCTTTGGTACATAATTGGTTTAGCCTATACTCCAAAATGTTACAAATTCTAGTAATCACCTTTGAGTGTGGAGTGTATTATAATGCATACTGGCTGGACTGGTTACCTTATACTACGCTCCAAAGTTTGTATCCATGAGTCTGGGAGAGAACGTATAGGCCTTGCCGATGCTGTTGGTTCATTGATGTGCAGGCTTAAGATAGCCTCCCTTCTATTTGATTTTGAATAGCCTAGTAATATGGGATTTTTTATATTAGCATAATTGATGATCTATCACATTACCTTTAGCTACAGAATATCTCACCACCGTGCATTTCCATGTCCTCCCCTCTCTCCTTCATTCCTTTCTTGAGCGTGCAGAGAGAGGGGCTGTCAACAGTTGTTTAAATATATTTTGTTGTGAAAACATGTTCCTATCGATGTTCACAGGAACACGGTTGGAGAGCCCATAGCATACAGAGTTTGGGGCGGAATATCACCTGTCGTCCAGCAAGAGGATGCATGCTCACCAAACAGTGGTTGATGCTGAGTGAAATAAGCCTACCCAGCATATTATTGGAAAACGAACAGGTGGCAAAGTGGCCTCAATTAGCTTTTCGAGCTATTCCCCTGCCCCTGTTCCTGCCCATTTGATAATAGGCCATTCTAAATCAAAACTAATTTGACATATGTGACCAACCGCCTTGTTTCGGTCTTTTGTAGCACAATATGAAATTGTGTTTTTCACATTGTATAAAAGCAGAGACACCTAGCTACAAAAAGTTATATCATGAGGAGCAATGGGAAAGTATTTCTGCTTTGAAAGTTGATCAATTTCACTTGTGAGAAAATTTGAATGTTTTGGTACCTGCTGGAGAGCTCATCTTTGTCTACACCCATTCAGCATCGTTCACACCCATCATTCACACCATCGTTAACTCCACCAATCTCTTTAAGGGTTGATCCGAGCGTTCTGTCCTTACAACAGTAATCAAGCACCCAAGCTAACTGGCTAACAGTTATCACAGTGACATTCTATTAAAATGGACACTTGCATAGTGGTCATTTGTTAAGACATGCAGCTAGCTAGCTAAACAATTAACCATAATCACAACTCATGGCATTGCTACCCTGCATGAATCTGCAGGTAGCTAACCAACCATGTTCAATGTCAGTTAGCTAACATTAGACTATAACAAGCAAAGCAAATGGATCTGAGGTACTGATAATAAGATCATACACGTAACTTTAGCTAGCTTGCCAGCCAGCTAATGTTAGCTAGCTAGCTAACAGTACACTTTAACTTGAAATGAAAGACTATGTCAACATTAGAAACGTATAATATCTGAAAATGTAGCTAGTTAGACTGTCTTGCCCGTGGTCTGAAATCGGAGTAGATAGCCAGACCGTATTTACCAGCTACATCTATCAACAGTTGTCTTTGTGACATTCTATTGAAATGGATACTTGGAAAGTGGAGAATTTTGCTAAGACATGTAGCTAGCTAGCTAAACAAAGAACCATAATCCCAACTCGTGACGTTACTACCCTGCATGAATCTTCAGATAGCCAACCAACCAGATTCAATGTTAGCTAGCTAAAATTAGGCTATAACTTGCCAAACAAATGGCTCAAAGATACGAATAATAAGATCATACATGTAATGTTAGCTAATGTGCCAGCCAGCTAATGTTAGCTAGCTAACGGTACACTTTAACTTGAAATTAAAAGACTTTATGTCAAAATTAGAAACGTGTAATATCTGAAAATGTAGCTAGCTAGACTATCTTACCTGTGGTCTGAAATTGTAGATAGCCAGAGCGAATTTACCAGCTACATCTATCAACAGTTGTCGTTGTGACATTCTATTGAAATGCATACTTGCATAGTGGAGTCTTTTGTTAAGACATGTAGCTAGCTAGCTAAACAATGAACCATAATCCCAACTCATGACTTTACTACCCTGCATGAATCTGCAGGGAGCTAACCAGCCAGGTTCAATATTAGCAATCTAACAGTAGGCTAAAACTAGCCAAGCAAATGGCTCTGAGATACGAATAATAAGACCACACACGTAATGTTAGAGAGTGAGCCAGCCAGCTAATGTTAGCTAGCTAGCTAACAGTACACTTTAACTTGAAATCAAAACAACTTTGTCAAAATTAGAAATGTATAATATATAAAAATGTAGCTTGCTAGACTATCTTACCCGTATACATCACAGATGCCATGGTTGCCCTTAGTTTGAAGATGTAACGGTAGCTAACACTGTTCGGTACAGTTTTTGTGTTCCCGCAGCATTCAAACGAGGCTGCGACGAAAACTAATGGGACTGTAGCGACTGTGTTGGGTGTAAACTACGTTTCTATTCAAGCGTTGATTGACATGGTAACAGACCAATAGTATTCGAGAAAAGTTGAACAAACTGACCCCTCTGACCCTGTACAATACATTGTGACAAATAACGACGTCACGTACGGCACTCATTACTCAACACATTGTGTGCCATACAGCTTCTTTCTACCAGGGGTAGTGCTTTCCACCAAGGGACAGGGAAAGGGGGATACCTAGTCAATTGTACAACTGATGCATACATATTTTGTGTCATCACTTTAAGCCATCATGACTCTCAAAAGCCGCGACAGCCGCGGTATACTTGTGAAGATAACTTTAGCGTCACCCTAAAAACCCTATTCAAATTCAACACAAACCTTCAAATAGGTATGTAATGACACATTATCAGCTCTTTATAGTGTTTTGTTAACATTTTATAGCTGTTAAGTTGGATATATCTCCCCATGTCACTATTACTCAGTAGCCTTCGCTTCCCCCTCAATTTAAAAAAAAATCAGGCGGAGCGCCATTGCCTTCTTCAGTCGTGCAGAGAAGAGCAGCATGAAGGTCGTGTCATTGATTTAGCTGGAAAGCGGAGAAATTGTGATTTACAATGGTATTCATATTACAGTTGACCTGGAAGTGTTCATTTTTGGGGTGCTAAAATATGGTCACGTGCATATTCTCCTACATTATAACATTTCTACAAACTTCAAAGTGTTTTCTTTCCAATGGTACCAATTATATGCATATCCTGGCTTTGGAGTTTACTTTGTACACAGTTTACTTTGGACACATCATTCAGGCGGAAATTGACAAAAATGGGGCCTAGCCCTATCATACTGTAATTCTACTGATTTCAAAACCCCGTTCTCCAGAAAGTGGAGCGCAACACTTATGCAGTTCTACTAAGCAATATATATTTTTTAAAGCCGCGTTAGACAGGATTACCTACATATACTAACCAGCTCAAACAGACAGAAGCAGGCTATACGGCAGACCAATCCAAACTCATCTCTCGGCATGTCCATGCCACTCATTGTCTTTGTTATTAAGGCACATGAAAGTTCACATGTTTCAGAAGACATTTCTGCCAAAAAAAGAAAAAAAAAGATTACGTTCAAATGGCTCTTGTGTGAAGTAGTGACCCGCGACATACGCCTAGTTTCCTGAAACGGGTCACGTATTAGTAAAGACAATATTAAATTGAGAATAGTCAGATGGGTGAAAATATGATCACTTGATGAGAGAACAGCTGTGCAGCCTGAGGCAAGGAACAGAGCTCAAGCTTATTTTGCGACTTTCTTAAATCATCAATAGTGTAATGAACATGATGGGTGACAGAGAGCTGGTTTCAAGCGCAGGGTGCGGAGTAGGAGTTTATTGTAAAGGACCACAGGAGGAGGCAGGTAGCTGGGTCCAGGGGCAGGCAGAAGGTCATACACAGGGGGTCCAAAAAGGCAACAGTACAGGCAGTGAAAAGGCTAGTAACATCGTCCGGGAGATCAGGCAATAGGTTGATAACAGGAAATCCAATAGGCTAAAGTACAGGCAGGGAATAGGCAAAAGGCTTCGTAAGTGAGGCAGGCAAAAACTATCATACACGGGAGGAGTAAATTACGGGAAAAACAGAGCTCCGAATAGAAGTGTGTCACAAAACAAACAATACCTCACAATGATAGGGTGCACAGAACTGAACTAAATAGTGTGTGATAATGACATACAGGTGTGTGAACATGTGATCAGAATTCAGGTGATTGGGATCTGGAGAGTGAGCTGCGTTCAGGGGATCTATGTGTTTGATAGTGTGGGTTGGAAGCAGACGTTACAAATAGCCTATAGTTGCACCATGCAGCCATATATGTTTTGATTTATAAGACATTCTAAGGTTTGTATCATCCACAACTAAAGTTGCCAAATAACTGTAAATCTAGTGTTTGTGACCTGTTTCGATGATCACTTCTACACACAACATAGTCACTTCATATGCGCACTTGCTCCGGAATGGGAAAAATTCCTTTCTATTTTATTCAGCTAAGTTCAATTACATTCTACTTACTATAAAATCATATAAAATAATGGCACGGAACTTGTAAGCAATAGGCCTGTCTTGTCTACTGAATGAACAGGCCTACAGCCTATGGCATGGCGCATAGTCATATAACATACGGTAGGCCGACTCATATTCTGTTATTTAAAAAAATATATTTTACCTTCATTAACTAGGCAAGTCAGTTAAGAACAAATTCTTATTTTCAATGACAGCCCAGGAACAGTGGGTTAACTGCCTTGTTGAGGGGCAGAACGACAGATTTTGTCCAAGGAAGCTCCATGGGTGTCATGTTCTTAAAAGTAATTTGATATATTGTCTTTTTCCGTATTGATCATGGTATCGAGGGGGGGGCACCTCCTATCTCTGTGAACTTTGTCATTGTGAGATCAAAAGTGAGGGACAGATTGTGCACAGTATAGAGCTCGGCTATTATCTCACCATCCTCTCCATTATATCCCTTTCCAATTGTCTCTTTCATCGCTTTAATACCTTTAGCCACAGATTCATCTTGAATTGTTGTGTAACTTTTATTCCTCACGGCTTTTAATAAAGACGTTAATTAAAGACATCATCTACCGAGAAGTGATTTCAATTGATTTGATCTTGTTTGGCTTTTCGACCATAAATACATTTAATGCAAAAAAGATTAGTTTGAGACCTGTGACAGATTCATAAGAGTGGTCATTTGACAGAGTGAGTGTAAGTTATTGCCCAAATTAAACTGGCACCATCAATCCTTGCTGTAGCCTGCAGAAGTCCAAATCCATTCAGCCAAAAGCGCAGGGTGTGTTTTATTGTCAACCATGGCATTTGGACGATGCAGTTTAAACAGTTATATTATTCACCCCTATTCTCCTTCTCCCAATTAGAAATTAACTGGGCTTCCATTGCCCCAACAGCCCCCTACAGCTCAAACTGTCCCAGCCTCTCCCCTTCTTCTCCTTCCTTTCCTCCACACACTGTGCCCCAGGTAAACTAATACTACATACAGGGCCTCACTGGTAGGCCAGGTTGATTCTGCCAAGGCCTTTGGCTCACCAAGGCTGTCATGAGTGGCACAGTGGGTCTGAGAGAGGTGGAACCTTTCAAAAGAACTGTCATCATCCTCAAAAGCTCCACTGAGATGCTGGTCATGGTTTAGAAGAGGATGGGATCATCTGTCTCCCTCTGGAACTAGCTTGTTGGGATCCTCGGATAACTCTGCCGCCAAGACAAATCTTACTACAAGTTCAAGGAGCCTTTCACTGATTAGACCCATTATCTGTTGCAGGAATAGGGCTTCAAACTGCTGATAGTTTTACTCTGCTACTCTAGATCTAAGTTCTTGGGTTATTGGGTTTCTCCTGTCATTTGGCCAAAAAGTGATAATAACAGATTGGCCCAGGTTAGTTCCCAGTGCAGTCTTATATTCAGCCAAAATTCTACCAGTAAGAGAACAGAATAGATATGCTTTAACATATATTTTATTTGTTTGTGAACAGAATATCTCACTGCTTGGCACACTCTATTTGTAGGAACATTCACAGTATAATGTGCCATGCAGGAGTCAAGTGAAACCAAATGTATTCTGTTTGAATAGGGAATGTAATCACCATCCGTTTCTCTATCCTTCCATGTTAAACACCCTTCCTTTCATCTCCAGCACTCCTCCGCTCCCAGTGTCTTGGGTACAGAATAACATTTCAACCTGGTAAATTGCTGAGGAAAACTCTAGGCTGGGCTGTTGAGACACACTCCTTTGCATGGCTCTAAGGGACATATCAAAATGTACTTGGGGGGAGGGGTGGTCCAAAATAGGGGAGGGTTGTCCAATTTTTTTGGTTGCTTTGGGGAGGATTGCGTTTTTTGGGGGTGGAGGGTCACAGCGGAGGGTAATGCGTTTTTTCTCTGGTTTACGTTTGCTCTTCTGCTCATATTTTCCGTATAAACAATGACTTGACTTACTTTTGATATTACCCTAATAATGTTTAGAAACATTTGTGAAGGTTTGGTGTGGTTTGGATATTGTTCAGCTTTAGCTACTGCAGGCCTATGATACACAATATACTGTATATAAAAGTATGTGGACATCGCTTCAAATTAGTGGATTTGGCTGTTTCAGCCACACCTGTTGCTGACATGTATATAAAATTTGAGCACACAGCCATGCAATCTCCAAAAACAAACAATGGCAGTAGAATGGCACGTACTGAAGACATGGCACCATCATAGGATGCCACCTTTCCAACAACTCAGTTCTTCAAATTTCTGACCTGCTAAAGCTGCAATGGTCAAAAACAGCTCAGCAGCAAAATGGTAGGTTACACAAACTCACAGAACGCTGGACCTCCGAGTGCTGAAGCGCGTAAACGTCATCTGTCCTCGGTTGCAACGGCGGTCACGAAATTTAGTCAGCCGGTGATTGTCAAGCAAATAACTGTCAGTCTCACGGTAATTGACCGTTAATTAACATAAACACATTTAGCATCTCCTGGCTTCCACACAGTCTACAAGCCACTGATCCAGACCTTTGGAACTTCTACATTTTAAAAGTCTAATAAATCCATGTAATATAGCATACACCACAATAAATCTATTATTTATTTTACACAGGTCTTAAGAAGCAAGATATGAAGAAAATGTAATCTATTTCAGAAGAACAAAATAGCATGCTCTGAGTTGTCCTTATGTTAGGTCCTGATCTCTCTATGCCAAATGACTGTGGGCTACGCTAGTTCATTTAGCAGACAAGATTTGCTTAGAATTCCATGGCATTATAAAATAGTATGAAGAATACAATTGAACAAAGCTGAATGAAATATAAATTATATTTTCTCCAAACGATTTGAGGGAGTGGGCACATGCGGCTATTCTGTGTTTAGTGGTAAACAAAGAAATAGGTACTGCTATATGTCTAATTTAGAGTTATTAATGTAACTTTGGTTGTTCTACAAATGTTGGGCTATATGTTTTGATTTTTAATACATTGTAATGCTGCATGATATAACTAATGATGATTTGAAAAAAGTTGGTTGAAAGGCATGAGCTCTGCTTTGTTTTTTTTTGCGCAGGCTGCACACACTACATCAGTCACTCATTCACAATTTGACATGCACTTGATAATGCCAATTTCATGGCGGCATCCCTTTTGTGTGGCCTTAATGCATCCTAAAAAAATCCATGCCTTTTGCGGCCAGAATCACCTCTCGCACACATAGCTTTCCATCATGTGATCGGGTCTTTCTCACAGGCTACAAGTGAAGACAGACACATCAGGGATGCAACTGCGCATGTCCTTATCCTATTCCGAGGTGCGCATTGAAGATATTGGAATAACTGTACACATTTACTTTTCGTCAGCCAACAAGATGAGTAGGCCTAATGAACAGCAAAAGCACTAGCCTACATCAATCTACTATCCCCCATAGTACAAAAGTCGACCTATTCTGTGAGAGAAATAAATATTCCAAACATAGTCTTGGACAGTTGTGGGATGCAATAGATCCCAAATTAATACAACCACTAGCATCAAAAAATTCTTTTATGCAATGTGGCTGACGCAACAGAACGTTTAGCTTCAAATGTTGATAAACTATTAGCCAATTTCTTCACATAATAAGTGCAGCAATGCACACATGGTTGTCAGCTATAAGTGTGAATGTTCCATTAGCAGAAACACCATCATCAGAAAACATCATTATCAAAAGTGACCGCAAATGCAATTGTGCATGTAATGCTTTTATTATAAACGTGCATTTTTATGGTGAAAATTATCTTCCCCAAACTTGAAACTCATGCCATGCTTTTGTATGCCAGTTAGGCTCTACACCCATTCTAAAGCGGATTCATGTGCTTAATTTTAAGAAGTTATTTAGCCACTTTAATTGTGATACAAACCTTATGAGGCCTATGGGCTAAGCTACATGAGGTGTGCAACTATGATTATAAAATGTCGCAAAAAAAGTATTTTTTTCTTATGCTGGGCATCATTCACAATTGCTAAGATATAATTCACAAGTGATAGGCTAATATTGTCACCCATCAGACTATTCTTGATTTAATCTTGTCTTTAAATATAATAAATAATATATGTGTGAAATTTGTTTTGATTTGGAATGAACCATTATCATGCACCTGTATCGAAACACAGGCAATGGGAAAAAATATATGTTATCTATGCACTTAATTAGCGAATGAGGAAGCTTTTCCCGTGGTTTATTTTCATGCCTGCTAGGTAGGCTATAACCCTGTTGTAAATATAAGCAATGTGCTTACTATTAGGAAAGTTAAGAAATAAATAGTAGGTCTAGGGTATAGAAAGCGGATGGGATCCTTCTCTTTTTAGTAGAGGCCATCACTCTGTTTTCTCGCACAATTGCATAGCATAAACATTTGTTTCTCAACATGAGCTCATGGGCTCTCATGAAGTGTTTGATTAGATTTTCAATTACATTTGCATTGATGTCAGAGTGATTAGAGGGACAATAGAGTACCAGGCATACAGTATAGCAAGTTTGGTTGGCTCCTAATGTCCAGCAGCAGCATCAGACTTGGAGAAACATAATTAACGTGACTAAACGGTCACGTGGAATTTGACTGTCTTCATGACTCGTGACTGTCTGTGTGTTGGTAATACGGTCACCGCAACAGCCCTACTCACTACCAACTTTCAAACTGCCTCTGGAAGAAATGTCAGCACAAGAACTGTTCGTCAGGAGCTTCATGAAATGGGTTTCATGGCCGAGGAGCCACACAGAAGCCTAAGAAGCCAAGCATCGACTGGAGTGGTGTGAAGCTCACCGCCATTGGACTCTGGAGCAGTGGAATCAAGTTCTTTAGAGTGATGAATCACGCTGCACCATCTGGCAGTTGAACGGATGAATCTGGGTTTGGCGGATGCCAGGAGAACGCTACCTGCCTGAATGCATAGTGCCAACTGTAAAGTTTGGTGGAGGGGGAATAATGGTCTGGGGCTGTTTTTCATGGTTCGGGCTAGGCCCCTTAGTTCCAGTGAAGGGAAATCTTAATGCTACAGCAGACAATGACATTATAGACGAACTTTGTGGAAACAATTTGGGGAAGGCACTTTCGTGTTTCAGCATCACAATGCCCCGTGCACAAAGTGGGGTCCATACAGAAATTATTTGTTGAGATCAGTGTGGAAGAATTTGACTGGCCTGCACAGAGCCCTGACCCTAACCTCAACCCCATCGGACACCTTTGGAATGATTTGGAACACCGACTGCGAGCCAGGCCTAATCACCCAACATCAGCGCCTGACCTCACTAATGCTGTTGTGGCTGAATGGAAGCACGTCGCCGCAGCAATGTTCCAACATCTAGTGGAAGGCCTTCCGAGAAGAATTTAGGTTGTTATAGCAGCAAATGGGGGACCAACTCCATATTAATGCCCATGATTTTGGAATGAGATTTTTGACAAGCAGGTGTCCACATACTTTTGGCCATGTAGTGTAAATCTGTAGCACAGCACAATTCCCATTTCGAAGAATACAACTTGCATATTTGATTGCAGGTTACGAATGAATAAAAAGTCCTTAAAGTCATGTCTGAATGCAGAAAGGCCTTCATGTGTTTAATTCCCACGTTCCCATAATGGAAAAGGCAAAGTATAAATCAACTGGGCCGATTAGGTTGTAGAGAATAGGCTTTCAGATGACTTCAAGGGTGAGCTCACTATGGAGTCTCAACTCCTAGTGGTCAGTCGTTAGTGCACCACTGCACTCCTACCACATTGGGGCTCCACCTCTCACAGCCATTTGAGCCCTGAGTCGCATTGTAATCCATATCTAAACTGAACAAAAATATAAATGCAACATGCAACAATTTCAATGATTTACAGGAAATCAGTCAACTGAACTAAATTCATTAGGCCCTAATCTATGGATTTCGCATGACTGGGCAGGGGCGCAGCCATGGATGGGTCTGGGAGGGCATAGGCCCACCCGCTGGGGAGCCAGGCCCAGCCAATCAGAATTTGTTTTTCCCCACAAAAGGGCTTTATTACAGACAGAAATATTCGTAATTTCATTACATGTCCGGGTGGCTGGTCTCAGATGATCCCGCAGGTGAAGAAGCCGGATGAGGAGGTCCTGGGCTGGCTTGGTTACATGTGGTCTGCGGTTGTGAGGCCGGTTGGACATACTGCCAAATTCTCTAAAACAATATTGGAGGTGGCTTATGGTAGAGAAATTAACAATACATTCTCTGACAACAGCTCTGGTGGACATTCCTGCAGTCAGCATGACAATTGCACGCTCCCTCAAAACTTGAGACATCTGTGGCATGGTGCTGTGTGTCAAAACTGCACATTTTAAAGTGGCCTTTTATTGTCCCCACCACAAGGTGCTCTCATAGCCTATCAGTCTCAGTCCAGATGTTAACATTATTTATGTTACAATTAACGTATGTATTCGTGGTCTTTTAACTACTATATATTCAGTCAATTTCTACAACATACTCCACTTCAGATGAACCTGAGGATTCAGTAACAGGTGAATGCCACATATTACTTTATGACACTGTGCTGTTTCATATCAAACACATGTTCTAAACTGAACAGTCCTCTATCTGCAGCAGAACGCTTCTATCCCCTTTCATTCACCTGAAATAGAGCAAGGGGCCCCGCATGTCTGCAGACTCCTTTAAGCACAGTCTCGCCTCTCCCACAAAGGAGTGAAAAGTGTAAAGGCTGATCTCTGGAGACGTCGCCATGCCGCGTTCAAATTGTCAAGAATGGAAAGAGGTGGTTTAGCAGCACTCAGCACCCGTTCTGTCAAAACCCCCGCCCGTTGTATTCCTGCCTTCCTACTATTATGTACTCCCACCTTTTCAGAGAGACAAGCACCTGAGTAACTTTCTACTTGTATGCTACCCTATCACTATACATTAGCAGCAAGTACATTTATGAACATTGGAAGGTGTGAGGACAGATCCCATAATAGAAGACCATTGAAATTCAACAGACTACAAAGCAAAACTCCCAGAAATTGCTGTCACAATTAAAATGTGTCTTGATGAATGGTAAGCCTGTGGTGTATAAAAAACAACAAAGGTGGGCTAAGGCTGTACAAAGGAATAATCCCTCCGAAAGAGCATTTCATCTGTACAGTAATCCTTCAAGTCAATCAAATTACAATGTTAGAGAAAAGCTTATGCAACATATTCATTTTTGTGTTATGCACAGTCTTGGATCAGTTTTAAGATTCCTGAGGATACAAAATAAGTAGTTATTCACATGAATCATTCCTCAGGAGATGCTTTCCAGCAAGGTCAGCAAAGTATTAGATAATACCTTAATGTCCCCATATGTGAATTATGTGCTTCCGATGACGAAATCTATTATGCCTGTATAGAATTAGACCAAAACAAGCCAGGCATCTATGTCCTATAAATCACATTCCTCCCCCATTGGTAAATATAGAATGTCGATGCAATAGGCTTAATGGATTGCAATTGCTGAAGCCAATTTACCTTTTCTGCATGGGAAAAGAATAACACAGGCGTACAAGTAAATTCATATTGATTGCGGCAATTCATCTGGCGAGGCTCTGTGCGATTCTGCTTGTTCATACTTGTAAAATATTTATACAAGTTCATGGTAATGGTTTTAGATGGGCCATTTACAGTGACATATGGATATTGTCATCTGGACTGTAATGAAGAATATGGGAGTTCTATGCAGATGATACTAGGGCTTTGTAATGGCTTGCTGCATGGGGATTGCACTCTCCCTAGTGATGGGCCATTAAAGCTGGGATGAGTGAGGATGGGAGGTTGTTCCCTCCCTCCTTCTCGCTCTCTGATGGTGGAGAGCTAACCAGTAGAGGAAGACTGAAGCCAATGTTCACAGTGTTCTAATGTCTTGAAATCCACCAGTGATTTTTGCAGGACCCAGTAATACAGTAGTAGTAATTTCTGTTTTAGATAATGTATGGGTTAGCTCAACATTTAGCCTGCACTCAGTTATGTATAGTGTCATGTAGTCATGGAATGCTCTGCCACCAGAGGTCACTCAGGCAAAAAGCAAGTTTAGCTTAAAAAAAAAGGTTAAAAACTTACTGTATCACAGTGCCTCTCCTCTTTCTAAAGATCAAATGAATCCTACAGACGAAGAACCGTATATGTGACATTTTTCAAAAAAAAGAGATATACATGAAAAATCATTATTGGACACCCTTTTTCTATAGTGAACCGGTTTCACAAGCTTTCCACGCGCTAATTAACAATATTTTTACATTTAAAGATAGGCTCTCGTGGAATAACCGTTTATGTGCACCACTCAGAATGGACGGATAAGCGCACACCTTTTCTGTTGCTGATGAAAATCGCCGAAATGTGGGAAAGAAACGTAAAACAAAACTAAAAGAATGGAAAGACAGGCAAAGGAAAATCTTACGGAATGCGGGAAAACCCTATACAAATCGTAAGGGTCAAGAAAAAACTGTGAAAAGCTGTCCAAAAGAGGTATGTGGAAGAACCGTATATCAAAACAATCAAGCTAGCTAGCTATAGAGTACAGTAACTAACATGTATGTTCTGGGTTGTCTAATTTGTAACTATAGAGAAAATATATTAGCTAAAGTTCGTTGGCTACTAATTTATACACTATCGTTACAAATGTTATTGCTAGATTATAGAAGAAACATAGCTAGCTACTTTTTGTCCATCCACCGGATGATTCGACATGGCTACAGTAGCTAGCTAGTTATATGTAACGTTACACTGTATCCTGCAGGGAAGAGCGTGTTCCACGACGTGCAGAAAGGATTGTGGAAAGTTGACTGATGAGCGCAAGCTGCATCTGTTCAACAGTTTCTACACTGTCCCATACGAGAAACAACAAGCGTTGATTCTCTCCGGCTTAGAACAGGTTAGAAATAGGACAAAACTCCTATTATAATAGCTATATTGAACACTTGCATAGTTTAACTTTGACAGTAATGATACGTACATTAACGTTAACTCTAAAAGTGCAGTGTTACACAATGGTGCAATACAAACTCATTCTGTGTATAGGTTGGGAGTGTGTGTGAAAGATGGGGGTCCTGATCAAGCAATACCCTGAATGTGCTACAGTATATGTTTTACTATCAATAAATGTATATGTTCTACAAAGAGAAGAATACCACATCAACTGCAAAATTCTGGGTTTATAGGGACATTTTCTAACAGCAGTCTCAATTTCGGCCAACCCAGGAGTGACACCTGTGGCAAATGTGACACATTCTTCACTAAGATGTCAGCAGCAACATCTGAAGAGGAGAAGAGGAAGATTGCAGTTGAAAGTGAGTTGCACCATCGAAAAGCCGAAAAGGCCTACACACAGCTTCAAAGTGACACTGAGTGGGCTAAAGCCAATGCTGACTGCCATGTCATTTCTGTGGATCTATAGGGGGTGATGTACACCCCTAATCTGACCCACTCCAATGTCTACTATCAGCGGCAGCTGTCAAATTTTAACCTTTGCATCCAGGAACTTGGAAAAGAAGATCCTGCATACATGTGTGTTTGGCATGAGGGGATTGCACACCGAGGGTCCATTGAGGTAGCAAGCTGCATATTGAAGTGGGTGAAGACAAAATTCACGCCACTCACCAAACCAGAGGTGCACAAGTTGATCATCTTCAGTGACAGATGCTGTGGGCAGAATAACAACTGGCGGATGCTCAATCTGATGTCGATGCTCGTCTCTGTGGGTTACTTTACCCAAGTTGAGCAGAAGTTCATGGTCTCTGGTCATTCTTTTCTTCCTTGTGATCGATCTTTTGCCACCATCGAGAAGAGGTGCAAGGAGTCAGTCCTTCATACACCTGATGATGTTTCAAAGATGATACTTGAAGCACAACCAGCGAAACCATTCAAGGTGATGAGGATGCAATGTGAAGACTTCAGGCACCTTCCAGATTCTGTCCTCAAGTGACCAGCTGGACTACAGATCACCTCAGTGAGGTGGTTAAAAGTCACAGGTATTGCACAGAAAATAGTTTACTAACATCCCATCAACATGCAACATGTTGTTCTAACAATAAAATATCCTAATGATTCCCTTTTTTTATTCATTACAATATACAGTACATCTCTCTGTCACCACATTTAGCATTAACTCTAAGCAGTTAACTTATTTACTGCTGTCACCTCAGTACAGAAGGACATTTCTTGCCTTTAGCATGGGTTTAACGCAATTCAAAACTTAATTGCTGATCATAGTGTTAAACGCAAAGAGAATGGTTTTCTGAACGTTTTGTAATATTGACCTTAGGGACCTGCATAATGGACATGCATATTGGCACATCACATTGATCCATATTTGATATGTACAAGTTGTGCTTCTTTTGATTGAATTAATTTAATTGTATTCTATTTTTGTAGTTATTCTATGGTATGTTCACATTGAGGGCTTCATTTTAAATGAGACTAAGATTTCATGACTCAACTTTTAAGAAAAGTCATCAGTGCTAAAGTTGATAGACCACCTTTAAATGAACCTCCATACAAATTAATTAACTATATATTGCATTTAAGTTATTTACATGAAGGGCATCTGTACTTGAAAGTACTTAAAACATCATATCAGGTGTTAAAAAAGGACATCTTACAAGTGTCATGCAAAATGTCACATATACTGTTCTTCCACAAACTGAAATCATCGCTGGAGATATACTGTTCTTCCACATTCTAAAAATTAAAACAGCAATAAAAGAAGTATTTTTTGAAATAACAAAAAAATATCAATTGTTGTTGGAAGATATGAGTATGGTGAATTATTTGTCAACCATAAAACACCTAATGTGGTACACACAATTAATAATATAAAAATAACTGATTATCTTAAAATGGAAAAATTGTCACATATATGGTTCTTCGTCTGTAGGATTCAAATGTAACTGTAGGGTATACAATAAAATGAATATATATATATATATGAATAGTGTGTAAATAGTATTTTTGTTGTCTCTTGCTGTCTTTTCTATATATAACTGTTATTTCATGTATTATTTTGAATATAATGTAGTATCTTATGTTGTTATTGTCTATTACTGTGTATTAATGTATTTGTACGTTTTATGTGGACTGTTCCTTTTGGTTCAATATAGAATATTTCTTTCTATGGATGTGATTCAGAGAATCTGAAAGCTCAAAGCTGTTGTACTGTAGCACACATAAATCAAGTGCCATGCACTGAGAATGCTGTATTATGGAGATCCAGTGTTGTCAAGCTTATATAAATAGAAATGTGAGTAAATGTACTTGTCTTTTCATAATAGCACTGACTTTGCTGATAACTTCTTTATTGAGGAAAAATGTACTTACTCTGACTGTGATAACCTCACCTAATTGTCTTAACGAGATTATCCAGTATTTTTAGAAACTTTTTAGACAGTAGTTCTGAAAGTAGTGCTCACGAGCCAAAAGTGGTCCCCAAAAATTGCATACTACTACGTCACAAATTTGCAGATACACTACATGACCAACAGTATGTGGACACCTGCTCGTCAAATTTTTCATTCCAAAATCCTGGGCATCAATATGGAGTTTGTCCCCCATTTGCTGCTATAACAGCCTCCATTCTTCTGGGAAGGCGTTCCACTAGATGTTGAAACATAGCTGCGGGGACTTGCTTCCATTCAGTTACAAGAGCATTAGTGACGTTGGGCACTGATATTGGGTGATTAGGCCTGACTCGCAGTCGGCGTTCCAATTCATCCCAAAGGTGTTCGATGGGGTTGAGTTCAGGGCTCTGTGCAGGCCAGTTAAGTTCTTCCACACTGATCTCAACAAACCATTTCTGTATGTACCTCGCTTTGTGCACTGGGCATTGTCATGCTGAAACAGGAAAGGGTCTTCCACAAACTTTTGCCACAAAATTAGAGGTACAGAATTGTCTAGAATTTCATTGTCTGCTGTAGCGTTAAGATTTCCCTTCACTGGAACTAAGGGGCCTAGTCTGATTAATGAAAAACAGCCCCAGATCATTATTCCTACTCCACCAAACTTTACAGTTGGCACTATGCATTCAGGCATTTAGCATTCTCCTGGCATCCACCAAACCCAGATTCGTCTGTCGGACTGCCAGATGGTGATTCATCATCCAGAGAACGAGTTTCCTCTGCTCCAGAGTCCAATGGTGGTGAGATTTACACCACTCCAGTCGACGCTTGGAATTGAGTATGGTAATCTTAGGCTTGTGTGTAGCTGCTCGACCATGGAAACCCATTTCATGAAACTCCCGACAAACAGTTGTTGTGCTGATGTTGCTTCCAGAGGCAGTTTGGAACTCGGTATTGAGATGACAGACGATTTTTATGTACTACATGCTTCAGCACTCTGCGGTCCCGTTCTTTGAGCTTGCGGCTAAGCCGTTGTTGCTCCTAGACATTTCCACTTTACAATAACAGCACTGACAATTGACTGGGGAAGCTCTAGCAGGGCAGAAATTTGACAAACTAACTTGTTGGAAAGTTGATTTTATATACCTGCCAGCAACAGGTGTGACTGAAATACCCGAATCCACATACTTTTGTATATATAGTGTATCTTTAGCTTAAATTTACGGATTTTGATGGGGACTTTTTTATTAGGTTACTTAGATTGACGCGGCGGAGGGGATGCCTGCTGTTTTACAGGCTCCAAAGAAATGTTGCTATTTTGTGTGTAACTTATTTTCTACGTAATGTTTCTGCCACCGTCTCTTATGACCGAAAAGAGCTTCTTGATATCAGAACAGCGATTACTCACCTCGAACTGAATGAAGATTTTTACTTTAATGATGCAAAGGATTTATTGCTGCTCCTGGACAAGACCCAAATCCCCATTATTCACATGAAGAGGAGACGCCGATACATGGGCCGCAGAACTGCCTTGTGAGAATTTGTCAGTGAGTGGGTAACCCGCCGCTACCATCAATTCTATTGGCCAACGTGCAAGAATAAACGGGATGAGCTCCTTTGGAGACTATCCTACCAACGGGACATTAACTGTAATATCTTATGTCTTATCGAGTCATGGTTGAACGACAACATGGATAATATAAAGTTGGCTGGGTTTTCTGTGCATTGGCACGACAGAACAGCTACTTCAGGTAAGACGATGGGTGGTTGTCTGTGTTTATTTTTGAATAACAGCTGGTGCTAATATCAAGGAAGTCTCAAGGTTTTGCTTCCCTGAGATAGAGTAAAAAATGATGGTATTGGGCAGCTGCTGGTTGAGGACTCATCTGGGCCCAGTTTCCCAAAAGCACCTTAAGGCTAAGTTTATCGTTAGAACCTTCATAGGAGCATCGTCTCTGACCAGCGATCAATTCAGAACAAAGTTGACTACAAATACAAAGTTGCCAATGTCTTTGCAGTTGATACAAACAAGTGATGTTTAAAAATATGTTTAAAATGAAAACCGAGATGACTGCATTAAAATATAAAGAGTTGGCTATAGGCCTATTTATTCAGTCATATTGAAATACATTTAATGTTAAATCAATTGAGTTCTATTTTGCGACTTCTAGGCTACTTCTAGGCTACTGTCTGTGATTTGTCTCAATATATTTCATGATGTGTAGCCTAACATGCGCGCAATGATGTGCCAAATTCCTGATTTAGCCATTTATTTTTGGTTAAGCATTAGAATAAGCCACCTCAATATTTGCAGCCGTAGGTGGTAATATCTCTCCAGCAGCTGATCCTTCGTCAGTGTTGTGAAATAATTCTAATGTTAAGGTAAGATTTGAATGGATAAAGCTGATCCGATAGCAGCGCTCCCTTTCTGTCAATCTTATTTTTTGTAATATTTTTTTTTAGCAGAAAAATTGGTATACAAACAGACAATGATAACATATGCTAGGGGGTACAACAAATTACACATTATACAAAGACCTTAAAGATACACATGTATTGATTGTTTTAACAGCTTTCTTATTAGAATAATGTAGAAAGGTCTTAATGTACTGCTCAAAATCCTTACAGAAAACACAGAAGAGTTTTTTTTTGTGAATTTACATTTATGAATAGGAAATCTCTCCATTGGCACATTTAGATTTATTAGGTATAATGGTTTTTCTTTATCCTTATTATAGTTAAGGAAACTGAGCAGCACATTCTCCCATAAAAAAACAAAAGCCATCAAGAATATTAACAATGATAAAACTATGAATATCTTGCCATCATTTCTTTACATGTAGACAATGCCAAAATGAATGCAAAACTGTTTCTGGATGCTCAACACAAAAAGTACAGTTAATGTTAATGTATTTTTTAAGTTTCGTCAGGTAATGATTTACAGGGTAATACTTATGGATCATTCTGCAAGAGACCTCTTTGACCTTGTTAAAACCTCTACGGGCTAGGGGGCAGTATTGAGAAATTTTGAAAAAAATATGTGCCCATTTTTAACTGCCTCCTACACCAACTCAGAAGCTAGGATATGCATATTATTAACACATTCGGATAGAAAACACTGAATTTTCTAAAACAGTTTGAATGGTGTCTGTAAGTATAACAAAACTCATATTGCAGGCAAAAACCTGTGAAAAATAGATTTAAAAAAAATGTGAATTTTGTGACTGTACTATTTAGTGTCATTGTTTTATAGATACCATAGTGAGAAAGGATTCAGTTCGCAACTCCTACGGCTTCCACTAGATGTCAACGATCTTTATAAAGTTGTTTGAAGCGTCTGTGATGAACAGGGAGCAAATTAGAATGCAAGGAAGTTGACATGTCGTCACTTCATTTTTTCACGCCTGCGCATAAATCTGAGAAGAGTGCATTTGTCATAATCGTTTTTCTAGACACAGGATAGGTTGTGTGAAAATATTACTGATGTTTACTGATGTTTCACGTTAAAAATGGACCAAAAGATTGATGCTAAACAACGTTTGACATGTTTGAACAAACGTAAATAGATTATTTACTAGTTTTTTTTAGCTTTTCGGCGTGATTTTACACCCTCCCCCACACGTGTTGTGGGAGCCTACTGAACGCAAACTACTAGGTGTTATTTGGACATAAATTATGAACTTTGTCAAAAGAAACCACATTTGTTCTGGACCTGGGATTCCTGGCAGTGCCTTCTGATGGAGATAATCAAAGGTAAGGGGATATTTACAATGTTATTATGATATTAGATGCTTCTAACCTGTATAGCCTAGCATTTTGTTGTTAGCATAGTACCCCGTTTATTGCAAAATGTGATTTCCCAGTAAAGTTATTTTGAGATCTGGCCATTCGGTAGCAATTACGAGATGATAATATATTATTCTTTGAATGACAATATTATAATTTACCAATGTTTTCGAATAGTAATTCCGTGATTTGTAACGCTGGATTCACTGGGAGCATTCGAGCCGGAAAAAATTCTGAATTTCACCGCGACTGTAAATGCTGTTTTTGGATATAAATATGAACTTGATGGAACTAAAAATGCATGTATTGTATAACATAATGTCCTATGAGTGTCATCTGATGCAGATTGTCAAAGGTAAGTGCATAATTCTAGCTGGTTTTCTGTCTTAGTTGATGCCCTTCTTTATATTGTCTAAACATTACACACAGCTATTGTCAATGTACTCTCCTAACATAACCTAACTTTATGCATTCTCCGTAAAGCCTCTTTGAAAATCGGACAACGTGGTTAGATTTAGGAGATGTGTATCTTTCAAATGGAGGAAAATAGTTGATTATTTTAGTATTTGAAATGATTAGACTCTTGCCGTTTTGAATTCCCCGCCATGGTCACATGACAATACCAATACCGGGATAAGATCGGGATAAGATCCTCAACAGGTTTTAACAAGCAGGTATTTGTGTGATAATAATCAGACTTTTTTCTAACAGATATTATTGACAAATGTATTCCAGTAAGTTGTGACATAAGGAATGGGTACAATATCCCATTGAAATAAAGCACATATAGATCTGTTGTTCTGAGGGAGCAAGGAGAAACACATTTTTCCTATTGAAGAGTCAACAGGCTTAAGCGGGGCAGCAGGTAGCCTAGTGGTTAGAGAGTTGGGCCAATTACTGAAAGGTCGCTGGATCGAATCCCCGAGCTGATAAGGTAACAATCTGTCATTCTGCACCTGAACAAGGCAGTTAACCCACTGTTTCCTGGTAGGCTGTCATTGTAAATAAGAATTTGTTCTTAACTGACTTGCCTAGCTAAATAAAGGTTCAATTAAAAAAGCGAGGTGAGGTATGGTTACACTTCTAAACAATATGAGAGTTCCAGATGGAGTAGCATCAAAGACCTGGCTAACTCTCTAGGTGTAAAAGGGATATTGTAATGAGATAAACATTCCTAATAATTTAGTAACAAGCCTTCTGCATTAAAAAGTTGACTCACCAGCAGGATATGATTATTAAACCAGTTCTTAAAAAATAAAGACATGTTTCTAAACAAATATCTGTATTGTTCCAAATGAAATACCTACGTGGGGAAAAATTATGTTTATGTATTAAGAACCACGCAAAGAATACTTGTCTATGAAAAGCAGATCATTTTGTAGGAATCATATCAATGTTGTAGTTACAAAGTAACATAAAATTGAAGCCCCCAAAACAAGGAGCCCTTTCTTTCAATCCTATCAGTATCGAAACATGCTCCAATGACCCACTTATAGACCGTTCTCGCTGTGTAGTGTTTTGGGAAATGCATGTTACATATTTGGCCATTGTAGGAAAGATACACCGTTAAAACACTTGTAAGCCTAAGTTCCATTGCTATCAGGCTCTGGTTTACAAATATTATTGCAGAGCACATTTTAATTTTTTTGTTGTTGAGGATATTGTATTGCAAGGTATGCTATGTGTGTAGGCTATGTCATATGTATTGGCTAATGTGTATATGCAATTGTCATTTTTCAACGTCCATTCTAGCATACATGACACACACACACACATATCTTTCTATCTAAATGCTTTTTGGGGAGTTTTATGCAAAGTATAGGATTGAATGTTTCTTTAGCAATGCACTATGCAGATATCGCTCCACCATTTTCTGGTTGCTAATATTCTAATAGTTCACCTAATTTCAGTTTATGTGGCAAAACAAGCAAGCATAGTGTAGAGAGTCATTGTACCATCTAAACCACTGTGAAATGGTGTTTTTTTCCATAACCAAAAATATTTTATGTTCAGCTGTTTGAAGCAGGTGTTCAAAACCGAAAGTAAAAGACGGGAAGCATAGAAATAGTGCACATAGAACATATCTACCGCTTCTTAGACTTGCTTGCTATTGAGTTGATCGGGTCACCCAAAAAGGTACATATTGCAGCTTTAAGCCTGCAGCTAGTTACTTGAAATGAGGCATATAATCATGCCAAAACATGATTAGAATTGAACGTACCAACAATTGTTATAGTTATCATAAGAATGTTTTACTATCATATACAAGAAATCTGCTCCTCCCTCGATGGGGATCGATCTACGGCCCAGTGTTCTACGGCCCAGGTCAGTGTTCTCATCAAACCACACCACATTTTGGAGCGTTGTCTCTACCACCCGTTTTCAAGTCCATTCGCACATTTTTCATGCAGCTGACATGCAGCCATGGTAAATAATGTTGTAAAAGCCTGCAGTTTTCTTGACATTTTGTTTTATTTATTGTGATAGGCTCATGTTTTACCGGTATGGCATAGCCCACTATTTATTTTGCCGGGATGCCGTACTAGACAGTATCAGTTTACTTTCACCCCTGGCTGTGTTATAACTGTCTCCTCTCTTATCCACTGTTGTGCGTGTCCCCAGTAAAAACCACAGCAGTCAGAAGCTGCAAAGTAATAATGACAGCCTGCCAGGTCGACTGGTGAAAACAGTGATAATTGTCTGGCTCTGTGATTTGCATGGCTGGGATATGTGAATGGTTAGGAATGCTACAGAGAATTGCTTCGTTTTATACTGAACAAAAATATGAATGCAACATGCAACAATTTCAACGATTTTACTGAGTTACAGTTCATTTAAGGAAATCAGTCAATTGAAATACATTCATTAGGCCCTAATCTATGATTTTACATGACTGGGCAGGGATGCAGCCATGGGTGAGTCTGGGAGGGCGTAGGCCCACCCACTGGGGAGCCAGGCCCAGCCAATCAGAATGAGTTTTTCCCCACAAAAGGGCTTTATTAAGGCCCTGTGTAATGTGTAATGACCATGCTGTTTAATCAGTTTCTTGATATGCCACACCTGTCAGGTGGATGGATTATCTTAGCAAAGGAGAAATGCTCACTAACAGGGATGTAAACACATTTGTGCACAACATTTTTGAGAACTAAGCTTTTTATGCATATGGAAAATGTCTGGGATCTTTTATTTCAGCTCATGAAACATGGAACCAACTCTTTACATGTTACGTTTGTATTTTTGTTCAGTATAGATCAAAATAGCCTTTTAATGCTTTTCTTTAGAAGTTTTACAAGTTGTCACTGTGGTACCATTGTTAGTTTCTTATAGAGGACTGGGGTGTGATTATCATTAGAGTGTACCGTTGTAAGTACACATGTCAGCTGAGCAAAGAGCAGCATAGTAAGCTATTTAATATAATTAAACTATCTCCTTTAAATTAAACTATTTAGCAATTGTCTGCAATCACTTGCTTTTGCAGTACTTTGGGGGAACATGGCTATCCGAATGAGTGATAAAAAAAGCCTCAGGGACTTGAGTAAAAAAGAAATCCAGGCCTCTGTTCTTGTCCTGAGTTGCCCCACACAGCTCTGTGGTAATGATTGGAGTCAGATATGTTTCTCTATCCTCCTCTGCTGCTCCAAGCCAACTCACTGTTACATTATTGGCCAATAGCTTCAGGAGGCAGGCTGCTCCCAGAGGCTGCAGTGTGGGAGTTGAAGTAAGAGTTTAGAGTGGAAGAGAATCAGTGGAGAATAGGAGGCAGCTGTTTGGCATTGAGACAAATAAGACTAGAGAGGGAAGGTTGAGTTACGTATTTTCGGCACTCAGGGATGGTGATCGTGAGCACTATGTTTTACTGATTACATTATAACCTTAGTTAGTCTTTTTTTTCTAATCTGAAACGCCAGCCTTTGCCTATTTCACTTCTTGAAATGGATAAAAAGGTAGGAGAACCCTATGAAGAACCTTTTTTGGTTCCAGGTAGAACTCTTTCAGTAATAATAATGTTACAGTAATAATATAATTTTTTTGCAGTAACGAGTAATATAACGGAGCACACTTAAAAAAAAGGGTTATTTGTCTGTCCCCACAAGAGAACCCTTTTTTGTTCCAGGTAGAACCCTTTTGGTCCAGGTAAAACCTTTTCCGGTTCCAGATAAGACCTTGGGAGGAAGGACAGCTGAATAACCCCTTTTAAGTGTACTCTGTTATATTACTCTGCTATATTACCACAAAAAAATTATATTATTGTTGTAACGCATTACTTTGTAACTTTGCGTTACCCCCAACACTGCTGGTGACATTATCAGCTGTCATGTCAATATGTAAGAACACATTACTCCCCCCGTCACCCAATATGATCCGGAGTATAGAATTTAAGTTATAGTTATGAGTATAGCTACATCATCACACCCATTTGTTTCTTCTTGCTCATACAGTAGCTGGGACTTAACATGGATCCTCAAACCAACTTGAAGTGAGCAGCTCTCTTTGAAAGGCCTCTACCTCAATCTCTAATACCTCAGACTGAATCCGGCATTCTCCACCTCTCCTTGCAGACGGTTCCACTCAGACAGACTGGTGTCTTACTGAATTAAGGGAAGCTCATTTAATAGTCTTCCTGGATTCTCTTCAGGTCCCACTGCCCTGCAGGTACAGGCACACAGTCTCACAGGCTTGGCGGGCAGTCACTGCCCAACTCACCGTTCAATCACCCTCCCTCCCTCTCACCCTGCACAGGGCTGCTGGAGCGGCCAGCCTGTCTATCATTATCACGCTCACATGGGCCAAACTAACATACTTGGATGAGGGAATACGTAAGAAGTTGACTCAGGGGCTGCATTCCAATCCAAAAAGTTGTCCCCTCTCTTCTGTCCTTGTTTACTCTTGTTCATGGATTTAAAACAAAGGGGTAAGTTCTAGCCTACCAAAGGTCCTTAATATAACTCTCACTGTTGTCACCTATCAAATGCTGTCAGATTGTTCAAAGGGGAGTCAGTGACTGCTGAAGGGCCGTGAGACAACTGTTTTGGATTGAAATGGAACATTATGCCTCAAGCAGCTCCCATCATGTAGAAGTTGTCCTTGCCAATTAAAATATAATTCACGTGATCCTTTTATGGCACTTTACACTCACTGAGAGAGACGATATTTGTTTAATGTCAGAAGTCAATTTGCTTGAAGCAAACACCAGTGTATTTGTACTGTAAATGAGACACACTCCAATTAGCAAGTGTCTTTGTTCAGTGAATTTGAAGCAAGTAAGTTGAACAAGTCACCAGAGAGTTATCTTAATAATTTTTTTTCACACCTTTTCGTATGCTTTTCAAATTGCTCAAATACTTCAAACGGTCTTCCCATATGGAAAAGATGAATGAAAAACAAATAAGACTCTTGTATGGCTGAAGAAGATTACATTAAAAAAAAATCCTCTAATTAGTATCTGATAAAATATTGTATATTTTTCCATATACAGTACCAGTCAAAAGTTTGGACACACCTACTCATTCAAAGATTTTCTTTTTTTTACATCAAAACTATGAAATAACACAAGGATACATGTAATAACTTAGATTCTTCAAAGTAGCCACCCTTTGCCTTGATGACAGCTTTGAAAACAATTGGTATTCTCTCAACCAGCTTCATGGAGAATACTTTTCAAAAAGTCTTGAAAGAGTTCCCACATATGCTGAGCACTTGTTGGCTGCTTTTCCTTCACTCTGCAATCCAACTCATCCCAAACCATCTCAATTGGGTTGAGGTTGGGTGATTGTGGAGACCAGGTCATCTGGTGCAGCACTCCATCACTCTCTATCTTGGTCAAGACCTTACACAGCCTGGATGTGTGTTGGGTCATTGTCCTGTTTAAAAACAAATTATAGTTCCACTAAGCACAAATCAGATGGGATGGCTTATCGCTGCAGAATGCTGTGGTAGCCATACAGGTTAAGTGTGCCTTGAATTTTAAATAAATCACAGACAGTGTCACCAGCAAAGCACCCCCACACCATCAAACCTCCTCCTCCATGCTACACGGTGGGAACCACACATGTGGAGATCATCCGTTCACCTACTCTGCGTCTCATAAAGACATGTATTTCCACCGGTCTAATGTCCATTGCTCGTGTTTCTTGCCCCAAGCAAGTCTCTTATTGTTATTGGTGTCCTTTAGTAGTGGTTTATTTGCAGCAATTTACCCATGAAGGCCTGATTCACGCAGTCTCCTCTGAACAGTTGATGTTGAGATGTGTATGTTACTTGAACTTTGTGAATTATTTATTTGGGATGCAATCTGAGGTGCAGTTAACTCTAATGAATGTATACTCTGCAACAGAGGCAACTCTGGGTCTTCCTTTCCTGTGGTGGTCCTCATGAGAGCCAGTTTCATCATAGCGCTTGATGGTTTTTGCGACTGCACTTGAAGAAACTTTAAAAGTTCTTGAAATTTTCCGGGTTGACTGACCTTCATGTCTTAAAGTAATGAAAGGCTGTCGTTTCTCTTTGCTTATTTGAGCTGTTCTTGCCATAATATGGACTTACCAAATAGGGCTATCTTCTGAATACCACCCCTACTTGTCACAACACAACTGATTGGCTCAGACTCATTAAGAGTTTGTTAATTGTTATGCATTCCAGATGACTACCTCATGAAGCTGGTTGAGAGAATGCCAAGAGTGTGCAAAGCTGTCATCATGGCAAAGGGTGGCTACTTTGAAGAGGGGTGGCTACATTAAAATATGTGTTGGTTTGCTTAACACTTTTTTGGTAACTGCATGATTCCATATGTGTTATTTCATAGTTGCATAGTTCTTCACTTATTCTACAATGTAGAAAATAGTAAAAATATAGAAATATCCTGGAATGAGTTGGTTGTCCAAACTTTTGACTGGTACTGTATGTCAGTAGTGTATTTGTGTATATGTTAGCTTATATGCCTTATATGACATGCACAATTCACTACATGACTGTGGTGAATTTCCTACATAGATATACTATGACATATTTGAAGGAAAATATATTCATTATATGATATATCTATGAATATTATAAGAAAAGTGTATGTTCTGATAATATAACTTCTACAAAATAAATTATTTCCATGTAGGTTTCACACTGTTTTCATAATTTAACAGATAAAACAACTAAGAAATACAATATTTCATTTTCGAGTTTCTATGGTTAAGGCTGGGCAGTACCTCCTATTGGACAGTTGATTTATTGACAGATATGCCTTTGATCTCCCATCCAGCGTTTTAACCAAACCCAGCTTTGATATTTGTCACTGATTACTACCAATGTGCTATCGCGAGAATGTATTTTGTATGTTATTTTATACAATAGATGCAATATTTCTGTTAGGTCTAAATGTTACCCACTCATATAAATTAGATACAAGAATCTTCTATGAACCATGTATGTGTATTTGCTGCCATATGTATTACTTACAAGTTCCGGGTAGAACATGCAGGAATGTTGCTAAATTATTCTATTACTTTTCCATGTGGGTTCAAACCGTCTTCAGATCTCTTCAATGGGAGTAGGACTAACCTCAGTCAGGTGTCATCATAATAATATCTTCTCTCCGCATTAATAGAGACGACAGTTGATGACCATAGGTGTCGGACTATTGAGTCACATGTACTGTCTCTAGCCATGTCTTTGTTACTAATGTGTTTTGATGACCCTATGGTGTGTGCACAAGACCTACGGGGTTGCTTGGGTCGAAGTGGTTGTCTGTAGAGGAATTATTCTGATGATGATTGACTACTGCCTCAAGCCTCTGTGAGATAGAGTCACAAGTCGAGAAAAAGGAGCTGAAGAACTCATGCTCCTCCATTTATGGGAAAATGTATTATTTCTACCTCAAAAAGTAATATTTTGTTTGAATTGACTTGAAAAATAAGGATGGAGAAAGTAAAAGGTGAGGTGAAAATGTGGGTTCTACCATGTTTAGGATGTCAAGTCTGCCCGTCTGACATCTTGGAGCTGGTGTAGCAGATGGGGAGCTGTGTAACTCACTCCTCAGCCTCAAGTGTCTCTACTTGCACTGCCGAAGAGCTAGCTTTTTGAGGGCGGGACTGGCTAAGACGTGTGTTTGCGAGGGAGAGGTCCTGGGTTCTAGCCACAGTATGAGCCAAATCAAGAGGAAGCAGTACTCGCTTACCAAGCTTTGGGCTGTCCTTTACACTTAGGCATCTTCAGTTAGTGATGGCATTTCCATTTATGCATTAAGCAGGTGTATAGGGAGGTTGATTAGTCGGGATATAAACGTACATTGTGTGCCAACCATTTGACTTACAGAAGTGGTGGCAGTAAAACATTGTTGAAGTCCAGCTGTGCCCACAGAACAAGGGCAGAACGATTATGGAGAATTTCCAGTCTTACTGACAAAAAGAGAGAGAGAGAGGGGTAGACAGAGAAAGATGGGGGAGAGAGAGAGAAAGATGGGGGAGAGAGAGAGAGATGGGGAGAGAGAGATGGGGGAGAGATGTATGACCATATTAGAGACACATATTTCCCTCAGATTACACAGATCCACAAAGAATTCGAAAACAATTCCGATTTTGATAAACTCCCATATCTACTGTGTGAAATACCACCGTGTGCCATCACAGCAGCAAGATTTGGGACCTGTTGCCACAAGAAAAGGGCAACCAGTGAAGAATAAACACCATTGTAAATACAACCCATATTTATGTTTATTTATTTTCCCTTTTGTACTTTAACCATTTGCACATTGTTACAACACTGTATATATACATAATATGACATTTGTAATGTCTTTGTTCTTTTGGAACTTCTGTGAGTGTAATGTTTACTGTTCATTTTTATTGTTTATTTCACTTTTGTATATTATCTACTTCACTTGCTTTGGCAATGTTAGCATATGTTTCCCATGCCAATAAAGCCCCTTGAATTGAATTGATAGAGATGTGGGGGAGCGAGAGAGAGATCTGGGGGAGAGAGAGATGGGGGAGAGAAATTGTGAAAGAGAGAGCAAGAGAAAGAAAGAGAGGGAAGAATAAAAGGAGAGAAGGACAATGCAGGCCCTTATTAAGGACATTCTCTCAGGGGCTATTAAGCCTTGTATACTCATCACTAGTCAGATTTAATCTGCCGGATAAAGTAAGAGCAGGGTTTAAAGAAAAGAACCGGTGAACAGGCTTACATCACCCCTCTAAATGTAAAGCAGAGACCGACTCTGGCAGTTACACTCCCATCCTTGTCAACGAGGCATCTGGATAATCCCAGTTCACTGCCCATTCTGATAGATCCGAGCTGACAGGAAGGAACACCTAAATAAAACAACCCTATTAATTAAACACTAGTGTGTTAAGCAGCATCAACAACTGATAACTGATAGGCAGTAGATGTTATTTTGGGCAAAGGGTGATCAGTGCTGTGTGTCATGGTGGCAGAGATTTGTTCTGGCTGAGAGTGGCCTCTAGCCGGGAGCAAGAAAACGAGCATGTACAGCCCTGGGGGTTTCCCAAACTCGGTCCTGGCCCCCCTGGGTGAACATTTTGGTTTTTACCCTAGCACTACACAGCTGATTCAAATAACCAACTCATCAGCAAGCTTTGATTATTTGATTCAGCTGTGTAGTGCTGAACCAAATCAGAACCAATTATTGATTTCTGTAAAGCAGGGCCTATCAATGAATTGGCTAGGATATTCTACACGCAACAGACCGAAGACTGAACACACTCGCATCATTAGCAAAGAGAAAGAGCATGTGAGCCAGCTGCACCATGATTTAAATATTGTTGTAAAAATATATAAAAAGTCATTGTTTTTCCGTTAGGGATTTTTTGTTAAGGCTCCCAATTTTGTTTGAACATTTAAACGTTCACACCCTTATTTTGGACTTGGGGACTGTGAAGAGGCCCCTGGTGGCATGTCTGGTGGGGTAAGTATGTCTGTCAGAGCTTATACAGACAATTTGGGATTTTCTACACAGTAACATTTCTGATAAAAACAAGAAGCGGTGCAGTTTTCCTCTACTTTGAGCCAGGAGAGACTGGCATGCATCTTGCTGATATTAGCCCTCTGATTAAAGTGAGGAGCAGAATGTGCTGCTCTGTTCCGGGCTAGCTTTCCTAGGTCCTATTTTTTTGCAGTGCCTTACTATATAACCAGACAATAGTCAGGATGTGATCAAACTAGAGCCTGCAGGACGTGTCTGGTCGAATGTTGTGTTAATGTAATAATCTAAACAGAAACAATTACCCACAAAACCCCAACGGAAAAACAGGCACTTATGTTTGACTCCCAATCAGCAACAACCAACAACAGCTGTGCCTGATTGGAAGCCACACGGCAAAACCTGACTCTGAAGGGGAGGGTCCAGGTGGGCCTTCTTACGGCGGCGGCTCAGGTGCGGGACGAGGCCTCCGCTCCACCCTCGGCGTTGCCCACTTAGGTAGCGCCCCTGGCCGCGTCGGAGGACTGGTGGGCGACTGGTGAGCGGGCGGCTCTGGCGGCGCCGGGCAGGCGGGCGGCTCTGGCGGCTCCGGGCAGGCGGGCGGCTCTGGCGGCTCCGGGCAGGCAGGCGGCTCTGGCGACTCCGGACAGGTGGGCGGCTCTGGCGGCTCCGGACTGGCGAGACCCACTGGAGGCCTGGTCCGTTGAGCAGGCACAGGACTGACCAGGATGGGGAGACCCACTGGAGGCCTGGTCCGTGGAGGCAGCACAGGACGGACCAGGATGGGGAGACCCACTGGAGGCCTGGTCCGTGGAGGCGGCACAGGAGAGACCAGGATGGGGAGACCCACTGGAGGCCTGGTCCGTGGAGGCGGCACAGGAGAGACCAGGATGGGGAGACCCACTGGAGGCCTGGTCCGTGGAGGAGGCACAGGCTTAACCAGGATGGGGAGACCCACTGGAGGCCTGGTCCGAGGAGGAGGCACAGGATAAACCAGGCTGTGGGAGAGCACTGGAGTTCTGGTACGTAGGCTCCTTACCCACACTCCAGGCTGAATGCCCACTTTGGCCCGGCACGGGCGGAGCGCAGGCATTGGGCGAACTGGGCCCTCCCAGCGCTCCGGAGACACAGTGCGCAGCGCCGGCGCAGGATAACCTGGACCGAGGAGGCGCACTGGAGACCAGACGCGCTGAGCTGGCACCATCCGCCCTGGCTCGATGCCTGCACTCGCATGGCACTTGCGGGGGGCTGGCCTATAGCGCACCGGGCTATGCACGCGTACTGGGGACACCGTGCGCTTTACCGCATAACACGGTGTCTGACCAGTACTGCGCTCCCTCCTGTAAGCATGGGGAGTTGGCTCAGGTCTACCGCCTGACTCCGCCAAACTCCCCGTGTGCCCCCCCCCAATTTTTTGGGGGGGGGCTGTCTCTCGTGCCCTCGCTTCGTACCAGCGCCTCTCAGCCGCCCGCAGTGGGAGATGGAGGCGGCGATAATCCCCAGCTTGAGCCCATGGTCCTTTCCCATCCAGGATTTCCTCCCAAGTCCACGAATCCTGAATGCTCCTCTCCTGGCGCTTCTCCTTCCTCCGCTGCTTGGTCCGTTCTTGGTGGGTAATTCTGTAACGGCTGTCGGGAGAGAGAGTAGACCAAGGCGCAGCGGAGTTAGTGTTCATCATGATTGTATTTAATTAACGTAAGAACACTATACAAAAACAAGATAACCAACAGCAAAACAGTCCTGTTCGGAAATAATCTAAACAGAAACAATTACCCACAAAACCCCAACGGAAAAACAGGCACTTATGTGTGACTCCCAATCAGCAACAACCAACAACAGCTGTGCCTGATTGGATGCCACACAGCCAAAATCAATGAAACAGACAACATAGAACAATGTAACACCCTGGCCTAACCAAAATAAAGAACAAAAAACCCCTCTCTATGGCCAGGGCGTTACAGTTAAAAATGCAGAGCACCTCTTTACCACAGACAGACTTCTCCCCATCTTTACAACAATATAATCAATATGCCTTGACTATGAAAGTTTACAATCTAAGGTAACACCAATACACTTAGTCTCCTCTACTTGCTCAACAGCCACATCATTCATCACCAGATTCAGCTGAGGTCTAGTAATTAAGGAATGATTTGTATCAAATGCAATGCTTTTGGTTTTAGTTATGTTCAGGACCTGTTTATTCATAGCAACCCATTTTACAACTGATTACAACTCTTTGTTTAGCGTTGCAGTGATTTCACTAGCTGTGGGTGTATGTATAGTGTTGAATCATCTGTGTACATAGACATACAAGCTTTATTTAAGGTTAGTGGTAGATCATTAGTAAAGTAAACCAACTGGGCTCACACTGGTTGAATCAATGTTGTTTCCACATTATTTCAATGAAATGACGTTGAAGCATCGTGGAATAGACATTGAATTGACGTCTATGCCCAGTGGGAAAGGCGAAGGCAGCCCCATTGTGAAATACCACACTTTAAATGTTTTACGTTCGAAAAAGAACCATGTAAAGCCATAACTCATTCATCCCTCCAGGTCTGTGGACAAAAAAAATTATCAAATCAAATACAATTTTATTTGTCACATGCGCCGAATACAACAGGTGTATCGATACCAAGTCAATGTGCAGGGTACATGATAGTTGTGGTAATTTGTAAAGTAACTATGCATAGATAATAAACAGCGAGTAGCAGCACTGTAAAAATAAAGGGAGGGCTACGGAGAGTGTGATCACACAGTCATCCGGAACAGCTTGTACTCTCTTGCATGCTTCAGTGTTGCTTGCCTTGAAGCGAGCATAAAAGGCATTTAGGTCATCTGGTAGGCTCGCGTCACTGGACAGCTCGCGACTGGGTTTCCTTTTGTAGTCAATAATAGTTTTCAAGCCCTGCCACATCCAACGAGCATGTAAGTAGTGGTAAAAGTAACTAGGCAAACAGAATAGATATACTGAACAAAAATGTAACAGCAACATGCAACATTTTTTAAGGTTTTACTGAACTACATTTCATATAAGGAAATCAGTCAATTTAAATAAATAAATTAGGCCCTAATCTATGCATTTCCAAACACTGGGAATACAGATATGCCTCTGTTAGTCACAGATACCATAAAAAAAATGGGTCTCACAATGGGCCTCAGGATCTTGTCACGGTATCTCTGTGCATTCAAATTGCCATCAATAAAATACAATTGTGTTCATTGTCTGTATGTATTGCTTATGCCTGCCCATACCATAACCACAACGCCACCTTAGGGCACTCTGTTCACAACGTTGACTTCACAATGTCTGCGGTTGTGAGGCTGGTTGGACGAACTGCCCAATTCTCTAAAACGGCTTATGGTCGAGAAATGAACATTCTATTATTTGGCAACAGCTCTGGTGGACATTCCTGCAGCCAGCATGCCAATTACAAACTCCTTCAAAACTTGAAACATCTCTGGCATTGTGTTGTGTAACAAAACTTCACATTTTACAGTGTCCTTTTATTGTCCTCAGCACAAGGTGCACCTATGTGATGATCATGCTGTTTAATCAGCTTCTTGATATGCCACACTTGTCAAGTGGATGGATTATTTTGACAAAGAAGAAATGCTCACTAACTGTGCTGTTAACACATTTGTCCAAAACGTTTCAGAGAAATATGTTTTTTGTGGGTATGGATAATTTCTGGGATCTTTTATTTCAGCTCATGAAACATGTGACCAACACTTTACATGTTGCGTTTATATTTTTGTTCAGTGTAATAAACAGAGTAGTAGTAGCATAAGTAAAGAGTATAAAAGTGTGTGTGTGTGTGTGTGTGTGTGTGTGTGTGTGTGTGTGTGTGTGTGTGTGTGTGTGTGTGTGTGTGTGTGTGTGTGTGTGTGTGTGTGTGTGTGTGTGTGTTGGTGTGTCAGTGTAAGTATGAGAGTACGTGGGTAGAGTCCATTGAGTGTGCATAGAGTCAGAGCAAAGAAAGCCTGGGTAGCCATTTCATTAACTGTTCTGTAGTTTTATGGCTTTGGGGTAGAAGCTATTCCATAGCCTTTTGGTCCCAGAATTGGCACTCCGATATCGCTTACCAAATCAAATCAAACTTTGTCACATGCGCAAAATATAACAAGTGTAGACTTTACCGTGAAATGCTTACTTACAAGCCCTTAAAACCTCTTACATCTACACGTTCCGCTAGCGGAACGTCTGCTCCAATATCCAATGATGGGCGGGGCGCGAAATTCAAACTCCTCTAAATCCGAAAACTTACACTTTTCAAACATATGACTATTTTACAGCTATTTAAAGACAAGACTCTCCTTTATCTAACCAAACTGTCCGATTTCAAAAAGGCTTTACAGCGAAAGCAAAACATTAGATTATGTCAGCAGAGTACCCAGCCAGGAATAATCACACAGCCATTTTTCAAGCTAGCATATCATGTCACATAAACCCAAACCATATCTAAATGCAGCACTAACCTTTGATGATCTTCATCAGATGACACACCTAGGACATTGTGTTATACAATACATGCATGTCTGTTCAATCAAGTTCATATTTATATCAAAAACCAGCTTTTTACATTAGCATGTGACGTTCAGAACTAGCATTCCCACCGAACACTTCCGGTGATTTTACTAAATTACTCACGATAAACGTTCACAAAAAGCATAACAATTATTTTAAGAATTATAGATACAGAACTCCTCTATGCACTCGATATGTCCGATTTTAAAATAGCTTTTCGGATGAAGCACATTTTGCAATAATGTAAGTACATAGCCCGGCGTTACAGGGCTAGCTATTTAGACACCCTGCAAGTTTAGCCTTCACCAAAATCACATTTCCTATAAGAAAAATGTTCTTACCTTGCTTGTTCTTCATCAGAATACACTGCCAGGACTTCTACTTCAATAACAAATGTAGGTTTGGTCCCAAATAATCCATCGTTATATCCAAACAGCGACGTTTTGTTCGTGCGTTCTAGACACTATCCCAACGCTAAATCTCGGCCACGAGCATGACGCAAAATATGACAAAAAATTTCTAAATATTCCATTACCGTACTTCGAAGCATGTCAACCGCTGTTTAAAACCAATATTTATGCAATTTATCTCGTAGAGAAGCGATAATATTCCGACCGGGAATCTGCCTGTCTGTAAACTGAGGAAAAAACCGAAAGCCGGGGGCGGGGCGTGTCACGCGCCTAAGGCTTAGTCCATTGACTGACCACTCAGCTTTTGCTCTCGTGTGCTTCAGCCAGGGCTTTGAATTACGTCATTCCTGTTTTTCCCGGGCTGTGAGACTCCATTGTTGACGTGAGAAGTGTCACGTAAGAGCAGAGATCCTTTGTAAACGACAGAGATAATAAAGAAGGGCAAGAAATGTTCAGACAGGGTACTTCCTGAACAGAAGCATCTCAGGTTTTTGCCTGCCATAGGAGTTCTGTTATACTCACAGACACCATTCAAACAGTTTCAGAAACTTTGGAGTGTTTTCTCTCCAAAGCTAATAATTATATGCATATTCCAGTTTCTGGGCAGGACTAATAATCAGATTAAATCGGGTACGTTTTTTATCCAGCCGTGAAATTACTGCCCCCTAGATGTAAGAGGTTAACCAACAGTGCAGTTCAAGAAGAGTTAAGAAAATATTTACCAAGTAGACTAAAATAAAAGGTAATAATAAAAAGTAACTCAATAAGAATAACAAAAACAAGGCTATATACAGGGGACACCGGTACCGAGTCAGTGTGTACAGGTTAGTTGAGGTAATTTATACATGTAGGTGGGGGTGAAGTGACTATGCATAGATAGTAAACAGCAAGTAGCAGTAGTGTACAAAAGGGATGGGGGGTCAATGTAAATTGTCCGGGGGCGATTTAATTAATTGTTCAGCAGTCTTATGGCTTGGGGGTAGAAGCTGTTGAGGAGTATTTTGGTCCTGGACATGACGCTCCGGTACCACTTGCCATGTGGTAGCAGAGAAAACAGTCTTTAATTTGTGTGACTGGAGTCTCTTACAATTTTATGGCCTTTCCTCTGACACCTCCTAATATATAGGTCCTGGATGGCAGGGAGCTTGGCCCCAGTGATGTACTGGGCCGTTCGCACTACCCTCTGTAGCGCCTTACGGTCAGATGCCGAGCAGTTGCCATACCAGGCGGTAATGCAACCAGTCAGGATGCTGTCGATGGTGCAGCTGTAGAACCTTTTGAGGATCTGGGGACCCATGCCAAATCTTTTCGGTCTTCTGAGGGGGAAAAGGTTTTGTCGTGCCCTCTTCACGACTGTCTTGCTATGTTTGGAACATGACAGTTAGTTGGTGATGTGGACACCACGGAACTTGAAACTCTCGACCCGCTCAATTACTGCCCCGCCGACCCGCCTTTTCCTGTAGTCCACGATCAGCTCCTTTGTCTTGCTCACATTGAGGGAGAGGTTGTTGTCCTGGCACCACAGTGCCAGTTCTCCCTATAGGCCGACGTGTTGTTGCCTACTCTTACCACCTGGGGGCGGCCCGTCAGGAAGTCCAGGATCCAGTTGCAGAGGGAGGTGTTTAGTCCCAGAGTCCTTAGCTTTAGCTTCGTGGGCTCTTTGGTTTGATCGCTGAGCTGTAGTCAATGAACAGCATTCTCACATAGGTGTTCCTTATGTCCAGGTGAGAAAGGGAAGTGTGGAGTGCGATTGAGATTGTGTCATCTGTGGATCTGTTGGGGCGGTATGCAACTTGGAGTTAGTCTAGTGTCCCGGGAGGATGCTGTTGATGTGAGCCATGACCAGCCTTTCAAAGCACTTCATGACCAACGATGTGAGTGCCACGGGGCGGTAATCATTTGGGCAGGTTACCTTCACTTCCTTGGGCACAGGGACTGTGGTGGTCTGCTTGAAACATGTAGGTATTACAGACTCAGTCAGGGAGAGTTTGAAAATGTCGGTGAAGACACTTGACAGTTGGTCCGCGCATGCTTTGAGTACACGTCCTGGTAATCCATCTGGCCCAGCGGCTTTGTGAATGTTGACCTGTTTAAAGGTTTTGTTCACATCGGCTACCGAGAGCGTTATCACACAGTCATCCAGAACCGCTGGTACTCTCGTGCAAGCTTCAGTGCTGCTTGCCTCGAAGCGAGCATAAAAGGCATTTCGCTCGTTTGGTAGGCTCGCGTCACTGGGCAGCTCGTGTCTGGGTTTCCCTTTGTAGTCTGTAATAGTTTTCAAGCCCTGCCACATCCGACGAGCGTCAGAGCCGGTGTAGTAGGATTCAATCTTAATCCTGCATTGACGCTTTGCTTGTTTGATGGTTCATCTGAGGGCATAGCGGGAATTCTTATAAGCGTCCGGATTAGTTTCCCGCTCCTTGAAAGCGGTAGCTCTAGCCTTTAGCTCGATGAGGATGATGCCTGTAATCCATGGCTTCTGGTTGGGATATGTACGTACTGTCTCCATGGGGACGACGTCATCGATGCACTAATTGATGAAGCCGATGACTGAGGTGGTGTATTCCTTAATGCCATTGGATGAATCCCGGAACATATTCCAGTCTGTGCTAGCAAAACAGTCCTGTAGTGTAGCATCCGCGTCATCTGACCACTTCCATATTGAGTGAGTCACAGGTACTTTCAGCTTTAGTTTTTGCTTGTAAGCAGGAATCAGGAGGATAGAATTATGGTCAGATTTACAAAATGGAGGGCGGGGGAGAGCTTTGTATGCATCTCTGTGTGTGGAGTAAAGGTGGTCTAGGAATTTTTTCCCCCTGGTTGCACATGTGACATGCTGGTAAAAACGTGGTAAAACTGATTTAAGTTTGCCTGCATTAAAGTCCCCGGCCACTAGGAGCACCGCTTCTGGGTGAGCATTTTCTTCTTTGCTTATGGCATTATAGAGTTGGTTGAGAGCAGTCTTAGTGCCAGCTTCATTTTGTGGTGGTAAATAGACGGCTACGAATAATACAGATGAAAACTCTCTTGGTAGACAATGTAGTCTACAGCTTATCATAATATACTCTACCTCAGACGAGCAATACCTTGAGTCTTCTTTAATATTAGCCATCGCGCACCATGGAAGGCAGTTGGAATTTACTCGCTCGCCTCCGGATTCTCAGAAGGATGCCCGAACTGCGGCCCCTTTTCCGGTGTCTTTACTTTATGCAAAAGACGTGGATCTGGGCCTGTTCCTGTGAAAGCAGGATATCCTTCTCATTAGACGCGTTAAAACTTCTTATAGCTCAAATCCCGTTAACGGGATCGATTTGACAACATCCGGTGAAATGGCAGAGCGCCAAATTCAAAACAAATTATATAAAATATTTAACTTTCGTACATTCACAAGTGCAATACACCAAATTAAAGCTGAACTTCTTGCTAATCTAGCCACAGTGTCCGATTTCAAAAAGGCTTTACGGCGAAAGCAAACAATGCTATTATGTGAGGACAGCACCCCATCAAACAACACAGACAATCATATTTCATCCCGCCAGGCGCGACACAAAACTCAGAAATAATGATATAGTTCATGCCTTACCTTTGACGAGCTTCTTCTGTTGGCCTTCCAATGTGTCCCATAAACATCACAAATGGTCCGTTTGTTTGATTAATTCCATCGTTATATATTCAAAATGTCCATTTATTTGGCACGTTTGATCCAGAAAAACACCGGTTCCAACTCGCGCAACATGACTACAAAATATCTCAAGTTACCTTTAATCTTTGTCCAAACATTTCAAACAACTTTCCTAATACAACATTAGGTATTTCTTTACGTAAATAATCGATAAAATTTAAGACGGGATAAACTGCATTCAATACCGGAGGAAAACAAAGTGGAGAGTGCTTTTCAGGTCATGCGCCTCTATCAAACAGTACACTTCCCTCGAGCCTCATTCTGAACAGGGCTACTTCTTCATTACACAAAGGAAAAACATCAACCAATTTCTAAAGACTGTTGACATCCAGTGGAAGCGATAGGAACTGCAAGCAACTGCCTTAGAATTATGGATTCTCAATGAAACCTCATTGAAAAGAGAGTGACCTAAAAAAAAGAAATCCTGGATGGTTTGTCCTCGGGGTTTCGACTGCCAAATAAGTTCTGTTATACTCACAGACATCATTTAAACAGTTTTAGAAACCTTAGAGTGTTTTCTATCCGAATCTACCAATTATATGCATATCCTATCTTCTGGGCCTGAGTAGCAGGCAGTATACTTTGGGCACACTTTTCATCCGGACGTGAAAGTAGCGCCCTCAAGCCATAAGAAGTTAAAGGGAAGAGTTTCTTCCAGTCCGCGGTGAGTAATCGCTTTTCTGATGTCCAGAAGTTATTTTCGGTCATAAAAGACGATAGCAGCAACATTATGTACACAATAATACAAAAAATAAGTTATCTTGTTATGGATAGAGGGCAGTATTTTCACGGCCGGATAAAAAACGTACCCGATTTAATCTGGTTATTACTACTGCCCAAAAACTAGAATATGCATATAATTAGTAGCTTTGGATAGAAAACACTTCAAAGTTTCTAAAACTGTTTGAATGGTGTCTGTGAGTATAACAGAACTCAAATGGCAGGCCAAAACCTGAGAAGATTCCAAAGAGGAAGTACCCTGTCTGACCATTTCTTGGCCTTCTTTGTCATCTCTATCCAAAACAAAGGATCTCTGCTGTACCGTGACACTTTCTAAGGCTCCCATAGGCTCTCAGAAGGCGCCAGAACGTTGAATGATGACTCTGCAGTTACTGGCTGAAAAACAGTAGCGCATTTGGTAAGTGGTCGATCTGTGAACAATGAGACGGGCGTGCGCATGCACGTGAAGAGTCCATTTTAGATTTTGAGTCTTTGAACGGAAAGGACGTCTCCCGGTCGGGAATATTATCGCTTTTTTGCGAGAAAAATTGCATAAAAATTGATTTTAAACAGCGTTTGACATGCTTCGAAGTACGGTAATGGAATATTTTGAATTTTTTTGTCACGATACGCGTCCGCGCGTCACACTTCGTTACCCTTCGGATAGTGTCTTGAACGCACAAACAAAACGCCGCTATTTGGATATAATTATGGATTATTTGGAACCATACCAACATTTGTTGTTGAAGTAGAAGTCCTGGGAGTGCATTCTGACAAAGAACAGCAAAGGTAATCCTATTTTTCTTATAGTAAATCTGAGTTTGGTGAGTACCAAACTTGGTGGGTGTCAAATTAGCTAGCCCGTGATGGCGAGCTATCTACTCAGAATATTGCAAAATGTGCTTTCACCGAAAAGCTATTTTAAAATCGGATACCGCGATTGCATAAAGGAGTTCTGTATCTATAATTTTTAAAATAATTGTTATGTTTTTTGTGAACATTTATCGTGAGTAATTTAGTAAATTCACCGGAAGTTTTCGGTGGGAATGCTAGTGCTGAACGTCACATGCTAATGTAAAAAGCTGGTTTTTGACATAAATACGTACTTGACTGAACAAAACATGCATCTATTATATAACATAATGTCCTAGGAGTGTCATCTGATGAAGATCAACAAAGGTTAGTGCTGCATTTAGCTGTTGTTTTGGTTTTTGTGACATTATATGCTAGCTTGAAAAATGGGTGTCTGATTATTTCTGGCTGGGTACTCTGCTGACATAATCTAATGTTTTGCTTTCGTTGTAAAGCCTTTTTGAAATCGGACAGTGTGGTTAGATAAAGGAGAGTCTTGTCTTTAAAATGGTGTAAAATAGTCATATGTTTGAAAAATTGAAGTTTTCGGATTTTCGAGGAGTTTGTATTTCGCGCCACGCCTTTATCATTGGATATTGGAGTGGTGTTCCGTTAGCGGAACGTCTAGATGTAAGTTATACAAAAAGCCAAAAATTTTTTTAAAAAGTACAATTGTTTGAGAGAATGTATAACATCAGCCATGTTTTTCGGCGCCATCTTTACCATATGGTAGCAGAGTGAACAGTCTATGGCTTGGGTGGCTGTGTTCTTTGACAATTTTCTGGGCCTTCCTCTGACACCACCTGGTAGAAAGGTCCTGGATGGCAGGGAGCTCGGCCCCAGTGATGTATGTGTGCATGAGCGTGTGCGCATGTGTTTTGCTTTATGGCTGTTATGGCTGAGTGATTTACTCTGACTCCACTGGCAGTCCCCCCAAATGTACCGCCCTTTACATGACATTTGTGGGGGTACAGATACAAAGGTGTAGAATATAGTACATCTCACTTACTCCAGAGGACAGGACCTCCTTACCTACCAGCTTCACTATACTCGCTTCAAGGGCCTCCAAGGTCATGTGCACTGTATTATTACTGTTAAATATTACTATGCATCTTGTAATTTGGTAATTGTGGTTGAAATGGTGGTACAATAGTGATGCAGTGTATAGACAGTATTCTGAATTGCAGAATAAGCATATTGGTAAAGCAGGATGCTAATTAATTCAGACTTTTGTAGACACCAAATACAAATGTGATTGTATGGGTATTCACAGAGGGCAAGTAAAGACAATGGAAAATAAATGCCTCTTGCTGAGTATTGAGGATAATGCACTGCCATTAACTTACCACTTCAAACAAGCACAGTTACACACGTGCTGCACATAGAGACAATCTGGCTGTGCCAGTGGGCTTGACACTGTCCGTGTGTGTAAGTCGTAGCAGGGGCTCAGTGCATGGTTGAAGCTTGGGGTAGATCCCCATTGCAGAGACACCGGTCTCAGTGGGCTTCATTTACTCCTCCTCCTTGCCTCAGCCAGTCACAAAGAATCACAGCCTTCAAAATGGTTGCCTCTTGTAGCCTTATCTGCTGCAGCTGAGACTGGGAAACCGATGGAGACTATAGGGGATTGTGATTCTATAGCAAAGGAGCATGCACTTGCTGAACTCAAAAGCTGCCTCTTGCTATTGTACGTAGTGCTGGGTCAGCTCCACTGTTTATTCCCACATTGCAAATGGATGAGAATGAAAGATGCATTTTTCCATTTGCGTCTCAGGAGAGTGGGGTTGTGGTGGGTTCAGGCAGTGCACTCTGAGACAGTGTTACTATACCTCCTACTATACTGGGACCCTTTTTTCAAACTCTATATTTGTACAGTGCTTTCCGGCAAAGAGAGACCTCAGCATTAGAGAAACTAGCTGACTAATGTAATGTGAGAGAATAAAGACACTGAGGCATGCATGCGTGTGTGTGCATGCGTGCGTGCCTGCGTGCGTGCCTGTGTGTACACGTGCGCACAAAGCACATCATTTATTACATCGTCATTTATTAAATGAAATTTCACTACTTAATCTAGTAAATGATGAACATTAGTGTCATCACTTCTGTTATAATAATTTATACCGTGACTATTACCATTGCCTATTAGCAATAGCCACATTAGCACACTGATTTGGCAGTGTACTATTTTCATCCTAGGGTTGTAAAGGTATTGTCACAAGGTGTGGCTCAAGGAAGCAGGAGAGGTAGAGTCAAGCGCAGGAGACAGATCATTCCGTGAATACTTCTTTAATATATCCACACGAAAAAAATACAAGCACGGTCGGGCAGGGCGTATAAATAAAACGCACCACCCTCTCCAAACATAACGCAGGGACGCAGACCAATATAAACTCCGCGTAAAACGCTGGCAAAGGAAAAACACAGACCCTCCAAACATGAGCCCTGACAAAAACAATCCCGCACAAAACACAAACCTACCTAGCTAGCCTAAATCCCCCCCACACTAACAACTAATACAAAACAGGTGCGTGCCTATCCTAGACCTAACTAACAGAACGTGAAACAGAGGATCGGTGGCAGCTAGTAGGCCGGCGACGACGACCGCCGAGCACCGCCCGGGTGAGGAGGGGCGCCACCTTCCTTAGGTGTCGTGACAGTACCCCTCCCCTGACGCGCGGCTCCCGCAGCACGCCGATGCCGGCCTCGAGGACGACCCGGAGGGCGAGGCGCAGGGCGATCCGGATGGAGGCTGTGGAACTCCCGGATTAGCGTTGGGCCCAATATGTCCTCCATCGGTACCCAGCACCTCTCCTCTGGGCCGTACCCCTCCCAGTCCACGAGGTACTGCAGACCCCTCACCCGGCGCCTGGAGTCCAAGATGGAACGGACTGTATACGCCGGGGGCCCCTCGATGTCCAGGGGGGGCGGCAGGACCTCCAGCACCTCATCGTCCTGCAGCGGACCAGCTACCACCGGCCTGAGGAGAAACACATGAAACGAGGGGTTAATACGATAATAAGAAGGAAGTTGTAACCTGTAACACACCTCGTTTATTCTCCTCAGGACTTTAAATGGCCCTACAAACTGCAGACCCAGTTTCCGGCAGGGCAGACGGAGGGGCAGGTTCCGGGTTGAGAGCCAGACTCTCTCCCCTGGGGCAAACACTGGGGCCTCACTGCAGCGACGGTCCGCGCTCTTTTTTTGTTGTCCCCTGGCCCTTTCCAGTGATTCCTGGACGGCGTTCCAGGTCTCCCTCGAGCGCTGGACCCAGTCCTCCACCGCAGGGGCCTCCATATGGCTCTGATGCCAGGGCCCCAGGACCGGCTGATAACCCAACACTCATTGGAAAGGTGACAGGTTGGTCGAGGAGTGGCGAAGAGAGTTCTGAGCTAACTCGGCCCAAGGCACGAACCTCGCCCACTCCCCTGGCCCGTCCCAGCAGTAGGACTGCAGAAACCTGCCCACATCCTGGTTTATCCTCTCTACCTGCCCATTACTTTCGGGGTGGAACCCTGAGGTCAAACTGACCGAGACCCCCAGTCGCTCCATAAATGCACGCCACACCCGGGACATGAACTGGGGACCTCGATCCGAAACGATGTCCTCAGGCACCCCGTAGTGCCGGAAGACGTGGGTGAATAGAGCTTCCGTGGTCTGCAGTGCTGTAGGAAGACCGGGTAAAGGGAGCAGACGGCAGGACTTAGAGAACCGGTCCACAACGACCAGGATCACGGTGTTGCCCTGGGACGGCGGGAGATCGGTGAGGAAATCCACCGCCAGGTGTGACCATGGTTGCTGCGGAACCTGGAATGGCTGTAATTTCCCTCTGGGCAAGTGCCTAGGATCCTTACTCTGGGCGCACACCGAACAAGAGGAGACATAGCGCCTCATGTCCTTCCCCAAGGTGGGCCACCAGTATTTCCCACTAAGACCACGCACCGTACGCTCAATCCCTGGGTGACCCGAGGAGGGTAGCGTGTGCGCCCACCGAATCAACCGATCGCGGACCCCGAGCGGGACGTACTTACGACCCACGGGACACTGAGGAGGAGTAGTTTCCGCCCGTAACGCCCGCTCGATATCCGCATCCACCTCCCAGACCACCGATGCCACCAGGCAGGAGGCTGGAAGTATGGGGGTGGGATCGGTGGACCGTTCCACAGTGTCATGGAGATGAGATAGTGCGTCGGCCTTAGTGTTCCGGGAACCTGGGATGTACGAGATTGTGAACTGAAATCTCGCAAAGAACATCGCCCACCTGGCTTGATGAGGGTTCAGTCTCCTCGCCACCTGGATGTACTCTAGGTTACGGTGGTCGGTCCAGATGAGAAAAGGGTTACGCGCCCCCTCAAGCCAATGTCTCCACACCTTCAGGGCTCTTACCACTGCCAGCATCTCCCTGTCCCCCACATCATAGTTACACTCTGCCGGACTAAACTTCTTAGAGAAGAAAGCGCAGGGGCGAAGCTTCAGTGGCATGCCCGAGCATTGTGAAAGCACAACTCCTACCCCAGCCTCGAACGCGGCCACCTCTACTATGAATGGCAAAGAGGGATCCGGATGCGCCAGCACCGGAGCATCGGTGAACAGAGCCTTCAGATGGCTAAAGGCCCCCTTCATCAGTGAGGTGATGGGAGCCGCCACCTGCCCAAAGCCCCGGATAAACCTCCGATAGTAATTGGCAAACCCCAAGAACCGCTGCACCTCCTTCACCACGGTGGGAGTCGGCCAATTACGCACGGCCGAAATGTGGTCACATTCCATCACCACCCCGGATATGGAAATGCGATATCCCAGGAAAGAGACGGCTGGCTTGGAGAACTCGTATTTCTCAGCCTTGACGTATAGGTCATGCTCCACCAGTCACCCAAGCACTTTACGCACCAGAGACACATGCTCGGCGCGTGTAGCGGAGTAGATCAGAATATCATCAATGTACACCACCACACCCTGACCGGGCAGGTCCCGGAGAATCTCATCCACAAAGGATTGGAAGACGGCGGGAGCATTCTTTAACCCATACGGCATGACGAGGTACTCATAATGGCCAGATGTGGTACTAAATGCACTTTTCCACTCGTCCCCCCCTCGGATACGCACCAGATTGTATGCACTCCTGAGATCTAATTTCGTGAAGAAGCGCGCCCCGTGAAATGACTCTACCGCCGAGGTGATGAGAGGTACCGGGTAACTGAAACCCACCGTGATAGCATTTAGACCTCTTTAGTCAATGCACGGGCGCAGACCCCCCTCCTCCTTCTTCACAAAAAAGAAGCTTGAGGAGACGGGTGACCTCCCTGACCAGCCCTGACCCTAGTGGTCGACTGTCTAGGGAGTGCACGGGGAAGGGTTGGTCCAGCTGGACCAAGGGAATCCCTAACTTAGCGGTGACCCCGCGGACCATAAAACTCCCTGCCGCGCCTGAATCGACTAGCGCCTTAAGCCGGGAGTGAGGGGAAAAAGCGGGAAAGGACACTAACGCATTCATGTGACTGACAGGGGGGTGTGGGTGAGGCTGGTGCTGACTCACCTGAGGTGTCAAAGAACCGCTCTGCCTGTCCTCTAGACTCCCGGGTGAGCTCCTCCAGCACCGGTCCACAGTGTGTCCTCTGCGACCATAGGCGGTACAGGAGAGGGCTCCCCCTCCGGTCTTCCTGGCTGCAGCCCCCCCTATCTCCATAGGCATGGGAGCAGGAGGGCTGGGAGGTGGAATGAGCAGGGCCCGGTTCGGACGCCTGCGGGCGGCCAGCAGATTGTCCAAACGGATAGACAGGTCAATCAGCTGGTCCAGGGTGATGGTCGTGTCCCTACAGGCTAACTCCCGGCGGACGTCCTCCCTCAAACTACACCGGTAGTGATCTATAAGGGCCCTCTCATTCCACCCCGCTTCAGCGGCTAGGGTCCAGAACTCAAGAGCAAAATCCTGCGCGCTCCTCGTCTCCTGTCTCAGGTGGAATAGCCGCTCCCCCGCCGCTCTCCCCTCCGGGGGATGATCGAACACTGCCCGGAAGAGGCAGGTGAACTCCGGGTAGTTGTCCCTGGCTGGGTCCGGACTGTCCCAAACGGCGTTGGCCCATACCCGGGCTCTACCCGTGAGACACGAGACGAGGATGCTGACACTCTCCTCCCCCGAGGGAGGAGGACGGACGGTCGCCAGGTATAACTCCAGCCGGAGTAGGAACCCCTTACACCCAGCGGCCGTGCCATCGTACTCCCTGGGGGGGCGAGTTTAACCCCGCTGGCACTGGTTGCTGTGGGTGCTGGTTGGGGTGCCGGCTGTTGAACCGCCTGGTCAGTGGGGCCGGAAGCGCTTTGGTCCTATCTCTCCAGGCGCGCCAGCACCTAGTCCATGGCGGTACCCAGACGGTGGAGAAGGGCGGAGTGTTGAGCGACCCTCTCTTCCATGGACGGGGCTGGCGCTGAAGCTCCTGCTGACTCCATTTTCTTATGGTGCAGGATTCTGTCACAAGGTGTGGCTCAAGGAAGCAGGAGAGGTAGAGTCAAGCGCAGGAGACAGATGATTCCGTGAATACTTCTTTAATATATCCACACGAAAACAATACAAGCATGGTCGGGCAGGGCGTATAAATAAAACGCACCACCCTCTCCAAACATAACGCAGGGACGCAGACCAATATAAACTCCGCGTAAAACGCTGGCAAAGGAAAAACACAGACCCTCACTTCCAAACATGAGCCCTGACAAAAACAATCCCGCACAAAACACAAACCTACCTAGCTAGCCTAAATCCCCCCCACACTAACAACTAATACAAAACAGGTGCGTGCCTATCCTCGACCTTACTAACAGAACGTGAAACAGAGGATCGGTGGCAGCTAGTAGGCCGGCGACGACGACCGCCGAGCGCCGCCCGGGCGAGGAGGGGCGCCACCTTCCGTAGGTGTCGTGACAGGTATCTCATTCAGACAAAATAGTCTTCTGATTCCCTCTACCAATAGTCTATCATAGGTAACAGGGCAGATGTGTCACATGTGGTCAGCACAAGCCAATTGTCAGTGAACAACCCACAGTTAACAATATGTGCCAGCCTTGCCTCCGTGTCGTAAAAAACAGTGGTCTAGTTACTTTAGACAGGAACAAAAGAAAGGAGATTGGTCGGGGAAGATGGGTAGTTGTGTTCCGCGGCCGTCTAGCAATCTGAAGGTTGCGTGTTTAAGTCACGTTGGGGACAATTGTAGGATTTTAGCTATCCCTTATTCTAAAAATAACCTATTTCACCTAACCTGCTATGTACATTTTCTTAACCTTTGTCATTTTAGTTCTCATAACCTTTTACATAAATTATTAGTTCCCCTAACCACCAACGTAAATTCTGCCTGTAATTTTCCTTTGTTCTTATGGTGCAACAAGCAACCTGGTCTCAGAGAAAGACATATACACTGGCTTGATAGTATCCACCCCCTTTGACATTTTTCCTGTTTTGTTGCCTTACGACCTGTAATTAAAATAGATTTTTTGGTGGTTTGTATAATTTTATTTACACAACATGCCTAACACTTTGAAGATGCAAAATATTTATTGTGAAACAAACAAGAAATAAGACAAAAAAACCAGAAAACTTGAGCGTGCATAACTATTCACCCCCCCCATAGTCAATACTTTGTAGAGCCACCTTTTGCAGCAATTACAGCTGCAAGTCTCTTGGGGTATGTCTCTATGAGCTTGGCACATCTAGCCACTGGGTTTTTTGCCCATTCTTCAAGGCAAACGGCTCCAGCTCCTTCAAGTCGGATGGGTTCTGCTGGTGTACAGCAATCTTTAAGTCATACCACAGATTCTCAATTGGATTGAGGTCTGGGCTTTGACTAGGCCATTCCAAGACATTTAAATGTTTCCCCTTAAACCACTCGAGTGTTGCTTTAGCAGTATGCGTAGGGTCATTGTCCTGCTGAAAGGTGAACCATAAGTATTTAGACCCTTTACTCAGTACATTGTTGAAGCACCTTTGGCAGCGATTGCAGCCGAGTCTTCTTAGGTATGACGCTACAAGCTTGGCACACCTGTATTTAGGGACTTTCTCCCATTCTTCTCTGCAGATCCTCTCAAGCTCTGTCAGGTTGGATGGGGAGCGTCGCTGCAGAGCTATTTTCAGGTCTCTCCAGAGATGTTCAATCGGGTTACTGCCATAACCATGCTTCACCGTAGGGATGGTGCCTGGTTTCCTCCAGGTTTGACGCTTGGCATTCAGGCTAAAGAGTTCAATCTTGGTTTCATCAGACTAGAGAATCTTTTCTCATGGTCTGAGAGTCTTTAGGTGCCTTTTGGCAAACTCCAAGCGGGATTGCCTTTTACTGAGGAGTGCCTTCCATCTGGCCACTACCATAAACGCCTGATTGGTGGAGTGCTGCAGACATGGTTGTCCTTCTGGAAGTTTCTCCGATCCCCACAGTGGAACTCTGGAGCTCTGTCAGAGTGACCATCGGGTTCTTGGTCACCTCCCTGACTAAAGCCCTTCTCCCCCGATTGCTCAGTTGGGCCATCTCTATGAAGAGTCTTGGTGGTTCCAAGCGTCTTCTATTTAAGAATGATGGAGACCACTGTGTTCTTGGGGACCTTCAATGCTGCAGAAATGTTTTGGTACCCTTCCGCAGATCTGTGCCTCTACAAAATCCTGTCTTGGAGCTCTACGGACAATTCCTTCTACCTCATGGCTTGGTTTTTGCTCTGACATGCACTGTCAACTGTGGGACCTTAAATAGACAGGTGTGTGCCTTTCCAAATTATGTCCAATCAATTGAATTTACCACAGGGGGACTCCAATCAAGCTGTGGAAAGGATGATCAATGGATACATTGTGCACCTGAGCTCAATTTCGAGTCTCATAGCAAAAGGTCTGAATACTTATGTAAGGTATTTCAGTTTTTTATTTTTAATACATTTGCAAAAATATCTGAAAACCTGTTTTCACTTAGTCATTATTGGGTACTGTGTGTAGATTGATAAGAAAACCAATTCATTTAATCAATTTTAGAACAAAGCTGTAACGTAACAAAATGAGAAAAAACTCAAGTGGTCTGAATACTTTCCGAAGGCACTGTATATAAAACAAAGTTACTTTTGTCCTCTGACAAATTGGGCCAGAACATTTTTTTTTTAAAACATATAAAATAATAATCTCTAGACTCAGTACTTTAAATTGCATATGCTCCTGGGACAAAATGTGACACAAGTTTCAAAGGATGTGGACGCACTGTAAAATACATAGGTCTCAAAGCCTGAGTTAGGGTTTGACTTATTTATGATGTGGGGAATGGGTGTCAGAGAGACTCTGGCAAAACAAGGTGTGTGCAGGCTCTCAGGCGGACCAGGTTCCCATAGCAACACCTCCAGACACAACAGAGAAAGAGATGGAAACAGAGAGAGACATAGGCAAGGACATGCTACGCTCCAGGCATCAGTACACTGAAGGACAGCTAGTCTCAACGACCCGCACAATGGCGTCAGAAACCTTGACAGAGAGAGAGAGAATGGATGTGCGTGTGTGAAAGAGAAATAGTCAAAGCCAATGTGTTTCTTTTATCTAGTCTATCCATCCTTAATCTCAAAGATATTTTTTTTACCTCAGAGTGACGTCTTAAACTAGAGTATTACCCCGGAGCACCTATCAATTCAAGTAATTTCAGCTTATAAGAGGAGGCTGTCTATCAACACATTGACTTCTTTGCTAGAAATTAGAACACTTCAATTGAAAACAGTTTTATGTCGAAAACCATATACTCGTACCATTTGTATTCTGAAAATCTGAACATGATGCAATCCCTCACCACGTTGATACAGTAATTTATTTTGTCAGACAGAATAATAGAGTCAGGGCTGGAGTTTTCCCTTGCTGATAGCAACTCTATAAACTCGAAGATTCACAGTCTGCGGACAATAGAGGAAGGTTATTGACTTGGAGAAAGTCAGTTGTCTCGCTTTCACCTGACGAGAACTCATACCAAAGAAGTATTCACCTCTCAAAGGTAAAACGGTAAAACAAAACTTCCCATGAACTGCACTCTGAATATGTTGTAACTTATTTGATGGTACCATATCAAAGGTGGGGGGGGTATCCAAAATACCAAAGTTATGAAAGAAGCAGAATCCATTTATCCTGCTACAGTAGACAATGACATCTGAAGTTTCAAGGTCAAGGGTGCAACAGAGGCTTTGCCTGACCTGAGATCTAAAGCAGAGAAGTTGTGACTTTAGCAGATCACTTCTCTCTACCCAACGTCAACTGAGAGTGCGGGGCAGCCTCTGGAATTATTAAGTACTGTTGTTGAAATAATGACTGTATAGCGTCTCTTCACTATGGGCAGAAGGGCAATTCACAGGTACTGATGTAGTCTAAGAGACGGTATTTGCTTGTTCCTCGTGTTTGCTATTCTTAATTACAGTTCAGGTAATGAACTTTAAACACCTTTGCAAGTAGACATAGGGACTTTCTCTAGATATTATTGCCATTAGAAGACAATTATAGTGAATAGTTACAATGAATTGCCAATAAAAAATAAACTGCTACTAATACTTTACTTTTCCTGCATTTGTACTTCAGCATTCTTTCACCACGTGATAGGGTTCACCACAAAGGCTTGACCTTGACAGGCTAAAGAATACTTGCAAAGGCTTGGCCTTGACAGGCTACTCTGGCTACCTTGGTGGATGGGGGAAGCAGTAACAAGAAGAAAAATGAGGAAAATGCAACTGCACCATGGGACAACATGTCAGCCAACCAGGGCTCAAACCCATCACCGAGGGGCTTTTTCCAAGAAGATCCGCTTTAGGGAGTCTGTATTTTGATGCTGTTTTCTGGGCTATTTTAAGTACACATTAACCTGCATACAGGTGGACGGGCTATGTTGGCATGGTGAGTAATGTTCTTCAGGGAGACGGAGGGTGGAAGGGAAGCAGGATTACCTGCCGTCACAGGTACCCCACCGGCTGCACCTGCCTCTCCGTCTGGCCACAATCAAACATACACCGTTGTAAACACTGCCATATTGTTCTACCTGGGGCTCTGCGTCGTCCCGCCCACACTGGTACAGGGGAGATGGCATTCGCAAATGTCACCTCCAGTCGAATAACAAAGTTAACTTTTCTTCTGCCTCAGACACTACGGTGTAGAACACATGACGTTGATATAATAAAGATTTTTGAAAAATATAGATTATGGCTGCTATGGTTACCATGTATGACCATTCTTATACTACTGGCTTCTCGCACTGTTACAGCGCACCTAGTTTAGATTTGTACAACATGTTCTACAGCTCTCAGTTCAGTTCAAACTGGGTGAATGGTACCATATGTTTGTGCTGTCTGTTGCCTTACTGCCGCACCTCTGGATTTAGACAAATGTTGTTGTACACACTTGTTATTTTCAAACTTAAACACGAGATCACAGGCAATGACAGATCATGAATAACCATAGTTTATGAAAAACGAAAAGTTTATCCAGATAGGGCTGCAGTACAGTGTTCCCTTTCTCTCTATTCACAGGTACAATACAGTACATCGACAGTATTTTCATAGAATACATATTCTGTTGCGTTCCTCTCCCGTCCACTGTGTATTGAAGGGAGAGATGGAGAGGTCTCCTCATTAGTGTTCAATGGATCTGACGCACCACTGCATCCTTTAATTTCCCCTGTCTACCTCTCATTATCTCCCAAACTCAGAGCAATAACCAACCACATTTTCAGAGAGTGAACAAAATACTTTATTTACATAAGTATTCAAACCTTTTGCTATGAGACTGCACAGGGTATCCATTGATCATCCTTGAGATGTTTCTACAACTTGATTGGAGTCCACCTGTGGTAAATGTGATTGTTTAGACATGATTTGGAAAGGCACACACCTGTTTATCTAAGGTCCCAAAGTTGACAATGCATGTCAGAGCAAAAACCAAGTCCTGCGGTTGAAGGAATTGTTCGTAGAGCTCAGAGACAGGACTGTGTCGAGGCACAGATCTGGGGAAGGGTACCAAAAGCCACTCCTCAGTAAAAGGTCAATGACAGCTGCTTGGAGTTTGTCAAAAGGCACCTAAAGGACTCTCAGACTATGAGAAACAAGTGTCTCTAGTCTGATGAAACCAAGATTGAACTCTTTGGCCTGAATGCCAAGCATCGCATCAGGAGGTAACCTGGCACCCTCTCTACAGAGAAACATGGTTGTGGCAGCATCATGCTGTGGGGATGTTTTTCAGCGGCAGGGACTGGGAGACTAGTCAGGATCGAGGGAAAGATGAACGGAGCAAAGTACAGAGAGATCCTTGATGAAAATCTGCTCTAGAGTGCTCAGGACCTCAGACTGGGGTGAAGGTTCACCTTCCAATAGGATAATGACCCTAAGCACTGACATAACGCTGTATTGGTTAATGTGACGACTGATGTTCATCGAATGATTTCCCAAATGAACTCAAGAATATCAGAATATCGATTTTACAACAGTCGCTAATTAATTAATTTTCTCTACAGTCTCATTCAGAACGTTGCATAATCTGGGAATCTTCACAAACCTGAGTCTCACTAAATTAGTCCGTACCACACCAATTGAGTTGATTATTTAATTACTAACAAGCTAAAATGATAATATAAGATACACATACAAAAACACACAGTCTAGGCTATTGATTAGAACTTAGTACATTGAAACAGGTCCCTACCGGGCCAACACAATATGACACGTGTTAAACAAAATAGGGATTTCAAAAGAGAGAGAGAGAGTACACAAGAGAAAAGCACACTACATTTGTAAACTATGCTTAGTTTAACCCTAACCTTGGCCCGAACTGCTGCTCTTATGGGTCAGAATATAATGATGTAATTACGTGTCGAAGGTCTCCAATGGGGTGTCTCTTCATGGACCGGGTTCCGAACTCTTCTCTGATAGTGGCACGTCTTTGGTTACCGGGTGTAACTCTCTGTTTGTCCTCACAATGTCAGTGTCCTTTCTCTTAGTGGTCTGTTTACTCGCCCTTGTTCTGAAAGAGGGGTCTTCTGAGGATGGCTAATCAGCTGTGTAGATGGTTCCAGCGTGGGAATGAAAACAGTGTAGACACATGATTCCTTGAAGAGCGGTAACTGGGTGGTCCTGCTTGAATTCACCCTCTTAGACACAGCTACTCATCCATAGCATAGAATAAGAAGTTCCTTTGTCTTCTTCAACCTCGTGTTGTGTTTTGGGGTTACAACTAATTGGACCTTGGCTGCAGCTCGTGGTCACTTAGTCATAATGTTAATTCTTAACTCACATGTGTTTTACCCTCTGGTCAGAAATGGGCGTTTCCGCCTTTAGGGCAAGTTCTCTGGGCGTAACTAGTTACGAGGCAAGGTCTGGATTTTACTCAGATCCAATTTAGACAACTAATTTCACATTTTATCTTCACAAAAACATTCTCTTTGATCTGGACATTTTCCACACACTGTACAGTTGGCAAACATCAAGTACATATTGTGAAAACTCTTCAAGTTACAATTGTTTCATTATAACGTTGTCATTTAACTTTTAATAACATAACAAAAAACAACCTTAATTTTCATATTCCATCTATCGTCATTACTACCATTTTGGCTGACGAAACATATTGTCCCAAAGTCCATTTATTGCATGTTACTGTTCAGAGGTAGGTTCTCCATAGGCCCATCATACATTCCATTCCTCCATACTAAAAGGACAAAGGGATTTTGTCTACTGCCTTAAGATTTACAATGGGTGGGAGGTGTCATAACCCCCCCCCCCCCCATCTCCATACCACTCGATCTCTTACCCGCTGGTGGGTGTGAGAGATATCTCCGTAGGTTTATGGTCCACAGTAACCTGACCCGCACAGGCCAGTCATGACAGCACACAGCCAAGACAATGCAGGAGTGGTTTCTGGGACAAGTATCTGAATGTACTTGAGTGGCCCAGCCAGAGCCCGGACTTGAACCAGATCTAACATCTCTGGAGAGACCTGAAAATAACTGTGCAGCGACACTCTCCAACCAACCTGTCAGAGCTTGAGAGGATATGCAGAGAAGAATAGGAGAAACTCCACAAATATAGGTGTACCAAGCTTGTAGCATCATTCCCAATAAGACTCAAAGTTGTAATCACTGGTTAAGGTGCTTCGACCAAGTACTGAGTAAAGGGTCTGAATATTTATGGAAATGTGATAAAGTTTTATTTTTAATACATTTGCTAAAATTTATAAAAAACTGTTTTTGGTTCGTCATTATGGGGTATTGTGTGTAGATTGATGAGGGAAAAAAACGATTTAATCCATTTTAGAATAAGACTAACTTAACAAAATTTGGGAATGATCAAGGGGTCTGAATACTTTTCGAATGCACTGTAGAACATAAAGAATGTAAACAGAATTGTATATATGGCAACAAAACTGTGTAAAGAAACTTCCACTTTCTGTAAACAAAGATGTATGCAAAGGTCTTATGCCAGGATATCTCACTACGCACTGATTTATTTTCCAAACTGTAACACACTAGAACCAATGACATATATAAACCCTGTATTGCTGATGCTATGTATTGGCCATTGAGAGGCTTTGAAGTCACCCTTCGGCCATATGGTCACTCCCTTGTCGACCAGTCCTCAATAAGAATGAATAGCGTTCTACAGTATTTCAATTAACTGATTCAAGGACAAAATTACATGTATTAAATTATGTGTTTTGTTGTAGTGGGGACAGTAACATTAGTACTTTCAAATCCAAATCAAATGTATTTATAAAGCCATTTTTAAACCAGCAGATGTCACAAAGTGCTTATACAGAGACCCAGCCTAAAACCCAAAACAGCAAGTAATGCAGATGTAGAAGCACAGTGGCTACTAAAAACTCCATAGAAAGTCAGGAACCTTGGAAGACATGCTAGAGAGGAACCAGGCTCGGAGGGGTGTCCTGTCCTCTTCTGGCTGTGCCGGGCGGAGATTATAAGAGTCCATGGCCATTAAGGCCAGATCGTTCTTCGAGATGTTGAAAAGTTCATAGATTACCAGCAGGTTCAAATAAAAAGCACAGTGGTTGTAGAGGGTTTAACAGGTCAGCACCTCAGGACTAAATGTCAGTTGGGTTTTCATAGCTGAGCATTCAGAGGTCGAGATCGCAGGAGTGGTAGAGAGAGAGAGGGACAGAGGGAGAGAGAGAGAGAGAGGGTCAAAAACAGCAGGTCTGGGACAAAGTAGCACGTCCGGTGAACAGGTCAGGGTTCCATAGTCACAGGCAAAACAGCCGAAACTGGGTCAGCAGCATGACCAGGTGGACTGGGGACAGCCAGGAGTCATCAGGCCAGGTAGTCCTGATGCATGGTCTTAGGGCTCAGGTCCTGAGAGAGAGAGAGAGTGAGATCTGTAATAGAATACACATCTTGAGGAGGTGGATAACCAAGATGTCTTGAGGAGGAGGAGGAGGATTACCAAGATGGCTGTGCCGTGGCTTCAATACAGTGCACATTGTAAGTCATCCAGGGTTTATACATGTCATTGACTAGAATTCAACTCATGCACGGTGTGTTTTTCGAGCATGGAAAATGAGCCACAGAGTCTCTTGGTGCAGTCATGCTGAGTGTCAGCTCCGATTATGCCCAGAGCATGTGTCTACTGAAGTTATGTGACGTGAATACAGAAGGCTATGGAGCTTCCTTACATGAAACAACAACAAGTCACAGACATTGTTACTATATGCTGTGACAGGATGTTAAAGTGCATTGTTTCTAATAGCTTTATCTCTGTCTCTCTTCCTCCCTCCCTCCATTGTCCCTGTCTCCCCTCCTCTCTTCTCTTCACCGGAACAGCAGATCACTTGGGCATTGAGTTTATGGGTAAGAAAGCTTCTTTTTTTTACTGCTATGAGTCATGTTTACTGAAATCAGGTTGTGCAACCACGAGATGTGTATAATGTTTATGATCCATATTGGTATGACGTGCATACCCTTCATGTTTGTTAGTTTGTTTTTCACCTTTTTAATTATAAATCACATTTCTATTTTATACATAACTTACCTTTTTAGTTAGTTTTGATGGGAACTTTTCACTATCCCATAATGTATGTAATGTAATTTAGAGGACAGGGAGGCAATTTCCTTTACACAGAGGGATATGGCAACTCCCCTTCCTCTCTCTCGTCTCCTTGGAAACAGCAGAGAACAGAGAGGCAGGAGACAGTGAGGGAGATTTATTACTGTTGGCACAGTAACTACCAGCATCCTTGCACACTGACACTGCCTGTACGTGTGTCTGTAGGGAGAGTGTGTCCCCATTCTGCCAGCCTCTCTCCGTTTGGCACATCAGCTGTAGTTAATGACGATGTACTGCGAGACATTGTTAATGACTCTCCTTAGAAACACATGACCATAGATACCTGGGAAATAGACATATCTACCCACAAATTATCAACCATCAGGATCATTATACATATATTTAATTTAACCTGATTTTAACTAGGCAAGTCAGCTAAGAACAAGTTCTTATTTACAATGGCGGCCTACACTGGCCAGACACTGGGCCAATTGTGCGCCACCCTACGGGACTCCCAAGCCTGGATTCGAACAAGGGTGTCTGTAATGACGCCTCAAGCACTGAGATGCAGTGCCTTAGACAGCTGCGCCACTCGGGAGACCCTATATTCAGTGGGGTCCGGAATTATTGGATCCCCTGATAGAGATTAGCAACAAATTTAAATAAAATACAAATACTATGTTGTATAATTGTACATTTAAAAAAAAGAAAATGTTATTATTTTTTGCCAATATAATTACTCAGAGAAATATATTTTGTTTAACAAAAATATTGTATCCCCTCTGTGTTGTATCCCCAGTGTTGTTATCCCCTTGAGAGGATAACTACACTGAGCCTTTTTCTAAAATGTTTTATGAGATTGGAAAACTCACTGGGAGAGATCTTGGACCATTCCTTCATACAGAATCTTTCCAGATCCTTGATATCTGTAAGGTTCTGTATTTATTTTCTAAGTCAACCTTCTGTTTTGTTTCGTTGTGTTCTTGGACGTAGCCCTGTCTTTCATTTTTGTTCATTGATTTCGCCTGTGTTAGTTACTAACCTGGTCTCATCAGCTCCTTATTTTGCCTACCTGTGTTTGCCTACCTGTGTATGACCATTGCCTGCCTGTGACCACGATTCCTGCCTTCTGCAAAAGTGTATTAAACACCTGCCGCACTCTGCGCGTGAATCTACACATTTTTCTCCCTGAGTATTCACTACAGAATACCTCACCCAAAAAACAGAATGGATTCAGCAGAGCTACAGCGGCGCCTAACCCAGCAAGAGGAGCGTATGGAGGAAATCTGCCATCTTCTCCACCAGCCCATTCCTACTCCTCCGGTGCCAGGTATCATAACCCATAGCCCTCCTTCATTCATATACATGCCTGGAAAATATGACGGTTCACCTGGGAAATGTCAGGGACTTCTGATGCAATGCAGCAAATACATTGAGCACAACCCCACTAACTTCGCCACCGACAAGAGCAGGGTGGATTTTGTTGTGTCTCTACTCACAGGCAAAGCCTTGGATTGGGCCACCTCCATATGGACTGCCACTAGCACAGAACTCGGATCCGAGACCCATTTCCACCCTCTTCAAAGAGGTATTCGATCCCTCTCCTTCTGGTCGTCCTATAGGAGACCTCCTGTAGAGGTGTTCTTCAGGATTTAAATCAATACATTCGTATGTCCATCTCCATTGACCACCTCACCGCCGAAGAACTCATTGACCACCCGAAACCTTCTCTTTCCATGATTCCGTCATCCCGTCCAAGTCTTCCAGAGACCATGCAGTTGGGCCATGCTCCTCTCCCGTGTATCGAACGACAAAGGCGGATCCAAGAAGGGCTCTGCCAATACTGTGGAGGGAAAGATCATCTACTCAGCCATTGCCCTGTTCTCCACGGAGAGATGAGAAGGCTCCCTCCTCTGCCATGCAGGTAGGCGTGTCCTTATTTCTAAATATCTCCCAGAAGCAATCCTCCATCCCAGTATTGATAACCGTGAAGGGTGTTACTAAGTACGTAGAGGGTTTGATAGATTCGGGAGCAGCAGGTAATTTTATTGATCACCAGCTAGTACAAGAGCTTGACATTGATCTAACACCTGTCACCCCTCCCTTAAGGATTAACACCCTGGACGGGCAGCCATTGGGCACAGGCTTCATTACGCACCTGACACAGAGCGTCACTCTCCAGATTGGAGTCTTCCCCACCGAAACCATTAAACTCATGGAACTCTCATCCCCCAAACAGCCACTCATCCTTGGACACCCCTGGCTTTGTCGTCACGACACTGCCATCTCGTGGCAACAAGGTGAACTTCTGTCCTGGTCTTCTACCTGCTTCACCGGTTGTCTCAGCCTACCCTGCAGAGCAACCACCATTGAGGACTCTGCCTCCAGTGCCACCCACCATACCATATGAATACGCCCAGTACAGCAATGTCTTTAGCAAAATCAAGGCCTCCACTCTGCCACCACATCGCCCAGGGGACTGTGCTATTGACTTACTCCCTGGAGTGTCCCCACCGAAGGGCCATGTTTACCCCCATCTATCCCGGAAAATGAGGCAATGGAGAACGACATTGATGAAACACACAAACGGTTTCATTCGTCCTTCTTCTTCCCAGGCTGCGTCCAGCTTCTTCTTTGTTGGAAAAAAGGACGGTGGTCTCCGTCCATGTATTGATTAATGTTCCCTGAATGACGTCATGGTCAAGAACCGTTTCCCTCTTCCTCTGATCCTTGCGAACCTTGAACAAGTGGGCCGTGCCAACATCTATACAAAACTCAACCTGCGAAGTGCATATAACCTTATCCGTAAAGGCGACGAATGGAAGACGGCCTTTATCTCCGCATGAGGGCACTACAAATACCTGGTCATGCCCTACGGCCTTACTAATGCCCCCGCCGTCTTCCAATCCTTTATGAACAAGGTATTCCAGGATATGATCAACTGCTTTCTCATCGTCTACATTGATGACATCCTGATTTACTCCCACTCCCTGAAGGAACACATACAGCATGTGCAAAAGGTTCTTCAATGGCTCCTTGACCATAACCTTTATGTGAAGACTGAAAGTGCACCTTCCATATAACCTCGGTAAACTTCCTCGGTTTCGTACTGACACCTGGAGGGGTCAGCATGGATGAGAACAAAGTCACCACTGTCAGTAACTGGCCCAAATTACGGTTAAGGAACTCCAATGTTTCATTGGGTTCTCCAACTACTATCGCCAGTTCATTCAGAACTTCAGGTCTACTGCCACTCCCCTCACTGCCCTTACCAGCCAAAAGACCCGGACCCTTCAATGGACTGAAACCGCCCTGACTGCTTTCAACAACTTGAAACGCCACTTCACCTCAGCTCCTGTCCATCGCCAACCTAATCCGACCATTCCCTTCACCCTGGAGGTGGATGCCTCCGAAGTAGGAGTAGGAGCCATACTCTCTCTGGATGGGTGTGAACCCCTCCAAAATCAAATCCATATGCCTTCTTCTCCAGGAAGTTATCCTCCACTGAGAGGAATTGCGATGTGGGGAACAGAGAACTCCTCGCCATCAAGCTGGCCCTCGAGGAGTGGCGCCACTGGTTGGAGGGCGCACATCGCTTTCTCGTCCTAACAGATCATTGTAATCTGGAATATATCAGAGGAGCCAAGAGGTTAAACTCCAGACAAGCCCGCTGGGCTGTCTTCATCACATGCTTCCATTTTCATGTTACAGTAACTCAGACCATACACCCATTCTTCCTTCCTCTACCATTGTAGGACTGGTACAGTGTGAGGTTCACTCTGCCATACAAGCAGCCCTAACCTCATGCCCCGGCTCCTCCTGAGACACCAGCTGGGAAGAATTATGTACCAATAGCTGTTAGACCCAAACTGATGCAATGGTGTCACACGTCCTTGGGGTCAGGACATCCGGACATTACACGAACCACCGAACTTCTAGCCCGTAAGTTCTGGTGGTCCTCACTGGCATCCGACGTAAGGGGATTATGTAGTCTCCTGTCCAGTCTGCGCCCAAACCAAAAGCCCTCATCATCTCCCTTCCGGTAAGCTTCAACCTTGGCCAATCCCTCACAGACCCTGGTCCCACATAGCTGTTGACTTCATCACAGGCCTTCTTGAATCCTCTGGTAACACCACCATCCTTGTCTTAGTAGAACGTTTTTCAAAAATGTGTCGTCTGGTTCCTCTTCCCCACCTAATGCCATGGAATTGGCTGAGTCTTTGTTGCAACATGTGTTCCGTCTGTATGGGATTCTGGAGGACATCGTCTCTGACCGCGGGCCCCAGTTTGTCTCCCGGGTGTGGTGAGCCTTCTATGACTGACTGGTGGTCGCCCTCAGCCTCTCCTCCGGGTACCATCCCCAGACCAACGGGCAGACGGAACACCTGAACTAAGAAATAGGGAAGTACCTCCGCCAACAATGTTCTGCCTCTCCACACGACTGGAGTCGGTATATGGCCTGGGCCGAATACGCTCAGTGTGTACTTGGTTACCAACCACTCCATGTTTCCCTGGAAGGCGGAGCCTGGTACCGTTCCAGCTGTCGACGACTGGTTTCGGCGTAGTGAGCGGTATGGGAGACCGCTCACCGGCATCTGCAGGAAGCCTCTAATACCCAGAAATGCTTTGCCGACAGACGCCGCCGACCTACGCCAATCTTTCACCCAGGACAGCGTGCGGCTCTCTACCAGAGACATCCGGCTCCGCCTCCCCTGCAAAAAGTTCTATCCTCGCTTTATTGGTCCTTTCAAGATAACCCATCATATCAACCCTGACATGTACTACCTCCAGTTACCGCGTCAGTATAAAATCTTCTCGTCCTTCCATGTGTCTCTGTTAAAATCAGTCACCTACAGTCCTCTTCATCCTCCAGTCTCAAACCGCAGTGCGCCCCACCGTTGGACGTCAGAGGGGAACCTGCCTACGCCATTCAGGCCATCCTTGATTCCAAACACCTGAGAGGTTGCATCCACTATCTAGTGGACTGGGAAGGTTATGGGCCTGAAGACCATTCCTGGGTCTCCGATAAGGACATCCTCGACCCGGAGATGATTCAGGCATTCCACCATAACCGTCTGGATCGTCCCGCTCCCTGACCTCGGGGTCGACCCCCGAAAAGGCCCACTGGACATCAGCGTCGACGCAGAACGTCGGATCAGTCCACGACCTTGTCGAACCAGCCTGCCGGACCTCACCCTTGATGTAGGCGGCCGCCTATGCTCCCCCGCCCGCCCAATCCACCCTTTGGTACCGTTGGGTTGTCAGAAGCCTCCCTTGGGGGGGTACTGTAAGGTTCTGTATTTATTTTCTAAGTCAACCTTGTGTTCTGTTTCGTTGTGTTCTTGGACGTAGCCCTGTCTTTCATTTTTGTTTATTGATTTCACCTGTGTTGGTTACTCACCTGGTCTCATCAGCTCCTTATTTAGTTCAGTTCGTTCTGTTTGTGCCTTTGTGAGATATTGTTCGTTTTGACTCTACTAAGCCTTTTCATAGCTCGTTTGTGAGAACCAGTTATAGCCTTTAGTCCTACCTGTGTATGACCATTGCCTGCCTGTGACCACGATTCCTCCCTTCTGCGAAGGCACATTAAACACCTCCCGCTAGACCTTTTTCTCCCTGAGTATTCATTACACAATCCTTCATCTGTGCTTATGTACTGCACTCTTCAATTCAAACCACAGGTTTTCAATGGGGTTCAATTCCGGAGATGTTTTGTGGTCAATTAACCATTTATTTGTGGATTTAGATGTGTGCCTTCTGTTATTGCCTTGCTTAAAGATCCACTTGCGGCCAAGTTTCAGCCTCCTGGCAGAGGCATCCAGGTTTTTGTCTAAAATATTGTTGTACTGGGTAAAGCTCATGATGCCATTGACGTTAACAAGGGCTTCAGGACCAGTGGTAGCAAAATAGCTCTATAACATCAAAGATCCACCACCATATTTACAGGAGGTATGGTGTTCTTTTCTGCTCATGCATTCTCATTGCGACGCCAAACCTACTGCTAGTGTGCATGGCCAAAGCACTAGTTCCAATCCAAGTGCCAATGCCATTTAGAAAACTCCAGACATTTACATTTGTTGGATGACATGAAAATAGAGCTCTTTGGTAACACGACAATGTATGCACACATTACTGTAAGTCGCATATATTATATCAAACTTACTTTCAAAGATTGTGTTTGTATGGTGTTATAGAAATGCCACGGCTTACAGTGTATTTATTTCTCAGCTGCTAATATTAAGCATTGCTCTGCTATAAAAACGGGAGTCTACCCGCATGAATAAAAAAACTAACTGCGGGAAAGAGCCCTCCATTTGCAATTCACTGTATTTTTTTCCCTGCTCCTGTTCTTCCCCATGTGATAATGGGCCATTCTAAATCGAAGCAAATTTTACATATTAGTAAAGAAAGTTAATTTGAGAATAGTTTGACGGGTGAAAATATGATTACTTGATGAGAGGCAAGGAACAGCACAATTTTTTTGCTACTTTTTCAGAATCATCGATAGCCTATAGTCGTATCATGCAGCCTGAACCTGTTTCCTCCAGCATCTTCACAAGGTCCTTTGCTGTTGTTCTGGGATTTATGTGCACTTTTCGCACCAAAGTACTTTTCGCACCAAAGTAGGACTCAAATGATGTCAATTAGCCTATCAGAAGCTTCTAAAGCCATGACATAATTTTCTAGAATTTTCCAAGCTGTTTAAAGGCACAGTCAACTTAGTGTATGTAAACTTCTGACCCATTGGAATTGTGATACAGCGAATTATAAGTGAAATAATCTGTCTGTAAACAATTGTTGGAAAAATTACTTGTGTCAATCACAAAGTAGATGTCCTAACCAACTTGCCAAAACTATAGTTTGTTAACAAGAAATTTGTGGAGTGGTTGAAAAACGAGTTTTAATGACTCCAACCTCAGTGTATGTAAACTTCCGACTTCAACTGTAGTTAGATAACATACAGTAGGCTGACTCAAATTCTGTTCTTCTGAATTACATCTTCATATCATAATGTTTCTTAAGATCTGCCTGAAATAAATAATGGATTTATTGTGATGTATATTATATTGATTTATTACACTTTTTTAATTGTCGATGTTCCAAAGGCGCACATCAGCAGCGTGTTTGCGTGCAGGCCTGGAGATGCTAAACGTGTTTGTTAATTGATGGTCAATTACCGTGAGACCGGCAGTCATCTGCATGGCAATTACCAGCTGACAAAATGTAATGACCGCCACAGCCCTAGTAAGGACTGTATCTAATAACCAGATATTACATAGTAATATAGGAAAAATTACTAGCATGATTGCTAACAATAATAACAACAACAGAGTTGGTGTAAACATGTTACCTAATATCATACAATGAGGCTGTACAAATGGGCAACATAAATAGCAAGTATTACACATAGAAATGACACTTGAGGTAACAATAGCCAATACTAATAACAACTCCAGCATATAACAAAGTAATAGCTAGGTAGAGATATACAAAGCCAAGCTAAACAACATCAACTTACTTTGTAGTCATGCATCCCATGTACATATACCAAAGCTCGCCATGGATCTGTCCTGCCAGTGCAACGCTAGCTAGCATCTGGCCAATCAGAGGATGTATGACCAGTGCATGGCCAGAGTGTGGGGTGCATGGGGGACAGTCTGATTGGCTGGGGCCACGAGCTGGAGGTGATGTTGATTCTCTCATGTGATGGGGAGAAAGGGTGAGGGTGAGTGAGAGCTAGACTCTGTGGCGCCGGCCGGACAAATAAACAACACACACTGGAAAATAGTCCTACAGTGCCCTCGGCAGGGAGATTCTGTAACATCTCCTTTCCAATCTAGTCCACTGCAATGCACTCTACTTAAAGGGGAATTTCACCCTGGGGGAATCTAGGGATGTTTTCATCATGTCCGAGACATTTCTAGGACAGTGAGATGTGTTTCACACATAATTGCCCAAGAGGAAGGCAGGTCTGGGCATCAGGCGCTGAATGATACACCCTATGATTGGTGGGGTGACATTTAACCATTCATGTCTCAGTCGGAATATAGCGAAGAGGATTCCAAACAAAGAGTTAACGTTAGAAACTCAGGTAGCTAAGCCGATGCCAGTTCCAAGAGGGCAGACGACAAGTATGGTGCCTACCTAGGTTATTTTTCCTGCAAGCCACCTAGCTAGCTAACTTTAGTGTATCTACTGAAACCCATACTGTGTATTGCTGGCTAACATACTTCTGTGATACAATGGGGGGAAATCTAATTGTTTTTCTGTTTGAAGGGAATTGCAGAAAGAGAGAGAAAAAAGAATGAGGGAAGTTCCAGATGAGAGGACAGAAAAAGGGATGCAGAGGAATGGTGTGAGAAACAGAATGAGAGGGGCAGTGACAGTTGAAGGTGGAGAGAGATATCAAGTAGATAAAAGAGGTGTGCTGCTCCAGGCCCTCCGTCAGTAGGGAGAGTAATAATGTTTGATTTTGTTGGCCAATAAAAAGTATTTGCTTGTCAACACACGTCATTCCCTCAGCAGACTGCTACCTACGTCCACTGTGAGGCATGCATTCCAACTGGCAGGACTGAAGAAGTGACAGTTTGCTTCATTGTGCATTTTCTTCTGTTTGCTTGGTTTGTTTGCTTGATCCTGGCCATGCATATGCAAGGGGCTCAAAGTGATAACTGGGAAGAGAATGTCATGTTGCTCTCTGAGGCACAGCTTCACAATGGACACAGGAATGAGGAGACTGCCTGGCTCCTACAGCTCTGGTATTGTAATTTTGATTACAATCACTCACACTGCATTTGCAAGTCGAATGCTGTCTGCAAAGAGACCCTGTGAAGAAAAAGAAAGCAGAATTATTCTGAGAGAGAGAGAGAGAGAGAGAGAGAGAGAGAGAGAGAGAGAGAGAGAGAGAGAGAGAGAGAGAGAGAGAGAGAGAATGTATTGAGGGGGTTATGTTCTTTGATGTGATTCCTGGAGTGAGAGTGAAATATCAGTCTCCTCTGTCATTATCCAGTTAAAGAAAGTTGTCTGCAAGATAGAGGAGTTGATACCATCCAAGGCCAATGTCCCCTGCCCTGTATAACATGACCATCAGAAGCTTCACTGAGTGGAAAACATAAATAGCACTGACTTTTGGACAGTCCTGTACGTGCACACAAGCATTATTTTATTATTTCCCCCCCAAAGCCTCTACTCCAAGGCATGGCAGGTCAAATAAACAATGTACTCGCACTGATGTACTGCAGGAAATGCAAACTTGTAGAGTATTTAAGGTTTAAAAAGGCATCTAAAGTTTTAATTTCCACTTTAAAATGTCAGACTTGATTTGCCCTAACAAAATATTTATAACCCCCCCCAAAAAAATAATGTTTTTTTATATCAATTAATCAACATAATAATTCAAATTTCCTGTTGCTCCAGGATTATTTTCCTGCTGTAGCAATCTGGCTCAAATCTTCATCTATATAGGGATATAGCTTTCTGTTCTTCCCGTGACTCAAGTCCTTTAATGGCAAGGTGGAGAAGGCTGCTGTCTGTCAGCTGAAACTAGGAACAGCAGGGGCTCTGTGATAAAAACGTTGTTTTGGGTTTTCTGTCTGTTTCACAGTCATAGGGAACGGTGTCAGACACAGTGGAGGGAATCGACACAGATACAAGTTTTACCATTCATATTCGTTCCCATGCATCAGGAGGTATATATAGTTGTTAGCTACATAGTTATTCCAACGTAATTGCATCTTATTAGTAGAATAATGGTCTATAATAATGTCAAAATTGTAATGTGTTTCTCTCAAATTGATTTGATTTGTTTCCAAACATATAGGCATAAGCTACAGATGTAGGATCTTAATTTGACTTTTGTCACAGCTAAATAAATGTTTACTCCATAATGTTGCTTGATTGGTGGTTAGGATATTAGCTGGCCAAACGTAGGCTACATGAAAAGTGCAATACAGGTAATATAATTGTGTGTTAGTGTGGATTTTCTGTTAATTTATGTGAATCATAAAGTTCATCTGCATTTCCTGCATTGCACGAAAATTCTCAGCAACAAAAGAGTGATCAAATTAAGATCCTACATCTGTATGTGATTAAGGGGCTCCTTCTTTGTGATTACAGTTCCTGCACAAGCTACAGAGGAAGAGTAATATATTCATATATTACTCTGGGGGGGGGGTTAAGATGGCCATGTCATGGGCAAGTTTGGATTCACCAACTCATTCAAGGGTTTTTCTTTATTTTTTACTATTTTCTACATTGTAGAAAAATTGTGAAAGACATCAAAACTGAAATAACACACATGGAATCATGTAGTAACTTAAAGAGTGTTAAACAAATCAAAATATATTTGAGATTTGAGATTTTTCAAAGTAGCCACCTTTTGCCTTGATGACAGCTTTGCACACTCTTGGCATTTTCTCAACCAGCTTCACCTGGAATGCTTTTCCAAAAGTTTTGAAGGAGTTCCCATCATATGCTGAACACTTGTTGGCTGCTTTTCCTTCAGTCTGTGGTCCAACTCATCCCAAACCATCTCAATTGTGTTGAAGTCAGGAGATTGTGGAGGCCAGGTCATCTGATGCAGCACTCCATCATGCTCCGTCTTGGTCAAATAGCCCTTACACAGCCTGGAAGTGAGTTGGGTCATTGTCCTGTTGAAAAACAAATGATAGTCCCACTAAGCGCAAACCAGATGGGATGGCGAATCTATGCAGAATGCTGTGGTAGCCATGCTGCTTAAGTGTGCCTTGAATTCTAAATAAATCACTGACGGTGTCATCAGAAAAGCACCCCACACCTCCTCCTCCAAGCTTCACTGTGGGAAACACGTGTGGAGATAATTCGTTTCACCAACTCTGCGTCTCATAAAGACACAGTGGTTGGAACCAAAAATCTCAAATTTGGACTCATCAGACCAAAGGACAGATTTCCACCGGTCTATTGTTCATTGCTCGTGTTTCTTGGCCCAAGTAAGTCTCTTCTTCTTATTGGTGACCTCAAGTAGTGATTTATTTGCAGCAATTCGACCATGAAGCCCTGATTCAGACAGTCTCCTCTAAACAGTTGATGTTGAGATGTGTCTGTTACTTGAACTCTGTGAAGCATTTATTTGGGCTGCATTTTCTGAGGCTGGTAACTCTAATGAACGTATCCTTGGCAGCAGAGGTACCTCTGGGGCTTCCTTTCCTGTGTTGGTCCTCATGAGAGCCAGTTTCATCATAGCTCTTGATGGTTTTTGCGACTGTACTTAAAGAAACTTGATTGACTGACCTTCATGTCTTAAAGTAATGATGGACTGTCGTTTCATTTGCTTATTTGAGCTGTTCTTGCCATAATATGGACTTAGTCTTTTACCAAATAGGGCTATGCCTACCTTGTCACAATACAACTGATTGACTCAAATGCATTAAGAAGGAAAGACGGTCCACAAATTAACTTTTAACAACCTAGGGGTTAGTGCATTGGGCCAGTAACCCAAAAGGTTGCTGGATCGAATCCCAAACTGACAAGGTAAAAACCTGTCGTTCTGCCCCTGAACACGGCAGTTAACCCACTGTTCCCCAGTAGACCGTCATTGACTTGCCTAGTTAAATAAAAATGGAAATGCATTCCAGGTGACTACCTCATGAAGCTGGTTGGGAAAGTGTCACAAAGGGTGGCTACTTTGAAGAATCTCAAATATAAAATATATTTTGATTTGTTTAACAATTTTTTGGTTACTACATGATTCCATGTGAGTCATTTCATATTTTTGATGTGTTCACTACTATTCTACAATGTAGAAAATACAAAAAATTAAGAAAAACCCTTGTATGAGTAGGTGTGTCCAAACGTTTGAACAAAAATATGAATACTACTATTTCAAGAGATTTTACTTAGTTAACTGTTCTTAAAAGTAAATTAGTTAATTTTAAATAAATTAGTTTGTCCCTAATCTATGAATCTCACATGACACAGCCATGGGTGGGACTAGGAGTTCATAGGCCCACCCACTGGGGAGCCAGGCCCAGCCAATATAAATTAGTTTTTCCCCACTTTATTAAAGTCCGAAATATTCCTCAGAACCCCCCACCCCCATCCTCTCCTCAGGCGATCCCGCAGGTGAAGAAGCCAAATATGGAGGTCCTAGGCTGGCGTGGTTACACGTGGTCTGTGGTTGTGAGGCCGGATGGATGTTCTGCCAAAATGTTCTTAAACGACATTGAAGGCGGCTTATGGTAAAGAAATTAACATTGACTTCTCTGGCATCAGCTCTATTGGACATTCCTGCAGTGAGCATGCCAGTTTTAGAGCTACCTTTAATTGCCCCCATCACAAGATGCATGCTGTAATGATCATGCTGTTTAATCAGCTTCTTGATATGCCACACCTGTCAGGTGGATGGATTATTTTGGCAAAGGAGAAATGCTCACTAACAAGGATGTAAAAATATTTGTTCACAAATTTTGTGAGAAATAAGCTTTTTGTGCATATGGTCAATTTCTGGGCTCTTTTATTTCAGCTCATGAAAAATGGGACACTTTACGTGTTGCGTTTTATATTTATGTACAGTATATAAATAAAATACATGTATATATATATATATATATACAGCTAACTGCCAAAATAAAGGAAACACCAACATAAAGTGTCTTAATCTTGCGTTGGGCCTCCATGAGCCGCGAGAACAGCTACAAAACACCTTTGCAAAGATTTGTCTTAAACTCTATTTGAAGGATGCAACAATATTCTTCCACAAAAAATTCCCTCATTTGGTGTTTTGTTGATGGTGGTGGAAAACGCTGTCTCAGGCGCCGCTCCAAAATCTCCCATAAGTGTTCAATTGGGATGAGATCTGGTGACTGAATGACTCTCTCTCTCACACAGACACATACACACACACAAACACACACACAAACACACACACACACCCTTTAATCCTCCTATGCTCATTTGTGACCCTTCTTTTAAAGTCACTGAGATCTCTTCTTCCAGCCTTGGTAGCCAAAATAACAGGCAACTGGGCATTTTTTACATGACCCTAAGCATAATGGGATGTTAATTGCATAATTAACTCAGGAACCACATCTGTGTGGAAGCATCTGCTTTCAATATACTTTGTATACCTCATTTACTCAAGCAATTATTTTATTTTGGCATATTTACTGTCACTCTTACTTGACGTAATCCTTACTGCATGGTTTTGGCATTTCCCTGTTAAACCACATTGCTAATTTGTGACCGACCAGCTCGATTCGGTCTTATGCATCAAAATTTGAAACTGTGTTTTTTACATTGGATAAAAGTACAGCCTCAGAGCTAGAAATATATATTTCATACACTATACGTAGTTGAGGAACATATGGGAAAGTAATTCTGCTTTGAAAGTTGATACATGTGTAACCTCACTTTTGAGAAAATGGCCCTTGAATTGTTTGAGTGCATACTGGAGAGCTCTTCTTTGTCTACAACCATTTAGCATCATTCACACCCTTTTAAGCTTTAGCTTCACCTATGTCTTTAATGATTCACATGATTCACATGTGAGGATATGTACTAAACAACCAAATATTTCAAGACTAAATGCTAGCTTGTACTATGGGTTTGTTCATACATTTAATCTGAGTGCCAGTGTACTCTGGGTGTTCGTAAACTCAGAGCATCAGATTGGCCATTCGTAAATTCAGTGTTTCGATCTCGGAGCATTCAGAGCACACACTGGACACTCTGGCCGAAAAGTAGGGTTGATCTGAGCGTTCTGACCTAACAACAGCAGTCAAGCACCCAAGCTAACTTGATAATGTTGGCTAGCTTGCTACCTACATTCAGACACAAATGAGAGAACAGCTTACTCTGACCATTTTACTCGCCCTAGCAGATCTGGTTAGGCTGTTTTTATGTTATCCAGAGCGTTGGTGACTGCACCTGTGCTGCTGGCAACAATTTAATTTAGCTTTTTTGCCAACGTTTACTGACACCAGCCATATTCAACGGGTGTTGAGCGTTCGTAAATACTTCAGTTATTCTGCGCTCTGGCACACTCAGATGAGAGTGCTCTGAAATCGGAGTAGATAGCCAGAGCATATTTACCAGCTATGTCTATCGACAGTTGTCTCAGTGACATTGAAATAGTTACTTTGCTAAGCGGAGTCTTTTGTTTAGACATGTAGCTAGCTAGCTAAACAATTAACCATAATCCCAACTCATAACATTACTACCCTGCATGAATCTGCAGGTAACTAACCAGCCAGGTTCAATGTTAGGTAGCTAAGATTAGGCTATAACTAGCAATGCAAATGTCTCTGAGGTAAAAATAATATTACTACAGAGATCATACATGTAACGTTAGCAAGCCAGCCAGCTAGCCAGCCAGCTAACGTTAGCTAGCTAGCTAGCAGTACACATTAACTTGAAATGAAAATGGCTTTCTGACAAAATTAGAATCGTGTAATATCTGAAAATGTAGCTAGCTAGACTCTCTTACCCATATGCATAGATGGACTCTTCTCCCTCTGTCACGGATGCCATGTTTGCCCTTAGTTTGAAGATGTAATCCGGAGATAGGTGTTTTATACAACACAGCCTTCTGTGTGTTCTCTTTTTAACTCCGTCTGCATATTTGCAATCAAACGCCAGAATTTTCTCCATCTTAGCTGTCATACTCTAATTCTACTGATTTCAAAACTTGGTCCTCCAGAAAATGGAGAGCAACACTTATGCAGTTCTACTACGTGATATATTTCTGTGGCTAAACCAACTAGGCTTGTAATTTAACAATTTGTTCCAGAAGGCATTTTCTGCCAAAAAACACATTTTGATTTAAAAACATTTTACGTTCAAATGACTCTCCTGTGAAGTAGTTTCCTGAAACGAGTCACATTTGTTCTTCAAAGTGGAATGAAAACAAATGATTACCTTGTACGCCTGCAAATAAATACAATATTTTTCTGAATCCGTGAATCAGAGCACGGGGGATTGTGTACTGTAGGCTACATCTTCATGTAATGTCGGCTGACCTTGACAACACAATTTAATTACCTCCAAGCAGGGCTTGTATACACAGCATTTATGACGTGCATCAGAGGAAGAGCGTAAAACCTTTTCCCATTGGTGTATCATAATACTATGCAGGGAAATTATGGACATAAAATAGTCCACGATCAGTGAGGTTGTTTGGTAGCATGGTAATATTGTGAGTGACATGGAGTGTTAGCTGTCATGGAATTACAGATGCAACTTACCTATGTCTACAACAGTGTTCCTCTCTTCTTCTCTTCTAATTACAGTAAATGTGGTGATGTGATGACTCCGGTTGAGAGACATCAAAACAACAATACTGACCCTGGAAACTACTGGTGGGAGGAGGAAGGGGAGGGGAGGGAGGAGGGTAGGAGGAGGGAGGGAGGGAGGGAGGGAGAGGGTGGTTAATTAGCCTAGCTCTCGTCTTTTGGCTTCGATATTGATTTTGATAAGATAAAGTAAATGAATGTATTACTGGTTCATGTGTGGCGTGTTCTACAGTTGGCTGCAAAGGCCAATAGGAGCCCGAGGCTCTATTTATCAAAGGTACGTTCGCACAAAAAATACTCTAAACCTCTAAACAGTTTTCCCGCAAAGATTGGTATTTAGAAATGTTTAACTGGATGGGAAAGTATGTGTATCTCCAGACAAATCTCAAACCATGCGTGCACACAACTTGTAAACGGTTGATCAACTGTATTGCAAGCAAATAGGCTTATTGTTCGTTTGGGTAAAATGGGAGGTGTTTGATGCACAGGAATTATAATACAAAAAGTAAAAATAAGTTTTAGTTTATAGACCTAAATCATAATCTACAGGATGTCTCTCCTTTTCTGACATAACTGGTTCAAATTATTCCGGCTACACAATAGTAGACTACAATTTTTTCAATCATCCATTCGATAGCCAAGCATGCTCGTAAGTAAATAGGCAGTGAGCCTTGACAGTATGGGTTGGCTACAGTAGGCTTATTCCTGTTTGATACACACTAAAAACAAATGGTTCTACAGTGTATATAGTGCCAAATAAGGGTTATTTGGCTTGTAACAATAGCAGAACCCTTTTTGGTGCTTCTATGGAACCTTTTTTTTAAGGTTCTATAAGGAACCATGCTCATACAATTCTAAACGGAACCTGTATGCTGCTCTAAAGAACCTTTTCCTAAGGTTCTATAAAGAACCATTAAAAAAAGGTTTTATAAAGCACCAAAAAAGGGTTTCGCCATGGTTACAGCCATTTTGCGGGCAATATAAAACACTTGTTTATGGTTCCATATAGAACCTTTATGTAGAATGGCTCTATAAAGAAACTTTCTCAATCTCAAAAGGTTCGTTGTAGAACCATTCCGGGTTATTTATTCTGGTTTAATAGCTTTATTATATTGTTAAAATTCCCTAGGTTTTATTACTGTGTTTATTAACAAGTTTAATCTGGTGTGCTAGCTCTGGAACAGCTGGCGTCCCTGAGGAGAGAATTGAGAACTACTGACTTAGTCAACTGTTCTCAATTGACACATTCCATATGTGAGTCTTTCACAATACACTGTAACTATACTCATATATCATATTTAATAACATAACACCCAACATTAGATAAACTGGAATGACACTCTCACTCATGGTTGCACAAAAAGAGCTGTCAGCAAACCACTCCCCAAAATATTTGAATGATCCGCCACCCCTACATTATTACTAAAAGAGGACAGAACCCTTTATTGAACTGCAAGGAACCATTGAAGGGCTCAAAGGGTTCTTTTGGTCAGTATGGTTCCACATAGAACCATCACCCTTCCCAAAGAACCCTTGAAGAACCCACATTTTGTTGTGTGTAGGACTGTAATAGCCTAGCCTATCTAATTTCAGATTCTATACCAAGGCAGGACATAGCATTTACTTTTAAATTGATCAAAAGGACAATCCATCTTACAGAATGTGCGGCCAATATCTGATTGATTGCCTATAAATGCTTCTGAAGGCAACTATGATTTAGTTTTTCATATGAAAAGAGGCAGCTGCAAGTTTTCACCCTTAACAGTAGAACCACTAACACAGTCATTTGGACTGCTCATGAATGAATAAATAAATAAATAAATATTACTCAGCCATTCTTAAAGTCATGCCCCCATCTGTCCCTGACCTTTCCTAAATAAGTCTATATAACACACTGTCACTGTTAGAATCTTAATATCACAAACAGAACTGGAGTTATACCCAGGTTTAGGAGGGCATTTCATATTTTGAATGGTTTTCCCCCATTGCCTTTTCTTATTCTGCTCCTTCTCCTGATAGTTGAAGATGCCGTGCCCAGGTGATAATCACACTGATAATTGCCTCACAACTGAACCTAAACTATACCGAAACTACTTTCACACATATAAGATTTAATAAATGAAGTAAATGATGGGAGGGAAAGGGGGAGAATGGGTTGATGAGAGAGGGGAAGCAAACTATGCATAATTATATTATCACCAATTATGAATGAAGAACAGGGTGTGCCATTCTATTGTATTGATCTATTCTCAGGGTACGAAATACGGGGGAGCCAGGGGGTACTCAGCTCCCCTGAATGAGACATTAGTCACCTAAATGAAGCAAAAGTAAAAAATAAAAAAAATGTAATTATCCTATTTGTTTGAAATGCAGTGGTATATATGTTTTACAGTGGTAAATATGAAAATTAAAGCTTCCAAATGAAACGAACAACCCCACCTCTCATATCATAGTTTAAACCATTTAGTTCTGTGTGGCAGCACAAACCGCCTCCCTGTCCACAGCGCAGTAGTGCTGAATTTCGGCCTCAGTTGAGCTCCTTTCAACTCATAGATTTTCCTTTGAGGGCTACTTTCTCGTTTTCGCCATTTGCTTGCCATGCGCCCTTGATAAAAATAGCCTATGCCTTTATTCCAATGCATTAGATTTATCCGTTGATTTATCATTGTTTGCTTTTGTCAGTCAGCTGTTCGGAGCACTCATTGCTTTCTTTTTCAGGTGCTCGCGGGTATTGTTGTTCTCTGTGCCGTCCGTGGTCAGAAAAAATAGACCATTTATTTGGCGTTATTATTTTCTAGCAATATATGTTTTCCTTCCTGGATTAGCTGATGATGGTCGCCAATATCACTAGACTACTTGCCTACAGCTAGACACCAATTGTCACGTCCTGACCAGTATTTAGGTATTATTTGTGTTATATTTGGTCAGGGCGTGGCAGAGGTATGTTTGTTTTGTATGGTGGGGTTTTTTGTGTGTGGTGTAGAGGGGTGTTTTATTTATGTGTTCCTGGGTTTTGGGTGTATGTTCTGGGTTAGTATGTTCTAGGTTAGTTTTTCTATGTGTAGGTTTGGGTGCTGGACTCTCAATTGGAGGCAGGTGTTTTTAGTTGCCTCTGATTGAGAGTCCTATAAGTAGGTGTGTGTTTGGTTTGTAGTTTGTGGGTAGTTATCTTTTGCATTGCTGTCTGTTCAGCCTGTGAAACTGTCATCTGTCGTGTTTATAGTTTTTTTTCGTGTACATCATATTTAAATAAAATGATGTGGAGCACGCAACCCACTGCGTATTTGTCTGAAAGTGATTTCGAGATATCTTCAGATGAAGAATGAAGAATGTAACACCAATGCACATCCAATCCATCCAATATTTATGACAGTAGGCCTATAGTTGACTCTTTCGGTTAGAAGCATTTGATTTTGCGTTGGCATAGGCCTACATTATTTGGGATTTGTGTACTCATGAGAACTGTTTTTGTGGCAAAACATAATGAAATGTTACATAGGTATAGTTACAATTACAGTGCATTTTCTGAGATCTCCAAGATCCAGAAATAGTACAGGGTTTAAATTCAATGTTCTAATTAAATTGTTATATGCTTAATAATGACAAAGAACACTGTCATTGATGTAAGGAAATAAAGGTAGTGTTTTATGTAACACGATCTGTGAAGACTCAAACTATTTAACTCATGAATTATTGACAACTCATGAACTAGGGTGTAAACAAGTTTGATTAAACTTGTGTATTCTATTGAATGTAGGCTTCCTGCTCTGCGTGTGTTAATCTGTGTGTAAAATTGCCTCGGCTGAGAGGGTAGGCTACCGGCAGTGGTGTAGGCCTTTTTCAGAAAAATGCATTGAAAGTATAGGCAGTGTTACTTTTTTCACCACAACCGCCAATCAGAGTTTACCAACCTATTGTCACAAGCGTCGTAAGGGACAGACCAAGGCGCAGCGGTTATAGTGCTCATCTTCTTACTTTATTAGAAAGAACACTCAAAACAAAATAAACAGATGACAAAACAGTTCCATAAGGCACACAGGCTATACAGAAAATAACCACCCATAAAAACACAGGAAAAACAGGCTGCCTAAGTATGGCTTCCAATCAGAGACAACGAAAGACACCTGCCTCTGATTGGAAGCCATACCTGGCCACACATAGAAAAAGAAACATAGAAATAGAAAACTAGAACCAAAATCCCCTAGACCCCAAAAAACACTCAAAACAAACACCCCCTGCCACGCCCTGACAATACTACAATTACAAATGACCCCTTTACTGGTCAGGACGTGACACCTATTATTATTATTTTTTGCTACTAGATCACTGTCTACCGGTAGACCTATTTGAAGTTCATAGTAATAGGCCTGCACATTGAAGCCTAGTCTAGTAAATTGACCTTGTGTGTTAGGGTGACTATCCCATTTTTCACGAGATAGTTTCAGCTCCATTTCAGGTGTCCCGACTTTTCAAGCTACAAAAAAGGTACATTTTGTCAGCAAGACGCATCAATTAATGTAGTCCTAATCAATGGCCCAATGTCATTAGGAACACTTTTTGGTGTTTTGTAAGAGATGTCTATTTAATGCCACATTAACACAACCAGTGTGTTATAAATTATGTATTTATTATAATTACGGTGTAATTCACACTGTCTATTCTAATTATAATCTCAAGGTGGTATGTACTCTATATCAGACCACCAAATCCAAGCAGTCTTATCAGTCTATTCTGGACCACTTGAAGTACATAGTGAAAGACGAATGGACACAGTCCAAGACAAATGGATGCAGATTCTGCGTTAGCGTTGCTACAAAATCTGAATGAATAACTCAGATGGTGGGGAAGAAATGAATCATGACATCTCTGATGATTTTTCTTCTTATTCTGAGCCTCAGCCTAAACCTTTGTGGCCTAAGTGCAAATAAAATCCAGAAAAGCACACACTGAGCAGGTGCCCGTGGTACCAAATGAAACGGTGAGACAGGAGACAGCACTGTTTGGATAGAGCAAGCCGGTGACAATGCTACAGGCCGATTATCAGCACAAAATGTCATCACTGAGAGAGCAGACCCTACATCTCAAGCAAAAAACATCAGCAATGCACTCACCAGCTTTCGCTGTTTATGTGACATGAACATGCTCCAACTGATGCCATTCTGTGAAGACCCACACCATGTGAGCAGAAGCTGACAATAATCAAAAATATTTTACTGCTGTCATATAGACACTTACTGTACAGTATATTCGTTATAATGCCATTATTGTTTTGGTACTGATTTTCACAATTTATGTAGGACACTTGGCTCTTATAATGATGTTTAGTCTAATGATGTTCATTTGTCCGATCGTCTTGCTGACCGTGAGTCTTGGTGGTTGGGGTATTTTTTTATATTTTGTCTTTATTAAAAAAAGCTGTTACCATGTTCCAACACATATGCTTTCTGTTTCATAGTTGTAACAAAGGCACTCCACTAATATAATTTATTGAACACATGAATTGTGGTGTTTTGTGTTATTTAGTTTTTTACATATAGCCTACAGTAAAATAAACTAATGAAAATGCTTCATGTTATTTGAAATATATATATTTTTCGTATTCTAATATTACCTAAGACCTTCATAAACACAACCACATTATTATTTTTGCAATAGCTTATATGAAATTACACTGTTAGTATGTTGCAATCAGAATGACTGCTCATGAGCTTTAAGGGGGGGGGTTCCTCGAGGCCCATTACAGCTATAACTCTTATCTTCTGTAATCAGACATGGCTACATTACAACTAGCATCTATGACAAGGCTTTGCATCCAATGGGGCTGATGATATGACGTTAAAAGTAACTGGGGGTAGTTTGGGTTTGTAAAGTGGCATTTGAAAATAAGACATTATTATTACAGCGAGCTAAGAGCCATGTTTTATTCTCTGTGATCATCTCCTTATGGACATGTGTTCCATAACTTCTCTCCCAGTTTTTCCTATTTTGTGCTCTTTGTTCCTCTGTCAATGTCAGCTCTTCCTCTTCTCTTCATTTCAACAGAGAGCAAGGAGGTGTACAAGAAACAAGTGCTGTCAATCACCTGCATCACCGTGGGGATCAGTGTTCTGGGCATTCTCTGTATGGCTCTCTACTGTCGGAACAAGTGGGTGGACAGGAGCACCCATAGGGTCGGATTTCAGTTCATACACCTAAACCCATAGCACACACCACAGGCAATTGGCTATTGATCTAGCTTCAACTGCCACTCCATGTCAAAGAGCCTACTGTAAGAGTCTGGATTCACAATTGTATCCCTCCAATTAACATTAATACATGTACATCATTTTAAGGAACCGATAAGGAAAGAAAGCTCTTGACAATTTTTTTTATTGTGTTGGTATGGGCCCTGCACACAATATTTGTCTATGTATGTTTTACATCCTGTTTACGCCTGAAAGCACCTGTCTAGTATGTATATCCTTTATATATTCATCCAGCACGCTGGGCCAAACATCCAAGCCTCTAATGGCAAACTGTCATTCATGGTTATGGAGCAGAAAGCCCTCTGATAAATTGCATTGTAATTTTATAGGGTCTGTAATATAATGATGTGAGTGAGTGAGCAGCCTGACAACAAGATAATCGGATAACACCATGATCTAGTGCCATTTGGAAGGAATCTATAATGGAGTTACAGCACAGGAACCTATCAGCTTCATCAGAGCCGCTCAATTTACACTTCTTCACTGCAACGACTAGGGGTGAAGAGGCACAAAGTGGGGTCTGAGGGTTAAAGGTCAAGGCAATGTCGTGATTTAGTTAACATGCCACGTATATGTACTCCCCCGCCCCCTCAGGAGACGCAGAGAAAAACTCCAGGCCCACTTGAAAGAGAGTCGCAGCCTCAAAAACTACAGCGGCAACGCCTCTGCTTTGGAGTCCAAATCCAGCCTGAGGCCTGACACGGGCCTGCAGCTGCAGAATGTGAGTATGCTGAGGGGATTCTCCTTTTCCTCTGCATCCTTCATGTATCTAGGGTGACTGATCATGCTGTCGGCTTACATCTCATAACCCAGTTATGCAGAGTGTCTTTTTCCTGCAGAACTGTTGGAGATATGTTGTTCGCTCAGGGCTGCAGCAGCAAGCAGTCTTTGAAGTTTGGCATGCTAAACAACTGCCTATTCCACCCCTTCCACCCAACCCAAACTGTTCAGAGTTAGCGCTGTTAGCAGAGAAGTCTTTCAGAGAACACTGCTCAGTCATTTGGGACCCTAGGCTGTGTATTGTTGTCATTCATCATCTGCTATCATCTGCATCAGCCTCTGTCAACAGATCTATGTCCAATATTCCAATCTGAGCCGTTTTCATGCAAACACCGCGTTCATTTGAATATCTGTCGAAGTTAGTGCCTGTGCACGGGAGAAAGATGGGGATGTCTGGGTAGCACACACCACTCCATAGATCTGCTCCATTCAGACTCACCATCAACTAAGTCCTGAGGATATGGCTCTCAAGGTTTCTTATAGATCTAGCCACTAGTGAAGGCATTGTTTTAATGTGATACGCGTAGGGTTGCAAAGGGAGGGTATATTACGGAAAACCTAAGTTTACCAGTAAACTACCAGAATTTGTGTAACTTTCAAGATTTATTTGGAATTTTATAAGAAAACATCTTTTGGCCTTTTTGGGTACTTCAGATTATCACAGGTGTCTGTAATTATTGCTGTCCCTCTGTGCGGCCTTATAACATGTAAAATACATTATATGAAATCATTAAATAAGATGATTTTAAAATAGAAAAATGTAATGACAAAGCTGTAAAACATCATCCTTAATAAACTATCAACTTAGTGAATACCATTGGTGTTTGATATGAGGGTTTCAGTATGAAACAATTTTTTTATTGTATTTTTTAACACACTTATTTATTTTACTATGTCAATAAGTATTTATTGTCAATGTTTTCGCGTCAAACTGGTGGCAGTTGTGAAAAAAGTCAATAGTTGGACGTGTTGCAGAGTTAATTGAAAATAATACCATTGTTGATTAGATGCATTTTTTGGTATCAATTAGGCTATTTTCTCTTGAACCATATGGTGTGTCTACTAGAAACTCATGGACAATATTGACACAGATATAGAAAATGAATACAATATGTCACATTCGTCGTAGGAAGGAGACCAAGGCGAAGTGTGCGTATCGTTCCACATCTTTATTAATATTTGAAACAATAAACAAAACAATAAACAAAACAGCAAACCGTGACGACAGCGGTGCAACATGCACTAACTCAAAATAATCTCCCACAAACAAAGGTGGGAAAAACAACTACTTAAATATGATCCCCAATTAGAGACAACGATGACCTCTAATTGGGGATCATCCAAAAACCCCAACATAGAAAAACAGAAACTAGAACTAAACAACATAGAACTAAATACACTAAATAAACCCCCCCAGTCATGCCCTGACCTACTCTACCATAGAAAATAAGAGCTCTCTATGGTCAGGACGTGGCAACAATATATGAATATAGATTTTTATTCAAGTTATTCAAGAATAAATGACCAAAACTACCATAGATTGCCATAGATTTTCTGTTAATTACCTAAATTACCAAAGATGTTGGAAACATAAATACTCAACATTGCACACATGTAACTTGTACACATATGACGTATCTCGTCACAGAATTTAGGTATCGCTATATTACCTTGGGATTCAAGTCGATACTATTGTAATTTGTTTTAATAACAGAGTATGGCTGTTCCACTTTCCATGCATCTTCTGAGACTGTTTTCTTTCCAATGGAATCTATTGGGAATTTATGCTAATGCAGGCTATTTGTTTCATTCAAATATTCATATTGATTTGTGTCTGCAAGCTATCAGTTACCAGGATTTCACAACATGTCTGCCCGCTGCTGGGGGTGGGTCAGTGATAGTAACACACACGCAGACAGACACACACACCTCGACCCGCCCTCCCAACCCCCTACTTTCTGTCAAATGATACAATTGATCTAGCGTCTCGCAGTCTGATTTTAAAACAATTACAAGGTCACCCTTTTCTCCCTACCTGCAGCAGCACTCTGTGGAGGTACTAGGCTAAATGATGGCTCACTCTCTCCCCCAGAACCCCTCCGGCTACAGCAGTCTGCTAGGGTGAAAGAAAACAATTAGATGTTCCTGACAACGTCTTCACAAAATCATAAAAGCTGTTTCTGCTCTGGGTGGTCGCAGCTGAAACCTGCTGGCGGCCACTATCTCCCCTAGATTAAAACATCCATTACACTAACACGCTCCCCGCTGTGCCATAACAGTCACTGCCGCGCGCGCCACATCTATTACATGTTGCATTACTCCTCTCTTTATTGAGATGAATACCTGGCTTGATTTCATGAAACAGTGCTGATGTATTGGGCTCTGTGCAAAGTCTCTGATTGGTTCTTAAAAAGAGCAAAACTGCTGGACTGACTGCAGGACACATCTGCTACCAGTGTCTTGTACTATTTTATCCATTAGATTAGTTCTAGAGAAAAGCATATTGGTATTAGATGAGCAGTCTTGTGTATAGACTGTCCTCATTTTGGTCTGAAGTCCAAAGGATTAACAGTATATTTGTTGTGAGTACTGAATTCATGGGGTTTCCCTCAGTAAATTTAAAGCGATACTTTGGGATTTTGGCAAAGAAGCCCTTTATCTACTTCCCCAGATGAGTCAGATGAACTTGTGGATACCATTTTTATGTCTCTGCGTCCAGTATGAAGGATGTTAGAGGTAGTTTTGCAAGCCAATGCTAACTAGTGTTAGCACAATATCTGGTAGTCTACAGGAACAGATAGCATGCTAGCTGTTCCCATAGACTTCTAGACAATGCACTAACGCTAGTTAGTAATTGAGTTAATGCTAATTAGCAACTTCCTCCGAACTGCACAGAGACATAAAAATGGTATCCACAAATTCTGACTCTGGGGAGGTAGATAAAGCCAAAATCCTGAAGAACCCCTTTAATAAAAAAGCATACCCATTCCAAGCAACTCAGAGCCAAAAAACAAACGATCCCATGGTACTCTCCTGTACTCTCAGGCCTCCTCTTGACAAGAAATCTAGACTGGGCCAAGGTCAGACAAACTGGCTCGTTAGCTTATTGGCAGCTATTTAGGTAATTGAGAAATAGGTGCACTGCCTTGCTTAAATAGGCCAAATCAAACTACATCCTTAGCACTATGACAGATTATGTTAGTGAGCCCTCTAAATTCTGGAAAACTATGAATTCGTTGAAGTGGGGTAATTCCTCTACTTCCTTGCCTAAGCAAGTAGTTTTAGACTCCTGCATTATTACTGAAAAAGTCAAGATTTGTGATTATTTTAATCATCATTTTATCTCAGCTGGTTTCCTATTTAAAATAAATGGTTGTCATACTGTTCTTGGCCAGCCAGTTGACTGTTCTTCCCACAGACAGCCTCCAGTTGCCTCGATCAATGATCAATCAACCTCACTTGACATGGGAAATAGAAGTCAGGGTTTTTAATTTTTGGTAACTCACAGAAACAGCTGTTCTCGCTGCCTTATTAGCTATTGACAGCAAGAAGTCATTAGGGGCTGACAATTTGGCCCGTCTTTGCTTAAGTATGCAGCACCCCTCAATGCTGGCTCAGTAACACACATTTTGTATTTAACTTCAGTATCAAGAAATATTCCAAAAGTGTGGAAAGCAGGTTTTGTACTACCACTCCATACGTGTGGGGATTGTAGTGATCTTGATAATCACAGTGCATTCGGAAAGTATTCAGACCCCTTGACCTTTTCCACATTTGGTTACGTTACAGCCTTATTCTAAAATGGATAAAAGTATTTTATTTCCTCATCAATTTACAGACAATACCCCATAATGAAAAGGTGAAAAAAGTTACATTCTTTTGCAAATTTATAAAGAATGTAACTGAAATAGCGATTTATATAACTATTCAGACCCTTTTCTTTGAGACTCAAAATCAGAGCTCAGGTGCATCATGTTTCAATTGATCATTTTTGAGATATTTTGACAACTTGATTGGAGTCCAGCTGTGGTAAATTCAAATGATATGACATGATTTGGAAAGGCACACACCTGTGTAAATAAGGTAAAAACAAGCCATGAGGTTGAAGGAATTGTCCGTAGAGCTCCAAGACTGGATTGTGTCGAGACACAGATCTGGGGAAAGATACCAAATACATTCTGCAGCATTGAAGGTCCCCAAGAAAATTCTTAAATGGAAGAAGTTTGAAACGACCAAAATAATTCCTAGAGCTGGCCGCCAGGCCAAACTGAGCAATCGGGGGAGAAGGGCCTTTGTCAGGGAGGTGAACAAGAACCCAATAATCATTCTGACAGAGCTGGGAGAACCTTCCAGAAGGACAACCATCTCTGCAGCACTCCACCAATCAGGCCTTTATGGTAGAGTGGCCAGACGGAAGCCACTCCTTAGGAAAAGGTAGTTGACTGCCTGCTTGGAGGCACCTAAAGGACTCAAACCATGAGAAACAAGATTCTCTGGTCTGATGAAACCAAGATTGAACTCTTTGGCCTGAATGCCAAGCATCCCCTCTGGAGGAAACCTGGCACCATCCCTACGGTGAAGCATGGTGGTGGCAGTGTCATGCTGTGGGGATGTTTTTCAGCGGCAGGGACTAGGAGACCAGTCAGGATCAAGGGAAAGATGAACAGAGCAAAGTACAGAGAGATCCTTGATGAAAACCTGCTCCAGAGCTCTCAGGACCTCAGACTGGGGTGAAGGTTCACCTTCCAACGGGACAATGACCCTAAGCACACAGCCAAGACAACACAGTAGTGGCTTCGGGACAAGTCTCTGAATGTCCTTGAGTGGCCCAGCCAGACCCCGGACTTGAACCCAATCGAACATCTCTGGATATACCTGAAAATAGCTGTGCAGCGACGCTCCCCATCCAACCTGACAGAGCTTGAGAGGAAGAAGAAGAGAGAATAACGGGAGAAACTCCCCAAATGCAGGTTTGCCAAGCTTGTAGCGTCATACCCAAGAATAATCAAAGCTGTAATCGCTGCCATAGGTGCTTCAACAAAGTACTGAGTTCCAAAAGTATTTTTTTGCTTTGTCATTATGGGGTATTGTCTGTAGATTGATGAGGAAATAAACTACTTTTATCCATTTTAGAATAAGGCTGCAACGTAACAAATCGTTGAAAAAGTCAAGGGGTCTAAATATTTTCCCAATGCACTGTATCTATCCATTTCTAGGCTCCCTTGTCTTGCAAAAATACTTGAATCATTGGTCAACAAACAGCTACGTTATTTTCTATCTGTAAATAGTATTCTTAATGTTAATCAATCCAGATTCAGACCTAAACATAGCACCTGTCATGCTGGTATAAAGGATTTGGAGACAGGCACAGGAATATACAATGGGTTTTTTAATACACCCAAAACAAACACGTATACAAACACTGGGCTGTACCCAAACAAAAGAGCGAGGGTGAACCTCGTTGAACGACACAGGACGATACTTGTAATACACAATAGATAAAGCACGCAGCATAACAGCTGCACCAACACATAGGTACTCACACAACCAACGGACATGGGAACAATAACCAACAGAGGGAACATACTGTATATAACATACTAATCAGGGGAAATTGGAACCAGGGGGGTGTAATAAGACAAGACAGTCCGGGGTTGATGATAATGAATCCCGTTCAGTGAAGCCTAGAAAGCCGGTGATGTAGACCTCTGGAACTGGTGAACAGAATGAGCAGCAGTTCCGCGGAGTGCCGTGACAACACCACTACGGTCACACCATGCTTGTTGTAAAATATATTGCAAATGCCTTAGATCAGGTATTTCCGTCTGGGGTACGCCAAATAAAAATGTGATTCACATTTTTTTTTTAAAGGTATATATTATTATTATTATTTACAAAATGTATGTATTCACATTTTCAAACAGGCCATTTAAATTTTCCAACGGGGCTATACATTTGGGTGAGGTTTTTTCTCACCTGAGTAACCTCATTTCACTGCCAAAAATAAAATCTAGTGTTCAGTGAAATAACAACACAATGTCAAATACAGGTAGTCTAGTCAAATAATTAACATCCAATCACATTAAGCATTACTCTCTCGTGGGAATTCCACTAACGGTCCGTATGTAGCCAAATGTAGCTAATGCTCATTCCGTTTGCTCGAAAAAATTGATAAATGGTTAAAAAAAAAACGGAAGGCCTGCGTCCATAGAGACACATACCAGCTCTACTGGTAGTACTGCTACTACCAGCAGTACTACACCTGCACCTGTCAAAGACACAAGTTCTTCTGCTTCCACGAGCACTTCCAATGCTAGCATTAGTAATTCTACATTTGTTGTTAGCCCAGCTAGCATGGACACTGACTGTTGTGAATCTGATGCAGCCGAAGAGCTACTGCGCCCTTACTCGGGAAAGCACCGAACAACAGACAGGAACGTTGGACCATCAAAGAGGCGCAAATATGATTAGAACTACATTGATTTGGGGTTCACGTATATTGGGAGTAGTGCCTTTCCTCAGCCACAGTGTGTTATATGCAATTTTCAATGAACAAATAAAGTTTTATATGTCAGCTGGCTAAATAAAGAGCAAAATTATTATATTATTATTTGAGCCCTGGTCCAATAAGAGCTCTTTGTCACTTCCCACAAGCCGGGTTGTGACAAAGACGCACACTCATTCTTATGTTCAATGAATGTGGCAGGCTTACAATGATGGCAAAAAACATAATTTGAGAGTGCGTTGAACTTGGTGCTAGAGGGAGTACGCAGCTGGAGGTTGAATGTTTGAAGGGGATTGGGACTATAAAAAGTTTGGGAACCACTGCCTTAGATGATAGACAGAATTGTGCTGCATGTATGATAAATTGTTTAAAAGCTTTTGATATTGCAGAGCATGTTATTCTATTGAATAAGCTGTCCTCAATAGGGTTGGGTACAGATGCTTGCCGATGGTTTCATGGTTTCAAGGTAGAACAGGTCAAATCTGAGTTCCTTTAGTTACATAAAGGTGTGCCCCAAGGTTTGATACTCAGGCCACTACTGTTTACAATCTATATAAATAACATTGGTAATTCTGTAAAATCCAGAGTGACGCAGCGGTCTAAGGCACTGCATCTCAGTGCTAGAGGCGTCACTACAGACACCCTGGTTTGAATCCAGGCTGTATCACAACCGGCCATGATTGGCAGTCCCATAGGGTGGCGCACAATTGGTCTAGCGTTGTCCGGGTTTGGCCGGTGTAGGCCGTCATTGTAAATAAAAATTTGTTGTTAACTGAAGAAATGCTGTAATAAAAAAATATTATACATACACAACCGTTCAAAAGTTTGGGGTCACTTAAAAATGTACTTGTTTTTGAAAATAAAATTAAAAATGGTCCGTTAAAATAACATCAAATTGATCAGAAATACAGTGTAGACATTGTTAATGTTGTAAATCACTATTGTAGCTGGAAATGGCAGATTTTTTATGGAATATCTACATAGATGTAAAACACTAGTCTCAACGTCAATAGTGGCAGATGGCAACTGGCAGCTTCATGAAATCGTACTCGCAAAACAGCAGTCTCAACATCAACATTGAAGAGGCGACTCCGGGATGCTGGCCTTCTAGGCAGAGTTGCAAAGAAAAAGACATATCTCAGACTGGTCAATAAAAAGACAAGATTAAGATGGGCAAAAGAACACAAATAGTAAACAGAGGAACTCTGCGTAGAAGGCCAGCATCCCAGAGTCGCCTCTTCAATGTTGATGATGAGTCTGCTGTTTTGCGAGTACGATTTCATGAAGCTGTCAGTTGAAGACTTGTGAGCTGTCTGTTTCTCAAACTAGACACTCTAATGTACTTGTCCTTATGCTCAGTTATGAACCGGGGCCTCCCACTCCTCTTTCTATTCTGGTTAGAGCCAGTTTGCGCTGTTCTGTGAAGGGAGTAGTACACAGCGTTGTACCAGATCTTCAGTTTCTTGCAATTTCTCGCATGAAATAGCCTTCATTTCTCAGAACAAGAATAGACAGATGAGTTTCAGAAGAAAGTTCTTTGTTTCTGTCCATTTTGAGCCTGTAATCGAACCCACAAATGCTGATGTTCCTGATACTCAACTAGTCTAAAGAAGGGCAGTTGTATTGCTTCTTTAACAGTTTTCAGCTGTGCTAACATAATTGAAAAAGGGTTTTCTAATAATCAATTAGCCTTTTAAAATTATAAACTTAGATTAGCTAACACAACGTGCCAATGAAACACAGGAGTGAAGGTTGCTGATAATGGGCCTCTGTACGCCTATGTAGATACTCCATTAAAAAAAATCAGCCGTTTCCAGCTACAATAGTCATTTACAGCATTTGCTATGTCTACACTGTATTTTTGATGAATTTGATGTTATTTTAATGGACAAAAAATGTGCTTTTCTTTCAAAAACAAGGACATTTCTTGATAGTAGTGTATATACAGTACCAGTCAAAAGTTTGGCCACACCTACTCATTCCAGGGTTTTTCTTTATTTTTACTATTTTCTACATTTGTAGAATAATAGTGAAGACATCAAAACTATGAAATAACACACAAGGAAGGAATCATGCAGTAACCAAAAAAGTGTTAAACAAATCAAAATATATTTTATCTTTGAGATTCTTCAAAGTCGCCACCCTTTGCCTTGATGACAACTTTGCACACTTTTGGCATACTCTCAACCAGCTTCAGGAGGTAGTCACCTGGAATGCATTTCAATTAACAGGTGTGCCTTGTTAAAAGTACATTTGTGGAATTTCTTTCCTTCTTAGGGCTAGGCGTCCCGCTATGAGGGACAACTTCCGGTGAAACTGGAGGGCACGCAGTACAAATAATAATCATAAATAGTAAATAATGGATATTAAACATTTAGTTACATTTTAGTGTATTATATCGGTTGAATTCTTGTTAATCTAAATTCTTGTTAATCTAACTGCATTGTCTGATTTACAGTAGCTATTACAGCGAAAGCATGCCATGCGATTGTTTGAGGATGGCGCCCCACATCAAAATATTTTTCCACCGGCACAGGTTTCATAAATTCACAAATAGCGATTAAATATTTACTTACTTTTTGAAAATCTTCCTCTGATAAGAGCATGGTTTCTAAAAAAAAAAAAATCTTGTTGGTTATTTATTGGATTTTCTCTTACCATATCTATTGTGTTATAATCTCCTACATTATTTTAACCGTTCTACAAACTTCAAAGTGTTTTCTTTCCAATGGTACCAATTATATGCAAATCAAATGTATTTATATAGCCCTTCTTACATCAGCTGATATCTCAAAATGCAGTACAGAAACACAGCCTAAAACCCCAAACAGCAAGCAATGCAGGTGTAGAAGCACAGTGGCAAGGTAAAACTCCCTAGAAAGGCCAAAACCTAGGAAGAAACCTAGAGAGGAACCAGGCTTTGAGGGGTGGCCAGTCCTCTTCTGGCTGTACCGGGTGGAGATTATAACAGAACATGGCCAAGATGTTCAAATGTTCATAAATGACCAGCATGGTCAAATAATAATAATCACAGTACTTGTCGAGGGTGCATCAGGTCAGCACCTCAGGAGTATTGTCAGTTGGATTTTCATAGTGGATCATTGAAAGTATCTCTACCGCTCCTGCTGTCTCTAGAGAGTTGAAAACAGCAGGTCTGTGACAGGTAGCACGTCCGGGTAAGGGTTCCATAGCCGCAGGCAGAACAGTTGGAACTGGTGCAGCAGCACGGCCAGGTGGACTGGGGACAACAAGGAGTCATCATGCCAGATGGTCCTAGGTAGAGAGAGAGAGAGAGAGAGAGAGAGAGAGAGAGAGAGAATACTTAAATTCACATAGGACACCGGATAAGACAGGAGAAATACTCCAGATATAACAGACTGACCCTAGCCCCCGAAACATAAACTCCTGCAGCCTAAATACTGGAGGCTGAGACAGGAGGGGTCAGGAGACACTGTGGCCCCATCCGATGCTACCCCCGGACAAGGCCAAACAGGCAGGATATAACCCTACCCACTTTGCCAAAGCACAGCCCCCACACCACTAGAGGGATGTCTTCAACTACCAACTTACCATCCTGAGACAAGGCCGAGTATAGCCCACAAAGATCTCCGCCACGGCACAACCCAACGGGGCTCCAACCCAGACAGGAAGACCACTCAAGTGACGCACCCCTCCTAGGGATGGCATGGAAGATCACCAGTAAGCCAGTGACTCAGCCCCTGTAATAGGGTTAGAGGCAGAGAATCTCAGTGGAGAGAGGGGAACCGGCCAGGCAGAGACAGCAAGGGCGGTTCGTTGCTCCAGTGCCTTTGCGTTCACCTTCACACTCCTGGGCCAGACTACACTCAATCATAGGACCTACTGAAGAGATGAGTCTTCAATAAAGACTTAAAGGTTGAGACTGAGTCTGCGTCTCTCACATGGGTAGGCAGACCATTCCATAAAAATGGAGCTCTATAGGAGAAAGCCCTGCCTCCAGCTGTTTGCTTAGAAATTCTAGGGACAATTAGGAGGCCTGCATTTTGTGACCATAGCGTACGTGTAGGTATGTACGGCAGGACCAAATCGGAAAGATAGGTAGGAGCAAGCCCATGTAATGCTTTGTAGGTTAGCAGGTAAACCTTGAAATCAGCCCTTGTCTAACCTGTTGGGGGACCCTAGGGGGCAGTATTTGCACGGCCGGAAAAAAAACGTACCCGATTTAATCTGGTTACTACTCCTGCCCAGTAACTAGAATATGCATATAATTATTGGCTTTGGATAGAAAACACCCTAAAGTTTCTAAAACTGTTTGAATGGTGTCTGTGAGTATAACAGAACTCATTTGGCAGGCCAAAACCTGAGAAGATTCCTTACAGGAAGTGGCCTGTCTGACCATTTCTTGCCCTCCTTGATCATCTCTAACAAAAACAGGGGATCTCTGGCATGACGTGACACTTCCTACGGCTCCCATAGGCTCTCAGAACCCGGGAAAAAGCTGAATGACGTAATTCAAGGCCCAGGCTGAAACACACTAGCGCGTTTGGCAAGTGCTCTATCAGAGGGCCATCAGACTGAGGCTCGTGCATGAGGGGATAGCATGCTTTTACTTTCACTCTCTTTGTAATAAAAAACGATTTCCCGGTCGGAATTTTATCGCTTTTTTACGAGAAAAATTGCATAAAAATTGATTTTAAACAGCGGTTGACATGCTTCGAAGTACGGTAATGGAATATTTAGAATTTTTTGTCACGAAATGCGTCGTGCTCGTAACCCTTATTTACCTTTTCGGATAGTGTCTTGAACGCACGAACAAAACACCGCTATTTGGATATAACAATGGATTATTTGGGACCAAACCAACATTTATTATTGAAGTAGAAGTCCTGGGAGTGCATTCTGACGAAGACAGCAAAGGTAATAACATTTTTCTTATAGTAAATCTGACTTTGGTGAGTGCTAAACTCGCTGGGTGTCTAAATAGCTAGCCCTGTGATGCCGGGCTATCTACTTAGAATATTGCAAAATGTGCTTTCACCGAAAAGCTATTTTAAAATCGGACATATCGAGTGCATAGAGGAGTTCTGTATCTATAATTCTTTAAATAATTGTTATGGTTTTTGTGAACGTTTATTGTGAGTAATTTAGTAAATTCACCGGAAGTGTTCGGTGGGAATGCTAGTCACTTGCTAGTCACCTGCTAATGTAAAAAGCTGGTTTTTGATATAAATATGAACTTGATTGAACAGACATGCATGTATTGTATAACATAATGTCCAAAGATTGTCATCTGATGAAGATCATCAAAGGTTAGTGCTGCATTTAGCTGTGGTTATAGATACAGAACTCCTTTATGCAATCGCGGTGTCCGATTTTAAAATAGCTTTTCGGTGAAAGCACATTTTGCAATATTCTGAGTAGATAGCTCGCCATCACAGGCTAGCTATTTTGACACCCACCAAGTTTGGTACTCACCAAACTCAGATTTACTATAAGAAAAATTGGATTACCTTTGCTGTTCTTCGTCAGAATGCACTCCCAGGACTTCTACTTCAATAACAAATGTTGGTTTGGTTCCAAATAATCCATAGTTATATCCAAATAGCGGCGTTTTGTTTGTGCGTTCAAGACACTATCCGAAGGGTAACGAAGGGTGACGCGCGGACTCGTATCGTGACAAAAAAATTCAAAATATTCCATTACCATACTTCGAAGTATGTCAAACGCTGTTTAAAATCAATTTTTATGCGATTTATCTCGTAAAATAGCGATAATATTCCGACCGGGAGTCGTTGTTTTCGTTCAAAGACTGAAAAAGTAAAATGGACTCTTCACATGCATGCGCGCGCCCGTCTCATTGTTCTCAGATCGACCACTTACCAAATGCGCTACTGTTTTTCAGCCAGTAACTGCAAAGTCATCATTCAATGTTCTGGCGCCTTCTGAGAGCCTATGGGAGCCTTAGATAGTGTCACATTACAGCAGAGATCCTTTGTTTTGGATAGAGATGACAAAGAAGGCCAAGAAATGGTCTGACAAGGTACTTCCTGTACAGAATCTTCTCAGGTTTTGGCCTGGCATTTGAGTTCTGTTATACTCACAGACACCATTCAAACAGTTTTAGAAACTTTGGAGTGTTTTCTATCCAAAGCTACTAATTATATGCATTTTCTAGTTTCTGGGCAGGAGTAATAACCAGATTATATCGGATATGTTTTTTATCCGGCCGTGAAAATACTGCCCCCTATCCACAACAAGTTAACAGGAAGCCAGTGTAGGGAGGCTAGCACTGGAGTAATATGATAAAATGTTTTGGTTCTAGTCAGGATTCTAGCAGCCGTATTTAGCACTAACTGAAGTTTATTTAGTGCTTTTTCCGGGTAGCTGGAAAGTAGAGCATTGCAGTAGTCTAACCAAGAAGTGACAAAAGCATGGATTCATTTTGTTGCATCATTTTTGGACAGAAAATTTCAAATTTTTGCAATGTTACGTAGATGGAAAAAAGCTGTCCTTGAAAGAGTCTTGATATGTTCGTCAAAAGAGAGATCAGGGTCCAGAGTAACGCCGAGGTCCTTCACAGTTTTATTTGAGACGACTGTACAACCATTAAGATCAATTTTCAGATTCAACAGAGGATCTCTTTGTTTCTTGGGACCTAGAACAAACATCTCTGTTTTGGCCGAGTTTAAAAGTAGAACGTTTGCAGCCATCTACTTCCTTATGTCTGAAACGCAGGCTTCCAGCAGGGGCAATTTTGGGGCTTCACCATGTTTCATCGAAATGTACAGCTGTGTGTCATCCGCATAGCAGTGAAAGTTAACATTATGTTTTCGAATTACATCCCCAAGAGGTAAAATATATAGTGAAAACAATAGTGGTCCTAAAACGGAACCTTGAGGAACACCGAAATCTACAGTTGATTTGTCAGAGGACAAACCATCCACAGAGACAAACTGATATCTTTCCGACAGATAAGATCTAAACCAGGCCAGAACTTGTCCGTGTAGACCAATTTGGGTTTCCAATCTCTCCAAACGAATGTGGTGATCAATGGTATCAAAAGCAGCGCTAAGGTCTAGGAGCACGAAGACAGATGCAGAGCCTCGGTCTGACGCCATTTAAAGGTCATTTACCACCTTCACAAGTGCAGTCTCAGTGCTATGATGGGGTCTAAAACTAGACTGAAGCATTTTGTATACATTGTTTGTCTTCAGGAAGGCAGTGATTTGCTGCGCAACAGCTTTTTCTAAAATCTTTGAGAGGAATGGGAGATTCGATATAGGCCAATATTTTTTTATATTTTCTGTGTCAAGGTTTGGCTTTTTCCAGAGAGGCTTTTTTACTGGGACTTTTAGTGAGTTTGGTACACATCCAGTGGATAGAGAGCCGTTTATTATGTTCACCATAGGAGGGCCAAGCACAGGAAGCAGCTCTTTCAGTAGTTTAGTTGGAATAGGGTCCAGTATGCAGCATGAAGGTTTAGAGGCCATGATTATTTTCATCATTGTGTCAAGAGATATAGTACTAAAACACTTGAGTGTCTCCCTTGCTCCTAGGTCCTGGCAGAGTTGTGCAGACTTAGGACAACTGAGCTTTGGAGGAATACGCAGATTTAAAGAGGAGTCTGTAATTTGCTTTCTAATGATCATGATCTTTTCCTCAAAGAAGTTCATGAATTTATTACTGCTGAATTGAAAGCCATCCTCTCTTGGGGAATGCTGCTTTTTAGTTAGCTTTGCGACAGTATCAAAAATACATTTTGGATTGTTCTTATTTTCCTCAATTAAGTTGGAAAAATAGGATGATTGAGCAGCAGTGAGGGCTCTTCGATACTGCACGGTACTGTCTTTCCAAGCTAGTCAGAAGACTTCCAGTTTGGTGTGGCGCCATTTCCGTTCCAATTTTCTGGAAGCTTGCTTCAGAGCTTGGGTATTTTCTGTATACCAGGGAGCTAGTTTCTTATGACAAATGTTTTTAGTTTTTAGGGGTGCGACTGCAGCTAGGGTATTGCGCAAGGTTAAATTGAGTTCCTCAGTTAGGTGGTTAACTGATTTTTGGCCTCTGACGTCCTTGGGTAGGCAGAGGGAGTCTGGGAGGGCATCAAGGAATCTTTGGGTTGTCTGAGAAATTATAGCACGACTTTTGATTATCCTTGGTTGGGGTCTGAGCAGATTATTTGTTGCGATTGCAAACGTAATAAAATGGTGATCCAATAGTCCAGGATTATGAGGAAATACATTAAGATCCACAACATTTATTCCACGGGACAAAACTAGGTCCAGAGTATGACTGTGGCAGTGAGTAGGTCCAGAGACGTGTTGGACAAACCCCACTGAGTCGATGATGGCTCCGAAAGCCTTTTGGGGTGGGTCTGTGGACTTTTCCATGTGAATATTAAAGTCACCAAAAATGTGAATAATATCTGCTATGTGATGACCCTCCCACTCTGTCTGCCGTATTCTCTCTCTTTGCTCTTGTTTCCTTATTAGAATGCTGGTGGGTGGAGTTGGGAGGGTCGTCAGCTACATGGGAAACACCTGAGCCCGGGTGGTTCCCAGGACAAATAGACCTATTCCACATTGATTGGGGAGACTCTCTCCATGCAGACACCTTGGTTGATTTCTGTTGTGGTAGTTTTGTGGCTTTTTGGTTATTTGCTTGGGCACCTTTCAACACCCTGCATTATTACATTCAGGCATGCAAAACACTCACTTACACTACTGATTACACACACCATTGTTCATTGTTCTTAGTTTACTTTATTTAATAAATATATATTTTGATATTACTTGTCTCCACGTTGTCTCCCCTTTGTTGCGAACTCTGAGCCGGTTCGTAACAGCTATGACTACAAGGTCCGATAGGAATTCAGGGAACTCAGTGAGGAACGCTGTTTATGGCCCAGGAGGCCTGTAAACAGTAGCTATAAAAAGTGATTGAGTAGGCTGCATAGATTTCATGACTAGAAGCTCAAAAGACGAAAACGTTGTTTTTTTATTGTAAATTGAAATTTGCTATCGTAAATGTTAGCAACACCTCCGCCTTTGCGGATGAGCGGCGGATATGGTCACTAGTGTAGCCAGGAGGTGAGGCCTCATTTAACACAGTAAATTCATCAGGCTTAAGTCATGTTTCAGTGAAGCCAATCACATCAAGATTATGATCAGTGATTAGTTCATTGACTATAACTGCCTTGGAAGTGAGGGATCTAACATTAAGTAGCCCTATTTTGAGATGTGAGGTATCACAATCTCTTTCCATAATGGCAGGAATGGAGGTCTTTATTCCAGTGAGATTGCTAAGGCGAACACCGCCATGTTTAGTTTTGCCCAACCTAGGTCGAGGCACAGACACGGTCTCAATGGGGATAGCTGAGCTGACTACACTGACTGTGCTAGTGGCAAACTCCACTAAGCAGACAGGCTGGCTAACAGCCTGCTGCCTGGCCTGCACCCTATTTCATTGTGGAGCTAGGGGAGTTAGAGCCCTGTCTATGTTCGTAGATAAGATGAGAGCACCCCTCCAGCTAGGATGGAGTCCGTCACTCCTCAACAGGCCAGGCTTGGTCCTGTTTGTGGGTGAGTCCCAGAAAGAGGGCCAATTATCTACAAAGTAAAAACCGTATGTTGTCAGGCAGCTAAGTAAGGTTAGCAACAAAACGCACAGCATATCCTGGCTTCAGGGCCTGAGCAACAGGCAGTTTACTTTGGGCACGTCATTCAGGTCGCAATTGAGAAAAAAAGGGGCCTTGCCCTAAGATGCATTTGAGCCAATCAGTTGTGTTATGACAAAGTAGGGGTGGTATACAGAAGATAGCCCTATTTGGTAAAAACCAAGTCCATATTATGGCAAGAACAGCTCAAATAAGCAAAGAAAAACAACAGTCCATCGTTACTTTAAGAGATGAAGGTCAGTCAGTCAAGAACTTTGAACGTTTCTTCAAGTGCAGTCACAAAAACCATCAAGCGCTATGATGAAACTGGCTCTCATGAGGATCGCCACAGCAAAGGAAGACCCAGAGTTACCTCTGCTGCAGAGGATAAGTTCATTAGAGTTAACTGCGCCTCCGATTGCAGCCCAAATAAATGCTTCACAGAGTTCAAGTAACAGACACATCTCAACATCAACTGTTCAGAGGAGACTGCATGAATCAGGCCTTCATGGTCAAATTGCTGCAAAGAAACCATTACAAAAGGACACCAATAATAAGGAGAGACTTGCTTGGGCCAAGAAACAAGAGCAATGGACATTAGATCGGTGGTAATCTGTCCTGATTTTTGGTTCCAACCACCGTATGTTTGTGAGACGCAAAGTAGGTGAATGGATGATCTCGGTATGTGTGGTTTTCACCGTGAAGCACGGAGGAGGAGGTGTGATGGTGTGGGGGTGCTTTGCTGGTGACACTGTCAGTGATTTACTTAGAAATCAAGGCACACTTAACCAGCATGGCTACCACAGCATTCTGAAGCTATATGCCATCCCATCTGGTTTGCGCTTAGTGAGCTATCACTTGTTTTTCAACAGGACAATGACCCAAAACACACCTCAGAGTGATGGAGTCCTACATCAGATGACCTGGCCTCCACAATCACTCGACCTCAACCCAATTGAGATGGTTTGGGATGAGTTGGACCGCAGGGTGAAGGAAAAGCAGCCAACAAGTGCTCAGCATATGTGGGAACTCCTTCAAGACTGTTGGAAAAACCTTTTAATGAGTTGGTGTGTCCAAACTTTTGACTGATACTGTATATATATATATATATATATATATATATATATATATATATATATATATATATATATGTATGTTTATTTATTTATTTGACACGTATTTCAACCATTTATTGGGTTAGGCATAAAACTACCTTCATACATTTTTTACAACCAATACCGGTTACCTTCAGACGAGTCCCGTGACACTTGTGGACCGTTTTCGTGAGAAGACCGATTTTAGGGATGTCTCATGGTCTGCCACCTTTCACCGCAGATGTGGAAGTGCGAAACTGCCAGATGCGGTTGATTGAGACGCATCCAATGCAAAACAACAGATATCTCTAGCTTAAACTGACTGATTTTGATGGGGATTTTTTTGTTATGTAATTTAGACTGATGCACCGGTGTGTCAATTGACTCTAGTGGTTAATGCCGAAACTTAAACCTAACCTTAAAAATGTGGAGTTAATCCTTAACCTTAACAGTGAGGTGATGCTTGTCTGCAGCCATGTCTAACTCTCTTTTAAAAGCTTTAAAACCATGAGCTTCTCTCTCTATTTTTTACAAAGCAGACATGGTGCAACTCTTCCTTGTGTAATATTTATCCCTTGAAGCTGTCTATTTTGAAAATAAGACATTTCATAGTCCCATTGTGTGGGAGCGTGTCACATTTTTTCATGCATCCTAATTTCCTTCCTCCCTCCCTCTAGTCTAGAGATTTCTGAAATGTCATAACACTTTATTTCCATCAACTTGAAAATAAATATTGCATTCAGCAACATTCTAAAATTGAATTTGTCTCCCCAGTTTTATCATTGCACTGTTATAAAAAAAAGTGACATCGGTGTGCTTTAGGAATACGTGGAGGCCTCAGAGCAGTCAGGTAGACTGTTTGGCGGTTTCAACCGGGCTGGATTATTTAGGACCACACAGACACCACCGAGTTTGCGGACAGGCTGTATGAAGGCAAAGCTTCTGACCAGCACGGTGCTGCTGTTTGCTACTGCTGTCTATGTGTGTTGCATTTTTTCTCAAAGTTGTAAAAACAAGCAGAGCAGAAACTGGATGCTCTTTATTTGACTGATCTAGCTGGCAAGGCAACTGCTGTTTGAGTATTTATTCCCAGTGCTGAGCTAGTATTGTAACTGACGTGTAATGTTAGCTAATGGGTGTTTCTCAAAATGCATACTACCGTACTACGAGCACGCAAATGAGTCCAAATTGAAGTATGTGAAATGGAGCACAGAGGGCACTTCTCGAATGCGTACTCCATTTTTACATATTTTGAAGCATTTATTGATGCAAGCTTCAACAGACAGTATGCAAAGAATGCACAATTATGTATGCAGCATGCAACCATGTACAATTATGCAAATGTTCTTAATCAATGGTGGTCATTACTTGAGCTGAAGCGAGAGAAAATAGACTCTGACTTCAGAATGAAATGTTGCCTATTCACATATGTTGCCTGTCTACAATATTTTATCTTCATTTTGGCATGGTTACCTGCCTACAATACCAACTGAAGTGTGCGTAGGACATAAACCCATAGTAATTCAATAAAGCTAACTGGCTAGATACTACTTGTAGCTAATTCCCTACTTTTCACACAGTCATAGTATAAACAGCTCTACAGACTACACTGTCATGGTGCACAGTCAGTACACAGCACAATATTGATGATGATGAATGGATACAGATTTGTTTGAATGCCCAGTCATGTTCATATAATCTCAGACATAAATTACTACAGTTTAAGACCATCCATAGAACGTACTATATGCCAGTGAATCTGAATATCATGCACTCAGAAATGTAATTCCACTGCTGTAAGTGTAAAACACTGAAAAATATGTTACATGTTTGCTAGCGTGAGTTTTGGGGTGACCCAGTTGATCATTGCAGACAGGCCATGAGTAGCCAATGTGATTTATAGGATATTTATTTTTATTCTGATATTTTCTACCTGCACGCTGCAATGTTTTTATGTGGTGGCTTTATGTAGATTATTATTACAGAGTTGGCAATGGCAATAAAAGTTACTTTTAGATTTGTATAATTTTCATTTAGATTTATATTAACCACAGACAATGATTTTGAGATACAAGACTATTCTAAATGAAATTAAACTGTTCCACGAAGATGTGCATATGAAAATCATCACTGTCACCCACATTGGTATAAATTGTAAGATACATTGGCACTCCAACTGGAAAAGGTTGCTGACCGCTGGTGTAGCCTATTACCGGCAACGTCAGGAGAATAATGGCAGTGTCGTGACGTGACTACATTAATGTGATAACTGCTATTCATCAAATAATTACCTCCTATGTTTAGTTATTACCCGATTAAATTAATCATATAACAATTAACTCATTAGGAATCTGGGACACAACAGGAAAAGTTTGTTTAATGAGTTAACATTTCCCAAATTAACACAAGAATATATCAGAATATATTGACATCATAACAGTCATCAATTAATAATTTCCTCATATCAGTCTCATTCTGAACGTCGTTGACCTACCTCGGAAATCTGCACGAACCCTAGCCTAAGTCATGAATCAGCGGTACACAAATTGGCTTAATTATTTTACTAACTAACTTTAATAATCATACAGGATTACATAAACAAACACGGTATAGGTTATATTGATTACTAACATAATGCAATGAAATGACAACTTGTTACACAATGGAAAGGGGGTGGGGAAAGAAAGAGCGGGAGAGACAAAGAGTGACTTATCGTACATACATGTAGAAGCTATGCTCATGGGAATGGATACTTTGCACATGAATGACCGCTCATTCAGAAAATAATTGCAATGTATATATTTACGTGTGGATGTCTTTGTCGTCTCTCTGTTGAATTCAATCCATCTATGGGAAGTGGATCGATGTATCTCTGGTTGTGTAAGTCTCTGGTTGTCCACCAGAGGTCACAATGTTCTTCTTTGCTATAGTAGGCTTCTTTATCGTAATACCCTGACTACACCGCTCGCATCACATGCACGAGCGTTGCAAAATAAATTTAGGAATATATGTTATTCAATTATTGCGCCAACGAGCGTCTGCGTTGCCAAGGGCTAAAATAGAAGTCATTCCTATTTCTGACGCAGATCGCGCTGCAAGTCCTGCCTCTCCCATCTCCTCATTGGTTTATAGAAGCTGGTACCCACGTGCCATCTCCTCATTGGTTATACCCACGTGGGTGAAAGACAAACTGTTTTGCCGGTTGTCGTGGTAATACTATGAAAGCGTAGATGCCAATCACCATATAAGTTCAAAGATGAAAAAGCCTGGAAGGAGGAGAGATGACTAGAAACGATTCGGTTGACCATTTTATGTGTGGATTAATTGTCGGAGTAGAGGACCTTGTGCATTTCAGGTAAAATAACAACTCAATGTTTATATCCCAGGACAAATTAGCTAGCAACAGCAAGCTAGCTAAATGTGACAAATTAGCTAGCAAGTGCAAGCTAACTAGCTAAATTGCCAAACATGTTTAATGCTTTTCGACCTGTCCCCAAATTAATGTCATTGGTTCAGAGTTTGTTTTGATATTTTAACCTGCGTGTCGTGATCGTGTTTGGTGTAGGGGGACAAAATAAATGTATGCACGATAGCGCACGATGGCGCACACGCTCAGCCGGTTTGGGTTCCGTGTTAGAGTGTCCTTTAAAATTGATCTTAGAAAGTATCCTTCAGAGTACCAATGGTGGTGAGAGGAAACTGTTCTTTGCAGTTGTAGGCTTCTTTGTCTGAGGGCTCGTTAGAATGGATAATCCAGCTGTTACACACACGGTGGTCTTTGGTCGAGTTTACTAGACTACCTGTACTTAAACAGCTGCAGACTGAATGTTCTGGTGTAGTCTTTATCTTCTTCACTCGAGAGTTTCGGAGGGTCTTACCATTTTCTGGTGTTCTAGTTTTAAACCATTTGTCAGCTGTGTAGCTACCGCTCCACGCTGTCTGGTCTGTATTTAAATTTCAACCACTTCAACGTGTGGACCACATCCTCACATTCTCTGGTCTAATGTACATTTGGTTACGACTCCTTTTTTCCTTGGGTAAAAAGGGGGCATTCCATCACGCCGACACAATGTCTATACTCACTGGGGCGTGGTTACTGACTGAGCAAAAGTTGATATGAAAAACAATTGTCATTTAGATGGCTAAAATCACATTGTTATCTCCACAAAAGTATTCTTGTATTTAATCATTTATTTTATACAACATTTAGATGCAAACCTAACTAGAATGTGTACACCCTCAGAGATACAGTTATGTTGTTATACAGTCTTTCTGATATTTTTTATGACTCACATAATAGACATACATTTTCCATTTTCCATTTCTCATCATTACCAACATTTGGATGTTGAATTATATTGTTTCAATGTCCCATGTTTGATGTTTAAGTTCTTTGGCAAGAGTCTCTCTGTAACACTCAGACATTCAATTCTCAATACTGCAGAGCCAAAGGGAGAGTTTCTGCCAGGTATTTACGATGAGGTTTTTAAGTCATAAAACCGGGCCAACTCCCCCAGGAGAAAGAGTCTGTCAGCCATTGGCCTTGCTGATGGGCCCTTTTGATCCTCACCCAGGAGAGAGAGTCATGAGAGCAGAATCTACGAAGGCTAGCAGCAGCGGGAGAAGGAAGGTCGGGAAAAGGCTTTTTTCTTCTGGTTCAGCTATCTTGATCTCTTTTGTGTGTCTTCATTATTTAATCAAATGGCGTGCTTAATGCATCAGACAAGTTCAGTACTTACAGTTGATTTTATTAAAACACATAGGGTGTTTCTATATATGGAAAAATACACGTTTAAAATTTTTGACCAATCGATTGGTTGAAAGAAAAGACTACTCATGCAATAAATTAGCTTTAGATGCCCCAAAAAAATTCTGAGGGAAGTCCCCCTGCCAGGTTATGCCCCCCCCACACTTCTAAAACCAAAGTTGCTTCCCTGAATAATACTTTAATTTGGCTTTATTAATTCAAAATCACATTTGAATTATAGTAACCTTTTTAATCTTGCTGCATTAATTTAATGTTGTGTATTTGAAATCCATGCCTCCTTATTAATGTCGTGATGAATGTATCAGTATTGATTGTTCTGAAAGAACCAGGTACAAGTCAAGGATCTATATTTGTCCAAGATCCAAGTATCCAAATGGTCAGCTTAGGACAAGGAATAGATAGCAAGAGTCTACCTAATGAGCTCACTATCCTGCTATTAGTCATACAGCTGAGAAGTCATGATGACATCTCCTTTACTTAGTCAGGGCTCATGCTGTTTCCCCATCAAAATGACAAAGTCAGCCCTGGCAGCAGTGGACAGGAAGAGGGTAGACAGGGCACAGTAGTAGGCACCATAGATGTGGTGTAAATATAATGAGAATGCCATAGAAGATCTGCAGGAAATCCTTGGTCATCTTCTTGCTATTAAAACCTCTCTAGGGTAGGTGGGATGCTAGCGTCCCACCTGGCCAACATCCAGTGAAATTGCAGAGTGCGAAATTCAAAAATACTAAATTCAAATATTTAACATTCTTGAAAATGTATGTGTTATCCTGTCTGGGAACCTGGGACGTTTGCGTCCCACCCTAGTCAACAGCCAGTGGAATTGCGTCGCGCGAAATACAAATACCTCATAAATGCTATAACTTCAATTTCTCAAACATATTACTATTTTACACCATTTTATAGATACACCTCTCCTGAATCGAACCACGTCGTCCGATTTCAAAAAGGCTTTACAGCAAAAGCAAAACATTAGATTATGTTAGGGGAGTACCCTGCCAAAAATAATCACACTGCCATTTTCAAAGCAACTAGCATGCATCACAAATACCCAAAACACAGCTAAATGCAGCACTAACCTTTGACAATCTTCATCAGATGACACTCCTAGGACATCATGTTACACAATATATGCATTTTTTGTTCGATAAAGTTCATATATATATGTATATAAAAACAGCATTTTACATCGGCGCGTGACGTTCAGAAAATATTTTCCCTCAAATGCTTCCGGTGAATCAGCGCTACAATTTACAAAATTACTATTCGAAAACATTGTTAAAATGTAATATTGTCATTCAAAGAATTATAGATTAACATCTCGTGAATGCAACCACATTGCCAGATTTAAAAATAACTTTACTGGGAAATCACACTTTGCAATAAATGAGGTGCTATGCTCAGAAAAATAGGCTAGGTGATACAGGTTAGCGCAATCTTGGAACCATCTAAAATCAAATATGCTATTGTAAATATTCCCTTACCTTTGATTATCTTCATCAGAAGGCACTTCCGGGAATCCCAGGTCCACAACAAATGTAGTTTTGTTCGAAAAAGTTAATAATTTATGTCCCAATAGCTCCTTCTTGTTAGCGCGTTCTGAAGGCTACTCATAATGTACGAGACTTGTCGTCACGAATGTGCAAAAAATATATATTTACGTTCGTTCAAACATGTCAAACGTTGTATAACATACATCTTTAGGGCCTTTTTCAATCAGAGATTCAATAATATTCAAGGCAGACGATTGCATTGTCTTACTAAATGTTTCGGAACGAAAGGGTACCCATGGGCGCCCGCGTCATAGTAGTAATGGCCCTCCCCCTATGACCAACTTTCCAGGCCTCTCGTTCGGTCAGTTTTTACCGGAGAAGACTCAAACCACTTTTTAAAGACTGTTGACATCTAGTGGAAGCCTTAGGAAGTGCTAAATGAATCCTAAATCATGGTGTGTTTCATAGGCAAAGTGTTGAAGGTGATTCCACAAATCCACTTCCTGCATGGAATCTTCTCAGGTTTTTGCCTGCCATATGAGTTCTGTTATACTCACAGACACCATTCAAACAGTTTTAGAAACTTCAGAGTGTTTTCTATCCAAATCTACTAATTATATGCATATTCTAGTTACTGGGCAGGAGTAGTAACCAGATTAAATTGGGTATGTTTTTTATCCGGCCGTACAAATACTGCCCCCTAGGCCCAACAGGTTATACATCAAAATAAAGCTTAACTTCTTGTTAATCCAGCCACCGTGTCAGATTTCAAAAAGGCTTTAAGATGAAAGCAAGCCATGCGATTATCTGAGGACAGCGCCCCGCATACAAACACATGAAAATCATATTTCAACCAGGCAGATGCGACACAAAAGTCAGAAATAGCGATATAAAAATGCCTTACCTTTGATGGCACTCCAAAAGGTCCCAGTTACATCACAAATGGTCCTTTTGTTGGATAATGTCAAAATACTGCCCCCTACCCCAGAGAGGTTTTAAGAAACAAGTTACACATCTCTCATTTTGGTCATGCCAATGTGCACACTGGATACTTTAAAAGGTGGTTCAGACTCAGAGACATGTCTAGTCTTAAGTTCAAGGAGTCATCCAGTTCTCTGTTGAAATACCTCCAATTGTCACACCTGCTCCCGCTCCCCCTCCATGGCGCTCGAGGGCGCCAGGCTGCCCATCATTACGCACACATGTAGCCATCATTGCACGCAACAGCGCAAAATTGGACTCACCTGGACTCCTTCACTTTGTTGACCTATATCTGTCTGTTCCTCAGTTTGTTCCCTGTGTCAGCATTATTGTCATTATGTTTTTCATGTCCAGAAGCTGTCCTGTCTTGTTTCATGTTTTATTAATTAAATATTCACTCCCTGTACTTGCTTCTCGTCTCCAAGCGTCTGTACTTACAGAATGCTGACACCACAATTTGAAGCATCAAGGAGTTTTTTGTTTTGTTGGTGACGTCGGGTGCCTCTGCCAAAGGAACCGGGGGTGCATCAGCTGGCTCATCGGGCTCCCACGCCTTAGCAGGCTCAAGAGGTTTCCTTGCCTCGGTTGGCTCGGCAGGCTCCCCCCCACGTCATGCCTCAGCCGGCTCGTCGGGCTCCCACGTCTCAGCCGTTTCGTCGGGCTCCCACGCCTTAGCCGGCTTATCTGGCTTCCACGCCTCAGACGGCTCGTCCGACTCCTATGTCTCGACCGGCCCGTCAGGCTCGCCTGCTCCCGCTCCCCTCCCTGGCGCTCGAGGGCACCAGGCTGCCTATCATTATGCACATCTGTCACCATCATTAAGCGCATTAGTGCAATATTGGACTCACCTGTTAATTGTCCCTTCCATATCTGTCTGTTCCTCAGTTTGTTCCCCGTGTCAGCATTATCGTCATTATGTTTCCCCTGTTCAGACGCTGTCCTTGTTTGTTTCTTGTCAGTTATTTATTAAATGTTCACTTCCTGTACTTGCTTCTTGTCTCCAAGCGTCTGTCCTTACACCAATAGCTTTTTCTGTAATTCTAGATCATCATTGTCTGCGTGTACTGTTAAATGAGCTCACCAACAAGTTAAACTGGTTGGATGGCAAATTGCTGCATGAGTCCATCTATTTAACCCAGATTCTTACACCCTTATTGGCACCATTTATATTTGACCTAGTATTATTTCTATTGTGTCAGTGAATTCATTATTGGAGCTCCATTATCAGTAATGGCTCTCAGTGTGAGGAATTCCTATTAAATCATGCTCACGCTCTAGGCTCTGGGCGACAATAATAAAAGAAATCTGAGAAATTATTTAATATAATCTTATTTTGGATTAATGCATGGTTGCTATCAGGGATAGTGGTACCAAGAACCTCCTTGGGTTAATCTGCTGTCTGTCCGGGTGTAATATCCAATTATAGTGGCTCTCCTCCTCTACACCACTCCTTTATCAACTATCAACATTCCTATGCTACACTTGAGATGTATAGTTCTACTTCAATTTCAATTTCTCTTCCGTTCTCCCTCATTGACACAGCAAAATAGCGGAAGGAGAGTGGAATAGATAGAGCACAGGAATGCCATTTAGATTCCTGTAATCATTCTTCTCTAGTCAAGTAATGGTCTACCTCACGCTGTGGCAGTCAAAGGGGGATTGTGTGTGAGGACATTGGGTTATGTTTAAGTGATGTACATTTTTAGATATGCCTCCAAAAGAACATGGCCATTCCATACTGACTCTGGAAATGGAGTGCTAAAAATAAAACATCTGTGCTTACCTGTACTTAACAATTTGCATAGTCCAAAGTATTTTTATTGTATGCATAAACAAGCATTATGATCCGTCTAATCAATATAGATTAATGCTAATACAGTAATAGGTTATATACACTGCTCAAAAAAATAAAGAGAACACTTAAACAACACAATGTAACTCCAAGTCAATCACACTTCTGTGAAATCAAACTGTCCACTTAGGAAGCAACACTGATTGACAATAAATTTCACATGCTGTTGTGCAAATGGAATAGACAACAGGTGGAAATTATAGGCAATTAGCAAGACACCCCCAATAAAGGAGTGGTTCTGTAGGTGGGGACCACAGACCACTTCTCAGTTCCTATGCTTCCTGGCTGATGTTTTGGTCACTTTTGAATGCTGGCGGTGCTTTCACTCTAGTGGTAGCATGAGACGGAGTCTAAAACCCACACAAGTGGCTCAGGTAGTGCAGCTCATCCAGGATGGCACATCAATGCGAGCTGTGGCAAGAAGGTTTGCTGTGTCTGTCAGCGTAGTGTCTAGAGCATGGAGGCGCTACCAGGAGACAGGCCAAATTGATCAGGAGACGTGTAGGAGGTCGTAGGAGGGCAACAACCCAGCAGCAGGACCGCTACCTCAGCCTTTGTGCATTTTGCAGGGCTCTGGCATTTTGCACTGCCAGAGCCCTGCAAAATGACCTCCAGCAGGCCACAAATGTGCATGTGTCTGCTCAAACGGTCAGAAACAGACTCCATGAGGGTGGTATGAGGGCCCGACGTCCACAGGTGGGGGCTGTGCTTACAGCCCAACACCGTGCAGGACGTTTGGCATTTGCCAGAGAACACCAAGATTGGCAAATTCGCCACTGGCACCCGTGCTCTTCACAGATGAAAGCAGGTTCACACTGAGCACGTGAAAGACGTGACAGAGTATGGAGACGCCGTGGAGAACGTTCTGCTGCCTGCAATATCCTCCAGCATGACCGGTTTGGCGGTGGGTCAGTCATGGTGTGGGGTGGCATTTCTTTGGGGGCCGCACAACCCTCCATGTGCTCGCCAGAGGTAGCCTGACTGCCATTAGGTACCAAGATGAGATCCTCAGACCCCTTGTGAGACCATATGCTGGTGCGGTTGGCCCTGGGTTCCTCCTAATGCAAGACAATGCTAGACCTCATGTGGCTGGAGGGTGTCAGCAGTTCCTGCAAGAGGAAGGCATTGATGCTATGGACTGGCCCGCCCGTTCCCCAGACCTGAATCCAATTGAGCACATCTGGGACATCATGTCTCGCTCCATCCACCAACGCCACGTTGCACCACAGACTGTCCGGGAGTTGGCAGATGCTTTAGTCCAGGTCTGGGAGGAGATCCCTCAGAAGACCATCCGCCACCTCATCAGGAGCATGCCCAGGCGTTGTAGGGAGGTCATACAGGCACGTGGAGGCCACACACACTACTGAGCCTCATTTTGACTTGTTTTAAGGACATTACATCAAAGTTGGATCAGCCTGTAGTGTGGTTTTCCACTTTAATTTTGAGTGTGACTCCAAATCCAGACCTCCATGGGTTGATAAATTGGATTTCCATTGATTATTTTTGTGTGATTTTGTTGTCAGCACATTCAACTATGTAAAGAAAAAAGTATTTAATAAGATTATTTCTTTCATTCAGATCTAGGATGTGTTGTTTAAATGTTCCCTTTATTTTTTGGAGCAGTATATATTTAAATGTCTTTGTTTATTTTGCAGTATTGTAAGAGGTCCTCCCAACCACATGAGGGAGCTGTTTGTAAGTCCAGCTTTTCGCAGTGCAACGCCACCCCTACCAACTACTCCAGAGGTCCAGGCACAGGAAAACATTACAGGTATGATGTTCACACATAGAATTCAGTGGTCTGAATGATGAATACTCTGTGGAACAACATCTTACAAGGACAACAATCATAATGATTATCATAATAATGTGCTATGAGGATTGGTTCTGTGCCCCTTACAGTAATTCACAGAGACGCAGTGAAGAGAGAAATCAAATTAACTACATTACAGTGCAGCCGGAGATAATTGTGGATTTATTGAATTTTTTATTGAATGATAGTAATTCTAATTGTTGATAAACATTTTAATGTGCATATCTGTAACCGGGCTGAACATGCCAGCAAAGGGTCAGAGATCTGACTTCAACTACATTAAATGTTCTTTATGAGCCAACTGCTGTATTACATTGAGTTAATTTCCACATTGCGGAATAATGCGCTAATGGAATGATCTGTTGTGGCTTAAATTATTATACGACATTAGCTTACTGGAAGACCACATGTAGGCTATAGATGTATAACTGCGTAGACTTACATTATTCAAAATCCCATATGATTCAAATGTCAGTGCTAGCCATATATAAAGCTCTGGGAACAGCTAGTCCTTAGCATTACAATGAAGTCCAATCACAGTCAAGCTGATCTCTCTCACTCAAAGGCCCGATATCCATCATTAACTGCTCAGTGGTATTTCCTGCTATCCTCTGCTTTCGTATTCCATTTGTATTCAGTGAGCTGCATGCGAGTCGGGACCCAGGGAATGCTATTGACTTTACATGACTTCAGGACTAGGGAAACCGCACTCACTCATATCGCATTGTGAATTTCGCCAGCACACCAACCTGCCTGCATAATTACAAGGTCATTATGGTGGCTCTAGAGATCTACCTTTCCTTGTGTGTGTGTGTGTGTGTGTGTGTGTGTGCCTTGCCTTCCATGCGTGTCTGTTGGGATTACAGATAAACAAATCCTTTTATGTTTGTTTGGCTTAATCCACACCCGCCTCTTTTTTACGACAACAATTTGATACCCCTTTTTTTTCAGTGGCTGGATTGTATATTGTTTGCTTACAGTCCTTGACCTTGCCATAAGTGGACTTTAAAGGATCATCTCAGTTTGTATGATTGCAATTGTGTCGGTTTAGGGGGGATTTAGATACAGTTTTCAGCAAATGGAAGTGAAGATATGTTTCCAAAACAGCTTGAAACTTGACAAGCTCTTAAGTGGATTTTGTGTCTAGGAACTATTTGTGCATCACATTGTTCTATCCTCACTCCTTTGGCAGCTGGTTAGTTGCAAGGCTTATCTGAAATCAAATGACATGGGCTTTAATTGTCTATAAGCATTTTATGTGCACTAGAGATAAACTACCAATAAAGATATGATCTGGCACACAGAGAGAAGTCTTCAAAGTCTTCACTGCACATGATAAATCAATCACTTCACACCCAAAACCTCAATCATGTCAAAACACAGCAGAAACCCAGAAACCCACACTGCAGCAGGAAACAGGAAATGTTATCAGAGGGACAAAAAAGTTGTGTGACAAGGGAAACTCTAGTTTAATTGACTGGAGAAATGGCATGATTCATTTTATCCCTAGATGGAGAGGCAATCAGCCACACTTGTCCAATAATCTGTCTTTAGTAGTTTATGTTGTTCCTCTGAATAGCGAGGGCCTTCTAGCTGTGTGTTGCCTTGTGGCAGTTTTGATGTGAATTTTCGGTTGTTCATTTTCTGGACGAGGGAACTCCTGGTGTTAAATCTTCTCATCCACAGCCATGTGATGGCTCACAATAGAGATAGTAACATAACCATGGTACGCTACAGTTAATGTGATGTATCATAAAGAATACTTTTAAGTGACAAAAATCACTTTTGATCCTTGTCCCTGTGTTTGATTTTAGAAGCAGCTCCCTGTCTCATAGTCCAGACCAGATAAGTAAAGCCACCCATTGGTCAGTACCTCGTAAAACTCCGCCCATACCCAGAGGAAGACGAAATCCAATTGGAGGATCCAAAAATTCTGGCCCCGCCTACCAACACCTCCAGGAATTGGAGTCGTCTGAGAGGGAGGTTGAATTATTGAAAGGGTAAGTTAAACTGTTGGTTTATCAGATATATTTAGTAATGACTACATGTCAATTGTCACTCAATTTAGCAGTAATAGTGGAAACGTGTACATCATGTCCTTCACCTTGAATAATACTTCTGCAACCATGACTTAACTCAGAATTCATGTGTTTCTACATTTTGTCTATCAACAAGTGTGCCAAGCAAAACATATAAAACAATGTTTTTTTTGACAGAGCAACATATAACAGCAAAATGGATTACACACAGCCTCAGACTCCCAGAGTTTAGGTACTTGTACATTCAGATTGTTTCCGTTCGCTGCAGTGGTGTCGGAGTCATTATTTTGTAGCAGAAAGAAAGCACTGCTGTGGCTGTTTTGGAGAGGAGGAATGGTGCATAATGAGCCCAGCCTATCCCAGGCTCTTATCCCAGGCTGTGCGGCCCTTCTGTTTGCCTCCGTCATCACACCTCCGACAGCTTTCATCTCTGATTTATGGATCCACCTGTACTCTTTTAACAAGAGTCCCTTTCTCCAAATCCCACAGGGCGACGGCTGCTTTCTCTCCTTCACTTGCTCTAGCTCTCTCTCGCTCTCTCTCTCTCTCTTTTTGTCACTCTTTCTCTCTCTCTGTCTGCCTCTCTCGCTCCCTCTCTCCATCCTGTTTCCTTTCTAGCTCTCTTCTCAAGTCCCTTCCCTCTCCATTTAATTCTCTCCTTTTCAAGTCACCCTCTCTCTCTCTCTTCCTCCCGTATTATCTCTCACTCTCTCTCTCTCTGTTTCTCTCTTTGTTTCTCTTTCTCTCCTCGCCGCGTCATTCTAAAAAAAGCCCCAGAATGTGGAACGCTGTTGCCTCGGCGCCGACAAAGCTTTAGATTTCATTTCAAGGGGAGAAATTTCAGAGGCAGCTTGTTTTAAGAACTGAATAAAGGAGGGGACCCTCTGCACACAAGTTTTTTGCTCCTTCTCTTTGTTTTTCAATGTGCTGAGCAAAGATACATATAAGGTTATGTTATGATCAGCAGTAAAATGTTATTAGCTCAAAGGGAGTGTTTGGCCTGTCGGCTGTGGATTGTCTTTTTAATGACGGTCATGCGCTGCCATTCTTCTCTCTTAGTTTGTCAGTGCCTTACAGAGGAGAGGGATTCAGTGGGCAGCTGAACAGCGAGACCTTGACACCAGGCATGACTCACTAAAACAGACAGGCTCTGGGGGTGTTCCATCTGAGCAGGAACTTCTAAATAGAGGGCAATGCTTTAGAAATGTGGATAAGGTTGGTCACGTGTTACAGGGACTCTTCCAGTCAACTAATTGGTTGATATTGTAAGTATGTCTTGTACTCTACAACTTGGTGACCAGACCACTGTCAAGTGCTTGTAGAATAAGCAATTACAGGGGAACTGCCTAACTCTGCTGACATACCAGGTGCTAGACATGGGCTCCAGCTGGCCCGAAGGCAGAAGCACATTATTAGGTGGAAAGACTGACCTATTTCCAGATTACAGACAATGAGCGTAGAGAGATAGAGAATCCCCGTTCAAGTGCAAGCTTGAGTTGCCATGGAGACTCTGCGGTAAAGGGAGACATGTGAGAGCACAATGATAGTGTGAGAGAAGAGGGAGAGATAGAGAGAGATAAAGAGAGTGAGAGGAGGGATGTAGAAACTACATGTTTTGCATGCAATAGTCAAACAAACCAGGAAGAAGTGCTATCCCTCTTCTTCCATGCCTGTCAGAAAACCTGTCGTTATCTCTCCAAAATGACTTACACGGACACAGAACTGCACTTGTGTTCTATTGTTACTAGTATTTTTAGATAAACCTGTCAGGTTTCTCAGTGGCTTTCTCTGAATCCCCCAGGTGAAGAATTCACAGAGGCAAAGTTGAAATATGCAAATACCTGTCTGTCATTGCAGTGAAAGTGTTGCAGACAGAGTGTAGAGATACTTCAGCATAAATCAGATATCAAAGTACCTGCCTTAGCTGTAACTTGGCTCCTTTCTACAAGGTCATTATCACTGTAATTGATTCCTCTGACAAGGTCACATTATATAGTATAAGGAAGCGTTGATGATCGACCTTGGCTGTTCTGGCCCCGTCAGACTGGGTCGTAAGTCCCTCACCCTCCACGGGCCTACACATCACTGGTCAATAGCATTCTAATACACTATTCTGTCTATCTTTAATGGTCTTCTAATTATTTAGGGATTCATTTACTCAGGATATTACCCCTGAATGAACCGGCCAATAGTCTGTCCCAGAATTTTCTGCAACGCTCCTGTCTGACTGCTGCAATAGCTTGTTCATTCATCAGTTCAATTTGGAAAATCATCACTACTATCTCAGGCTCTATTATCCCAAGCTCTTTGTCATTTGCATTCAGAAACCATAATTAAACACCACAGTATTATCTAAATATCCATAACACCCATATAGATATCTCTATAAATCTATATAGATCATAATAGAAAGTGGAATCCAAATATAAAATAAACTATAAAAAAAACACGTCACTACTTCACAGGAGAGGCATTTTAATGTATTTTTTATGAACATTTGTTTTTTTTGGCAGAAATGCCTTCTGGAACATGTGGACTTTCATGTGCCGTAGTAACACACTTGTATGTCATCATGATTGGCTGAGATAATGGATGGGCTGGATATGCCGAGAGATGAGTTCGGATTGGTCTGCCATGTAGCATGATTCTTTCTATAACATGAGCTGGTCAGTATGTATGAATAATCCTTTCTACCGCAGCTTCTTCTGAAAGATATCATGAAGAACTGAAAAAGTTTTGCTACTGCTCTCAACATTGCTGCCCTGGAGTTAATAATGCTATCGACAAAGGAAAAAGTTGTGATGGACCACTTTCTGGAGGACGATTGTTCCTTGCTGACTTTGATTCTGAAATGAATCAGACGATGAGGAAATCCCTAATTTAGGTAAAGACATTGTCACGACTTCCGCCGAAGTTGGCTCGTCTCCTTGTTCGGGCGGCGGTCGACGTCACCGGCTTTCTAGCCATCGCTCCACTTTTTCATTGTTCCATTTGTTTTGTCTTGTTCCCTGCACACCTGGTTTGCATTCCCTAATCACACAGCATGTATTTGTTCCTCTGTTCCCCCCCCATGTCATTGTGTGGAATTGTTTTGTTACGTGTTTACTGTGATACGCTATACTGGTTTTCCCATGGGTATTGTATTTTGACCCGTTGTATGTATTTGTCATACATTTGTATATTTGTGAGTGTTTTTTCGCGCTTGTTTACTTTTTCCTGTGGCTGGAGGTTTTTGGATGCGGTTGCGTCTGTCTTTTTGCCTCTGCCAAATAAAGTGCGCCTGATCACAACTCACTGCTCTCCTGCACCTGACTTCATACCAGTAGCGCACAACCTTGACAAACATTTTAATTGAACCAGATATTGTTGAGTCCTCTGATGACAGTGATGGGGAAGCAACGGCGATCAACAGTGTTGTTGTCACAGAAGAAGTTGACGGAGATTTGAAATCAGTGGATTGCCCGGTGGGAGCAGATTGCCAAATGTGGAAAGAGTCGAAAAGAGAACACATAAGGCTGTTGTATAAAACACCTGTCCCCCGGATTACATCTTCAAACTTAGGGCAATCATGGCATCCATGACAGAGAGGGAGAAGAGTTCATCCATATACTGTATACGGGTAAGAGTCTAGCTACATTTTCAGATATTATAAGTTTCAAATTTTTGTCAGAAAGTTCTGTTGGCTAGCTAGCTAATGTTAGCTGGCTGGCTCGCTAGCTAATGTTACTTGTATGATCTGTGTAATAATATTATTTGGATCTCAGAAAACCATTTGCGTAATTATAGCCTAATGTTAGCTAGCTAACATTGAACCTAGTTGGTTAGCTTTAGCGACCTTAATATTCATGTATGGTGCATGCTAGTATTGCCGCGTTCAAAACAATTGAGAACTCTGAAAAATACGATGTCAAATCATGACGTCAGTGATCTTCAGGTCGGAAAGTTGGAACTCTAGCATGGTTCCCTAGTTGGAATTCCAAGTTGGATGACCATTCAAATGGATTTTAACCAGTAGGAGCTTGTTTTTTTCTGAATTCCCAGTTGTTTTGATTGCAATGAAGTCAGAGATTGCCGAGTTCCCAGTTGTTTTGAATGCGGCATTAGAGTTGGGATTATGGTTCATTGTTAAGGTAGCTAGCTACATGTGTAAACAAAAGACTCCACTATGCAAGTAACCATTTCACTGTACCGTTTACGTCTTCTGTATCCTGTGCATGTGACAAAAAACGTATATTTTATTTCATATTGTGTGTGTTTACCAGAGACGATAAGGTGAAGAACAACATGACCTGCGCCAAAGTCATATTAGGATATAGGCCAAGGACTAGATAAAGTGTATTTTTACTATTTTTGCTACTAATTTCACCACTTTTAGTCTTGAAATATTTGGTTGTTTATGACGTTATGCTTTGCACATGGCCTCACTTGTGAATTCTTAAAGAGATTGGTGGGTTAGGGCTTAATAGGGTGTGAATGATGCTGAATGGGTGTAGACAAAGAACAACTCTCAGGTGGGTGCACGAAAACATTCACGGACCATTTTCTCAAAAATTAGTTTACAAGTTTATCAACTTTCAAAGCAGAATTACTTTTCCATTGTTCCTCAACTGCAGTGTATGATATACAATTTTCTAGCTCTGAGTTTCTGCTTTTATCCAATGTAAAAAACACTTTCAAATTTGCTACATAGGCCAAATACAGGTGGTGGGTTATACATTTGTACAGTACAGCACACACAACTCACCTCTATAATCTAACCTCAAATCTATGAACAGAGCAACTTTGTAGAGGAATATTTATTTCTGTAGCCTACACACTGGTCATTCACTGAGCTCCAAAGGTATTGGAACATTGACACTTTTGTTGTTGTTTTGGCTCTGAACTCCAGGACTTTGGATTTGAAGTTATACACTGACTATAATGTTACATTTCATACTGTCAGATTTAATTTGAGGGTATTTTCATCCATATCGGGATATGGAATTACAGCACTTTTTGTACACAGTCCCTGCATTGTAGGGGACCAAAAGTGTCAGGACAGATTCACTTATATGTGTAATAAAGTAGTCAAAAGTTTAGAATTTGGTCCCATATTCCTAGCACACAATGATTACATAAAGCTTGTGACTACAAACTTAATGGATGCATTTCCTGTTTGTTTTGATTGTGTTTTAAATTTAGATTTTGTGCCCAGTAGAAATTAATGGTAAATAATATATTGTGTCATTTGAGTAACTTTTATTATAAATAAGAATAGAATGTTTCTGAACACTTCTACATTAATGTGGATGCTACCATGATTATGGATGGTCCTGAAGGAATCATGAATAAAGATGAGTGAGAAAGTTAGACGCGCATCATACCCCCAAGACATGCTAACCTATCACCATTACAATAACAGAGGAGGTTAGCATTTTTGGGACAAGGTATGATATTTGTGCACCTATAACTTTCTCACTCATCATGATTCAGGATTCTTTCAGGACTATCCATAGTCATGGTAGCATCCACTTTAATGTAGAAGGGTTTAGAAACATATTCTATTCTTATTTACAAAAACATTGGAAACACATCCAAAACAAACAGTTAAGGTCTCCAACAAGCTTGATGTAATCTTTGCGTGCAAGGAATATGGGACCAAACACTAATCATTTGACTACTTTAAAACACATATACACTATTTGTCCGAATAGTTTTGGTCCCCTAAAATGGGGGGACTATGTACAAAAAGTGCTATAGTTTCTAAACGGTTCACCCGATATGGATGAGAGTACCCTCAAATTAAAGCTGACAGTCTGCACTTTAACCTCATAGTCATTATCATGTCAAATCCAAAGTACAGGAGTACAGAGCCAAAACAACAAACATGTGTCACTGTTCAAATACTTTTGGAGCTCACTGTATATTCGCACTCTGTTGGGTGCATGGATGTTTTCAGGCTGATTGCATTTTCCACATCCCTGTTAAATATGGCTTGTTCGGGGCTCATTCCAAAACCTCAGTAAAAAAGAGAATCATCAGCTTTGAGGACTCTTAAATCTCTGAAGGCTGTTACAGGAGAGTGACTCAAAGTTACACATTGATGCGACAAAAACAGCTAACCTTTGTCAGGGATTATGAGTTATTACACTCTTAGAATAAAGGGTTATTTGGGATTCTATATATAACATTTTGGTTATTTAGACCCTTTACTAAAAAAAGGTTGTATACTGTATATTAACTTAGTGAATGCAAAGAACCTTTAGGGTTCTAGCCCTACCCCAGAGTGTATTGTGGATTTTAGCCAACATCAGCTAACACAGTCACGTCCAGAGCCGCCGGAACCCTCCTCTCCTGCCTGCCTGGTTTGCCTGCCTCATGAGAAAGCAAACACACATTTTAATAGGAAGCAAGGTATGTGTTAGTAAAAGCAGTTTAAAACTATCTAAAATGATACATTCTATAGATAGTAAACAAAACTACTAGTGTTAGCTTTAGCTTGGCCTTGCTAGGTCAGATATACAGTATTTTGAGGAGATGGGAAACTAAATTGGAATCTTATTAAAGCCCATTGTGTACATTGCCCATGTGTCGTCAATGGGCCGCGTGGTGCATTCTGGGCGATTCTGGGACAAGGAGTGAATGGGAGTCAAGTGGGCGCCAGCTCAAAAACCCAACATGAGCATTTGTATTTATTACGGATCCCCATTAGCCAAGGCAGCAGCTACTCTTCTTGGGGTCCAGCAAAATTAAGGCAGTTTTACAATTTTAAAAACATTACAATACATTCACAACAGATTTCATAACTCATTAAGTGTGTGCCCTCAGGGCCCTATTCTACTACCACATATCTACAACACAAAATCCATAGCTGTGTTCGAATACTCATAATAACCACACTAACCGTACTATTTGTGACGTGATTTGTGTATATAGTATGCTTATTGGTCCCAGTATAGATATGCCAAAAGTTCTCGGATGTCGTACTAAATTGGCCAAAATACGTAGTAAACAAGCAGTGTAGACTATTTCCGTGCTTTTAGGGGCCATAATGCAATTCATCAGAAAATGTTCAGATTTGAAGAAAATGGCGGAAAATAAGTCCAACGAGAGCTGACACAAATTCATTGCTTTAACTAATTATGACAAATGGTAAGAAAATGCTGAGTAATTTAATAAAGTCATGACTTTTCAAATAAGTTACATTACGTTGGCTGACAATTTGTTAGCTACGTTATCCTTACGAACCGCATAGCATTACAGCAGTATGTACCGGTATGTTAGCTAGTTACCAACTAATACATCGAACTTGCCAGGCAAATATTAACTATCTGCTATCTAACTAACTACCCAACGTTTATTGCCTTGATTATTCACATAATTCTTAGAAAAGTGGTAAAGTCATTGTATGTTTCAATGGACATTGTTAATTCTGGCTATCTACTCTGATTTCAGAGCACTCTCGTCTGAGTGTGCCAGAGCGCAGAAAAACTGAGGAATTTACTAATGCTCAACACCCATTGAATATGGCCGGTGTCAGTAAACGTTGGCCAAAAAAGTGTAATTAAATTGTTGCCAGCAGCACAGTTACAGTCACCAACACTCTGGATAACATAAAAACAGCCTAACCAGCTCTGCAAGGGTGAGTAAAAAGTTCAGAGTGAGTTGTTCTCTCATTTTTGTCTGGATGTAGCTAGCCAACGTTAGCCAGTTAGCTTGGGTGCTTGACTGCCGTTGAATGATCGGATCAACCCTACTCCTCGGCCAGAGCGTCTAGTGTGCACTCTGAACGCTCCGAGAGCGAAACACTCTGAATTTACAAATGGACAATCTGACAATGCTCTGGATTTATAACGCCCAGAGCACGCTTTGGCACTCCAGACTGAATTTACAAACACACCCGAAATCGTAAAATGTCTAACTAGTCATTTGTTATGCTCACAATCTAGCAAGAGGTTGCATGGAAACAGCATCAACTTCCGGTAGACAGGCGAAGCGCTAGTATGCTCAACTGAAACGATAATGTTAGTTTACAGTATACTAAAATGACATATTAGTATATAGTATATACTCATTAAGTATGCAGTATACAGTATGTTTGTATGGGTATTTGAACTCAGTTCATGTATAGTGCGTATGCTGTCATGTGTTTGTAAGCATGTGTCTGTGCCTGTTTGTGTTGCTTCACAGTCCCCGCTGTTCCATAAGGTGTATTTCTATCTGTTTTTTAAATAAAATTTTACTGCTAGCATTAGTTACTTAATGTTGAATAGAGTTCCATGTAGTCATGGCTCTATGTAGTAATGTGCGTCTCCCATAGCCTGTTCTGGATTTGGGGACTTTGAAGAGAGCTCTGGTGGCATGTCTTGTGGGGTATGCATGGGTGTCTGAGCTGTGTGCCAGTACTGTAGTTCAAACAGACAGCTCAGTGAATGCAACATGTCAATACTTCTCACAAATACAAGTAGTGATGAAGTCAATCTCTCCTCCACTTTGAGCCAGGAGTGATTGACATGCACATTATTAATGTTAGCTCTCTGTGTGCATCTAAGGGCCAGCCATGCTGCCCTGTTCTGAGAAAATTGCAGTTTTCCTAAGTTCCTCTTTGTGGCAACTGACCACACGACTGAAAAGTTGTCCATGTGCGACAAAACTAGGGCCTGTAGGACCTGTCTTGTTGATAGTGCTGTTAAGAAGGAAGAGCAGGGCTTTATTATGGAAAGACTTCTCCCTATCTTAGATAGTGTTGTATCAATATGTTTTGACCATGACAGTTTTACAATCCAGGGTTACTCCAATCAGTTTAGTCTCCTCAACTTGCTCAATTTCCACATTATTGATTACAATATTTAGTTGAGATGTATGGTTTAGTGAATGATTTGTCCCAAATACAATGCTTTTAGTTTTTGAAATATTTAGGACTAACTTATTCTTTGCCACTCATTCTGAAACAAACTGCAGCTCTTTGTTAACCTTTTCACATGTGAGTTCCAAATAAACAAAAAAAGAAACGTCCTCTCACTGTCAGCTGCGTTTATTTTCAGTAAACTTAACATGTGTAAATATTTGTATGAACATAACAAGATACATTTACATTACATTTAAGTCATTTAGCAGACGCTCTTATCCAGAGCGACTTACAAATTGGAGATACAACAACCGAGACATAAACTGAACAAGTTCCACAAACATGTGACTAACAGAAATGGAATAATGTGTCCCTGAACAAAGGGGGGGGGTCAAAATCAAAAGTAACAGTCAGTATCTGGTGTGGCCACCAGCTGCATTAAATACTGCAGTGCATCTCCTCCTCATGGACTGCACCAGATTTGCCAGTTCTTGCTGTGATATGTTACCCCACTCTTCCACCAAGTTCCCAGACATTTCTGGGGGGAATGGCCCTAGCCCTCACCCTCCGATCCAACAGGTCCCAGACGTGCTCAATGGGATTGACATCCGGGCTCTTCACTGGCCAAGGCAGAACACTGATATTACTGTCTTGCAGGAAATCACGCACAGAACGAGCAGTATGGCTGGTGGCTTTGTCATGCTGGAGGGTCATGTCAGGATGAGCTTGCAGGAAGGGTACCACATGAAGGAGGAGGATGTCTTCCATGTAACGCACAGCATTGAGATTGCCTGCAATGACAACAAGCTCAGACCGAGGATGCTGTTTTTCAGAGTCAGTAGAAAGGCCTCTTTAGTGTCCTAAGTTTTCATAACTGTGACCACAGGTGCATGTTCATTAATTGTTTATGGTTCATTGAACAAGCATGGGAAACAGTGTTTAACCTTCACAATGAAGATCTGTGAAGTTATTTGGATTTTAACGAATTAACTTTGAAAGACAGGGTCCTGAAAAAGGGAAGTACATTTTTTTTCTGAGTTTAGAAAGTGTGTCCCCTCATGCCTGAAGGGAAGCAAAAGTCATTCCCCTACCTAAGAATAGTAAAGTTCCCTTTACTGGCTCAAATAGCTTACCAATCAGCCTGTTACCAACCCTTATACACTTTTGGAAGAAAGTGTGTTTGACCAGATACTATTTTACATTAAACAAATTGACAACAGACTTTCAGCACGCTTTTAGGGAAGAACATTCAACAAGCACAGAACTTACATGACTGATGATTGGCTGAAAGAAATTGATGATATAAAATATTGTGTGGACTGTTTTGTTAGACTTCAGTGCGTCTTTTGACATTATCGATCATACTCTGCTGCTGGGAAAACGTATGGCTTGTCATTGTTAATTGACAATAATAATTTGTTCACCATTTCCACACTCACTTTACGGAATTCAAAATTTGAATATTTGTCTTTCATCATTTGGTCAGATATACTTGGAGTGTAGTGTCAGCATTTGTTGCTGACATGACTTGCCTAAGTTTTCTAATCTTGCCAATGACAAAATCATAAAAGTAGTTGGCAATATCAGTGGGTTTTGTGATGAAGGAGCCATCTGATTCAATGAATGATGGAGCTGAGCTTGCTTTTTTCCCCAAAATTTCATTTAAGGTGCTCCACAGTACCAGTCAAAAGTTTGGCCAAACCTACTCATTCAAGAATTTTTGTTAATTTTGTACTATTTTCTACATTGTAGAATAACAGTGAATACATACAACTATGAAATAACACACAAAGTGTTAAACAAATGAAAATAGATTTTATACTTGAGATTTTTCTAAGTACCCATCCTTTGCCTTGATGACAGCTTTGCACACTCTTGGCATTCTCTCAACCAGCTTCATGAGGTAGTCATCTGGAATGTATTTCAATTAACAGGTGTGCCTTGTTAAAAGTTAATTTGTGGAATTCCTTTCCTTTTTAATGTGTTTGAGAAAATCGGTTGTGATAAGTTAGGGGTGGTATACAGAATATAGCCCTATTTGGTAAAAGACCAAGTCCATATTATGACAATAACAGCTCAAATAAGCAAAGAGAATGACAGTGCATCATTACTTTAAGACATTAAGGTCAGTCAATGAGAAAAATGTCAAGAACTTTGAAAGTTTCTTTAAGTACAATTGCAAAAACCGGCTCTCATGAGGACCACCACAGGAAAGGAAGACCCAGTGTTACCTCTGCTGCAGAGTATAAGTTCATCCAAACAAACTTCAATGCCATACAACACTCCTTCCGTGGCCTCCAACTGCTCTTAAACGCTAGTAAAACAAAATGCATGCTTTTCAACAGTTCGCTGCCCGCACCTGCCCGCCTGGCTAGCATCACCACCCTGGACGGTTCCGACCTAGAAAATGTGGACAACTATAAATACCTAGGTGTTAGATTGTAAACTCTCCTTCCAGACTCATATTAAACATCTCCAATCCAAAATCAAATCTAGAATTGGATTTCTATTTCGCAACAAAGCCTCCTTCACTCACGCCGCCGAACTTACCCTAGTAAAACTGACTATCCTACCGATCCTCGACTTTGGCGATGTCATCTACAAAATAGCTTCCAGTACTCTACTCAGCAAACTAGATGCAGTCTATCACAGTGCCATCCGTTTTGTTACCAAATCACTTTATACCACCCACCGCTGCGACCTGTATGCTCTAGTCGGCTGGCCCTCGCTACATATTCGTCGCCAGACCCACTGGCTCCAGGTCATCTATAAGTCTATGCTAGGTAAAGCTCCGCCTTATCTCAGTTCACTGGTCACGCTAACAACACCCACCCGTAGCACACGTTCCAGCAGGTATATCTCACTGATCATCCCCAAAGCCAACATCTCTTTTGGCCGCCTTTCCTTCCAGTTCTCTGCTGCCAGTGACTGGAACGAATTGCAAAAATCGCTGAAGTTGGAGATTTTTATTTCCCTCACCAACTTTAATCATCAGCTACCTGAGCTGCTAACCGATCGCTGCAGCTGTACATAGTCCATCTGTAAATTGCCCATCCAATCTACCTACCTCATCCCCATACTGTTTTTATTTTATTTACTTTTCTGCTCTTTTGCACACCAGTATTTCTATTTGCACATCATGATCTGCTCATTTATCACTCCAGTGTTAATCTGCTAAATTGTAATTATTCGCTCCTATGGCCTATTTATTGCCTACCTCCTCATGCCTTTAGCACACACTGTATATAGACTTTCTTTTTTTTCTACTGTGTCATTGACTTTTTATTGTTTACTCCATGTGTAACTCTGTGTTGTTGTCTGTGTCACACTGCTTTGCTTTATCTTGGCCAGGTCGCCGTTGTAAATGATAACTTGTTCTCAACTTGCCTACCTGGTTAAATAAAAGTGAAATAAATAAAAAAGTGTTACCAGCCTCACAAATTGCAGCCTAAATAAATGCTTCACAGAGTTCAAGTAAGAGACACATCTCAAAAAACAACTGTTCAGAGGAGACTGTGTGAATCAGGCCTTCATGGTTAAATTGTGGCAAAGAAACCACTACTAAAGGACACCAATAAGAAGAAGAGACTTGCTTGGGCCAAGAAAAACGAGCAATGGACATTAGACTGGTGGAAATCTGTCCTTTAGTCTGAGTCCAAATTTGAGAATTTTGGTTCCAACCACTGTGTCTTTGTGAGACGCAGAGTAGGTGATCAGATGATCTCTGCATGTGTGGTTCACACCATGAAGCATGGAGGAGGAGGTGTGATGGTGTGGGGGTGCTTTGCTGGTGAGACTGTCAGTGATTTATTTATAATTCAAGGCACACTTATTCAGCATGGCTACCACAGCATTCTGCAGAGACACGCCATCTCATCTGGTTTTTTAGCTTAGTGTGACTATCATTTGTTTTTTAACAGGTCAATGACCCAACACACCTCCAGGCTGTGTAAGGGCTATTTGACCAAGAAGGAGAGTGATGGAGTGTTGGATCAGATGACCTGGCCTCCACAATCACCCAACCTCAACCCAGTTGAGATGGTTTGAGATGATCATTGAGATGATGAGTTGGACGGCAAAGTGAAGGAAAAGCAGCCAACAAGTGCTCAGAATATGTGGGAAATCAAGACTGTTTGAAAAGCATTCCAGGTGAAGCTGGTTGAGAGAGTGTGCAAAGCCGTCATCAAGGCAAAGGGTGTCTACTTTTAAGATTCTAAAATATTAAATATATCTTGATTTTTTAAACACGTTTTTGGTTACAACATGATTCCATATGTGTTATTTCATAGTTTTGATGTCTTCACCATTATTCTACAATTTAGAAAATAGTAAAAATAAAGAAAAACGCTTGAATGAGTAGGTGTGTCCAAACTCATTGTTTCAAGGCAGCCTTATAATGCTGTGAAAGGATCCAGGATCCCAAATGATTTGGGTGGATCCAATCCTCCTTAATTAGATCTTTGTTTCCAGAAGGTATCAAAATTGTCAATAAATGTTACACCCACAGAGCTGCAAAAGTCTCGTAGCCAGTTATGGAGGGATCAATGTCTGCTGAACCATTCAATGCCATGATTTAGGGAGGACAGGGGGCCAGATATTATGGGACGTTTGTTGGTGTCAAGTAGTAACCCAATCAGCTCTTTAAAATCCATCTTCAGCTGTTCTGAGCTGCCCTTCATAATGTATTTGAATCCCACATGAACTATGATAGACTCAATTTCCTGATGCTGGTTTAAAATGTTTGGGAGCAGCTTATTGATGTCCTGTACTCATGCTCCTGGATAGCACAAAGTTTTTGCTCCAGGGACTGAGACATTTTTTACAATTGAACTGCCCTATACAACGGCCAGTGAAGGGAATTGAGAAATCCGCCCATTCCCACCCCTCACACAATTCGTTGAGCCTTTCACGGACCGACAAGAAGCAGAATAGCGTACGCCCGCTGCTCCCGGTGATAGGTCCAGACCCTCCCACAACAGGCAGTGCCCTGTCAGATCCAGAAAGAGGGAAAGGAACCAAACTCGACGACGAAGCCGCTGCTGGAGTCAGCGTAGTTGGAGTTAGCACCGTCATCGCAAGACACAAGCAGTCCCAGCGATGATGGAGCAGGTAGATTAGGCACAAGTGCAGCGAAGCTATTTCTTTTGCCAATCTCCTCTAAAACCTCTCGCAGTCACCCCCATCCACTTAGCAGCATGTTGCTGCCTTTTGGTTTCCACGACTTGTGACATGGGACCAGCGCTGATTAGAACACTCTTCTTGCTGTTCTCCGTCTACTTCACTACAGGATGGAGGAGGAGAAGCAGATGGAGAGGATTTCCTTTGCAGGCTAGTTCCAGGTAGCACAAGCCATTCGGATAGGGACAGATGACAAGGGGGGAAACATCCATTAGGCCCGAGCAGCGTCCTTCCTAGGAGTTGAGAACAAGAAAGTTCCAATTTGCATTTTCCCCATAAGTTTGTGCAAAATTCAGGTTTGCTTGCTAAGCATAGCAATCTTATTCCTGTAGTCCCCCATAATAAACACAGCTTATACTGTGCTGGAAATGTCCATTAGCTATTCCAAGCGTAGCGGGCTCCATTGCAACTAGCTAGCTGGCTAGCTGGTAGCATGTGTTGACACAGGGATCCTAGATCTTGCGTTCCGAACTTTTCGGTGTCGAGTCGGTGCCTCCCGACAGCAGCGGAAAACTTTGGTAGGTACTGTATCTAGCGAGAGAGCTTGGTTTCCATTTTTCAACAATGCTTCTATCATTAATGGTTACTGGTATTGGAACTCATGTGTTCACTAGAAAGGGATTCGAATTACGTGAACAAGTACAACATTTACAAGTCATTTACAAATCACAGAGGTCAGACGTTTCTTGTAGTTGGCCACCAGGTTTGCACACATCTCAGGAGGGATTTTGTCCCACTCCTCTTTGCAGATCTCCAACTCATTAAGGTTTTGAGGCTGATGTTTGGCAACTCGAACCTTCAGCTCCTGCCACAGATTTTCTATGGGATTAAGGTTTGGAGACTGGCTAGGCCACTCCAGGACCGTAATGTGCTTCTTCTTGAGCCACTCCTTTGTTGCCTTGGCCGTGTGTTTTGGGTCATTGTCATGCTGGAATACTCATCCACGACCCATTTTCAATGCTCTGGATGAGGGAAGGAGGTTCTCACCCAAGATTTGACGGTACATGGCCCCGTACATCGTCCCTTTGATGCAGTGAAGTTGTCCAGTCCCCTTAGCAGAAAAACACCCCCAAAGCATAATGTTTCCACCTCCATGTTTGACGGTGGGGATGGTGTTCCTGGGGTCATAGGCAGCATTGCTCCTCCTCCAAACACGGCGAGTTGAGTTGATGCCAAAGAGCTCCATTTTGGTCTCATCTGACCACAACACTTTCACCCAGTTGTCCTCTGAATCATTCAGATGTTCATCGGCAAACTTCAGACGGGCTTGTATATGTGCTTTCTTGAGCTTTGGGACCTTGCGGGTGCTGCAGGATTTCAGTCCTTCACGGCGTAGTGTGTTACTAATTGTTTTCTTGGTGACTATGGTCCCAGCTGCCTTGAGATCATTGACAAGATCCTCCCGTGTAGTTCTGGGCTGATTCCTCACCGTTCTCATGATCATTGCAACTCCACGAGGTGAGATCTTGCATGGAACCCCTGGGGAGGGAGATTGACAGTTATTTTGTGTTTCTTCCATTTGCGAATAATCGCACCAACTGTTGTCACCTTCTCACCAAGCTGCTTGGCGATGGTCTTGTAGCCCATTCCAGCCTTGTGTAGGTCTACAATCTTGTCCCTGACATCCTTGGAGAGCTCTTTGGTCTTGGCCATGGTGGAGAGTTTGGAATCTGATTGATTGATTGCTTCTGTGGACAGGTGTCTTTTATACAGGTAACAAGCTGAGATTAGGAGCGCACTCCCTTTAAGAGTGTGCTCCTAATCTCAGCTCGTTACCTGTATAAAAGACACCTGGGAGCCAGAAATCTTTCTGATTGAGAGGGGGTCAAATACTTATTTCCCAAATTAAAATGCAAATCAATTTATAACATTTTTGACATGCGTTTTTCTGGATTCTTTTGTTGTTATTCTGTCTCCTACCATTAAAATTATAGACTGATCATTTCTTTGTCAGTGGGCAAACATACAAAATCAGCAGGGGATCAAATACTTTTTCTCCTCACTGTAAAGAGAGAATTGATGGATTCTAGCACCATCATAACTTTCACAAATACAGAGACAAGCAGCCATCAGGGTGTCTGTCTTTTTCAACTAGCTAGTGCATATTAAAACCTACAGTTATGAACTTGTAATTCAGGCTTAGTTAGAATACAGTGCGATAGAATGAGTGACATTAAAATAATTCTACTTCATGGAAAGGGGATATTAATTTCAATTCCCTTTTTAAAAGTAGTTGATGTAATCATTCAATATATCAATTTTTAAGGAAATCCATTCCTACAGTTCAGTGGCAGGGAACCAACCTCTGGTGGGCCAGAGCTCCTCTGGAATGGGATAATTGGAACAGAGTCAAACGTGGTTTCCATATGTTTGATGTGTTTTATACCGTTCCATTTATTCCATTCTTGACATTACAATGAGCCTGTCCTCCTATAGCTCCACCCACCAGCTGCCACAGAAGACAGTTATGAAATAAAATTAAAATACTTTTCTACATTGAAACCTGTCTTTTTTATTTTTCAAAGTCCACTGCTTAATGTTGTCTGTGTGTGTGTGTATGGAGTGAAATTAATATTTAAAGACATTGTCACTGTTCTTTGCATGAAGCTCAGCCATGCTATAGTACTTCATTAAACTACAAAGTATGTTGTCTATTGAAGTTGTTGTCTCAGATTCAGAATCAATAATAACAAGGTTGAATGAAAAGGGAAGCTATCTATAATAATAATAATATTTGACCATTGACTACAAATAAGACCCAGAGTTTTACCTGACCAGGTCATTAGATCTGGAAAAACTCCAGGCCCTAAAAAAGATACGTACAAATTTTGCCACACCCCTTTTGAACCTTTTTTATTTGGTTTAGCTTTTTTGCATTAACATTTATATCCATATTAATTATGGTGCTGCATGATTTTGTTTGGTCAGAAAAATGGCCAGCTGTTTCGTCCGACACTGTTAGGGTGAGATAAAATTCGTATTTTGCAACACTGTTGCCGAGGTCGAAATGGCAAACAAACTAAACTAGCATTTAGTTTGCTGTTGCAAACTAAATGCTAGCTAGAAGAACAAGGAAATAATGAGTTCAATAAAAGCATACACTGTTAGATAAAAAAGGAGTTCTACATAGAACCTTTTTGGTCAATTAAAATGTTTAAATTCTATCGTTCCACCTGGTATCAATTGCCATTCCTGCATGAAGAAGCAAGAGGACTGTGCTTGCAAATATTCTACCAATAAGCATGTTATTTTTCAATGTATTAAGGTAAGCAAAGTTGATTATTTAATTCAAACATATTAAGCCATAATCACATAATGAACAAAAGGTGCTATCTAGTACCTAAAAGGGTTATTTGGCTGTCAACATAGAAGAACCCTTTGAAGAACCCTTTTTGGTTCCAGGTAAAACCCTTTTGGTTCCATGTAGAACCTTTTAAACAGAGGGTTCTACATGGAACCCAAAAAAGTGATACCTGGAACCAAAAATGGTTATCCTATGGGGAAAGCCAAAGAACCTTTTTGGAACCCTTTTTTTCTGAGAGTGTAGGCTAGATACGTTTGTTTCAGAATCAGCTAACGTTGGACAGGAAAAAGGTTAGGCTAGTTTAATTAACCACTTTACAAGCTAGCTTGCTAGGTAGCTAACGCTTACAAATAAATGTGCATTTTTCTGATTGAATATGGCAAATAAAGCTATAGACTACAGCCTGACAAAATTAGCTAATTGTCACTTTATTTCTGTATTTCATTGAGTCAGATGAGGGGACTATGTTTCATGAAGAAATTAGAAGACTTTTGTTGCTGACCTCTGTTGAATGCATGTGATGTTAAGTGGGCTGACTGAAACAGTATGTAGCTATCAAAAATATTTATAATACATTATTTGTAATAAGTATTGGTGATTCAATAGCCAATTGAATCATTATGTTACTTTTAAAACACTCTATATTTAGCTCAGTTTGGTATTAACCCAACTGGGGATCTCTGACAACAACTGCTTGTAAGTTGTTCTTGTACATCATAACCTCTCCCTCAACGTGATCAAGACAAAGGAGATTATTGTGGACTACAGGAAAAGGAGGACCAAGCATGCCCCCATTCTCATCGATGGGGCTGTAGTGGAGCAGGTTGAGAGCTTCAAGTTCCTTGGTGTCAACATCACCAACAAACTATCATGTTCCAAACACACCAAGACAGTCATGAAGAGGGCACGACAAAGCCTATTCCCCAATAGGAGACTGAAAAGATTTGGCATGGGTCCTCAGATCCTCAAAAAGTTATACAGCTGCAACATCGAGAACATCAAGACTGGTTACATTACTGCCTGGTATGGCAACTGCTCGGCCTCTGACCGCAAGGCACTACAGAGGGTAGTGCATACAGCCCAGTACATCACTGGGGCCAAGCTTCCTGCCATCCAGGACCTCTATACCAGGCAGTGTCAGAGGAGGGCCCTAAACATTGTCAAAGACTCCAGCCACCCTAGTCATAGACTGTTCTCTCTGCTACCGCACGGCAAGCGGTACCAGAGCGTTAAGTCTAGGTCCAAAAGACTTCCTAACAGCTTCTACCCCCAAGTCATAAGACTCCTAAACACCTAATCAAATGGCTACGGAGAGTATTTGCATCACCCCCCTTTTACACTGCTGCTACTACTCTCTGTTTATTATCTATGCATAGTCCCTACATGTACATATTACCTCAATTACATCGACTAACCGGTTCCGCCACACAATGACTCTGTACCAGTACCCCCTGTATACAGCCTCGTTTTTGTTATTTTACTGCTGCTCTTTAAGTATTTGTTACTTTTATTTTTTACTTCTCGATTTTTTTACTTCACTTATTTTTCTTAAAACTGCTTGTAAGTGAGCATTTCACTGTAAGGTCTACACCTGTTGTATTCTGCACATGTGAAAAATAACATTTGATTTGATAATAATTATATGTCTGCATAGCATTTTTGTCTTTATTTTGGCAGATTAACTCATGTTTATTTCTGAAGATTCACTCATGTTTTTGATCTTTTTTTGTTCTTCTCAGGAACCAGCCAGGTAACAACCCATAGGCTACTATACTGTTCCATAAAGGTCCAGCATTCTAACAAAGATTCCTCCCTGGCCACCAGTGCATATTTCCTAACTATGTTTGCATATAATGACAATACATTCTGAAAACTATGCTGGCATTATTTTGTCCATTATTTAATAGTTTAATATATTATATTCATAGAAATATTTATATTTGCTAGTAGCCATACTTTATCAATTGCACCACACAGGCTTCTATATTGAACCATTTTTGGTTCAGGGAAGAAGCACCCCTAGGGTTCTGACCAAAGAACCCTATGAAAGACTTCTATATAGAACTTTTAAGGTTTTCAGATACGAAGCAAGTGATAGAACTCTTTTTGGTTCTTTATGGAACCTTTTTCTTCTAAGAGTGTATACAAAGATAATGAGCTGGGAGCCATAGACTGTTCCTCGATTGAGACTGATATTACAGAGAGGATGTGTTGCTCTATTGTGAGGTAGCTTATGCCACGTCACAAAGAGAAAAAGAAGAGAGAGCAAAAAAAATCTATATTAGATATCCACAACACAATCACTTTGAAAGTGTTTTGTGAAGTCATGAACAAATGGCGATATTAATGGGATATTATTGAACATTGATTACTTTATTAATAATCCTAGATACTCAGATGTGTCAAACACATTCTTGCTGAATTAAATATTCATGGATGCTCCATTTATTAAAGTATCCCCATTTCATGTGTCAAATGAATAATGTAGTGTCTGAACTCCCTCTTACCTCTCCCAACTAATAATCCAGTTCATACTTTGTGAGAGTTTGGCTAGATAAAGACATGAAAGAGAAATGTCAAGCTCATCTTTTCCTTTGTGTGCTCTTCATGCCTCTGAGATGGCAAGGTGAATTTTGTCTCCCTGAGTATCCTTGTTTTGTTTGGGCAGTTGCTTTAAAGGCTAGAGTTAAAATGAAACTCAAAGGAATGACCTTTTCTTGAAGTGAAATGAGTACACTTGTGGGAATTGACAGCAATTGTAATTTCCTTCTCTCTGTCTGTCTGTCTGTCTGTCTGTCTGTCTGTCTGTCTGTCTGTCTGTCTGTCTGTCTGTCTGTCTGTCTGTCTGTCTGTCTGTCTGTCTGTCTGTCTGTCTGTCTGTCTGTCTGTCTGTCTGTCTGTCTGTCTGTCTGTCTGTCTGTCTGTCTGTCTGTGTTGCCACTCTTCCCTCCTTCAGGTACCAGATTGTGAGGGCTGGGAGCGACCCGCAACAGGATGCCTTTCTACATATGCAACCCCCCATGTTGATTGAGCGGTCATGGGAGAGCAGGGTGGAGGTGCGCTGCAGTCTTCTGAACCAGGGCCAGGACCATGATATCTCCACTTCTACCAGGACCCTCAGGTGCCCCAGACATCCCAGCCTCTCATCACCTTCTCCATTTCAGACCTGCTCCATCCCCATCATCCCCTCGGTCCAGGGCAACCAGGATGAGGTCTCCTGTTTGCAAACGACCACCACAGGCTCAGCCACCTGCAGCGCCACGCCCAGTATGGAAGTAGGAGGAGGATGCTCCCTCATCACGCTGCACCACGCCTCCACCTCCTGCTCCTCCTCTACGGGGGGCCAGCAGCAGGATGAGATTGACCTTATCCTGGAGGAGGCCCAGGAGCATCTCAGGGCTCTGACTCTGGCCAACAGGAAGCAGGAAGAAAGCGGCAGCTTTTCCCCTTCAACACCCAGAGAGACTGTGTGCTTCCTGACACTCAATGGCGGAGGAGTGAGGGGTTTGAGCCCTAATGGACCTATTGAGACCCAGTTACTGAGCCCTAGAGAACCCCACACAGACTCAACTCAGCCCTGCCAATGAGACTGTTTAAGCCCTAACGTCCTGTCTGGATCTACAGTAAAACCACCCTGGTGTCTTGAAATCCAGACTGCAGAGACTTCTTCATCAAAGGGATGAGATGAAACTCAATAGAGAAAAAATATAATGAAAAAAAACTATGTGCATACTGTATGGAAGAATGAACAGAGGGATGGTTGGTCTATGAAGTTATGAAGAGAGCAATTATGTATATGCATTTATTTAATGCTTCTTCTTAGACAAAATAAACCAAATAGTCTGTCATCTCCATGGTGTTTTTAATTGTAAAAAAAATATATATATATAGTTGAAGTCTGAAGTTTACATACACCTTAGCCAAATACATTTAAACTCCTGACAATTCCTGACATTTAATCCTAGTAGAAATTCCCTGTCTTAGGTCAGTTAGGTTCACCACTTTATTTTAAGAATGTGAAATGTCAGAATAATAGTGGAGAGAATGATTTATTTCAGCTTTTATTTTTTTCATCACATTCCCAGTGGGTCAGAAGTTTACATACACTCAGTTAGTATTTGGTAACATTTCCTTTAAATGGTTTAACTTGGGTCAAATGTTTCGGGATGGTTTTGGGATGGTGTTCTTCGGCTTGCAAGCCCCCCCCCCCCTTTTTCCTCCAAACATAACGATGGTCATTATGGCCAAACAGTTCTATTTTTGTTTCATCAGACCAGAGGACATTTCGTCAAAAAGTATGATCTTTGTCCCCATGTGCAGTTGCAAACCGTAGTCTGGCTTTTTTATGGAGGTTTTGGAGCAGTTGCATCTTCCTTGCTGAGCGGCCTTTCAGGTTATGTCGATATAGGACTCGTTTTACTGTGGATATAGATACCTTTCTACCTGTTTCCTCCAGCATCTTCACAAAGTCCTTTGCTGTTGTTCTGGGATTGATTTTCACTTTTCGCACCAAAGTACATCCATCTCTAGGAGACAGAACGCATCTCCTTCCTGAGTGCTATGACGGCTGTCTGGTCCCATGGTGTATATACTTGCGTACTGTTGTTTGTACAGATGAACGTGGTACCTTCAGGCGTTTGGAAATTGCTCCCAAGGATGAACCAGACTTGTGGAGGTCAAAATGTTTCTTTCTGAGGTCTTGGCTGATTTCTTTTGATTTTCCCATGATGTTAAGCAAGGAGGCACGAAGTTTGAAGGTAGGTCTTGAAAAACATCCACAGGTATACCTCCTATTGACTCAAATGATGTCAACTAGCCTATCAGAAGCTTCTAAAGCCATGACATAATTTTCTGGAATTGTCCAAGCTGTTTACAGGCACAGTCAACTTAATGAATGTAAATTTCTGACCCACTGGAATTGTGATACAGTGAATTATAAGTGAAATAATCCGTCTGTAAAAAAATTGTTGGAAAGATTACTTGTGTCATGCACAAAGTAGATGTCCTAACCAACTTGCCAAAACTATAGTTTGTTAACAAGAAATTTGTGGAGTGGTTGAAAAACGAGTTTTAATGACTCCAACCTAAGTGTATGTAAACTTCCGACTTCAACTGTATATATACAGTACCAGTCAAAAGTTTGGACAAGGGTTTTTCTATATTTTCTGTCAAGGGTTTTTCTATATGTTTACAATTTTCTACATTGTAGAATAATACTGAAGACATCAAAACTGTGAAATAACACATATGAAATCATGTAGTAACCATAAAATATATTTTATATTTGAGATTCTTCGAAGTAGCCACCCTTTGCCTTGATGACAGCTTTGCACACTCTTTGCATTCTCTCAATCGCCTTCACCTGGAATGCTTTTCTAACAGTCTTGAAGGAGTACCCACATATGCGGAGCACTTGTTGCCTGTTTTTCCTTCACTCTGCAGTTCAACTCATCCCAAACTATCTCAATTGGGTTGAGGTTGGGTGATTGTGGAGGCCAGGTCATCTGATGCATCACTCCGTCACTCTCCTTCTTGGTCAAAAAGCCCGTACACAGCCTGGAGGTTTGTTGGGTCATTGTACTGTTGAAAAACAAATGAGTCCCACTAAGCGCAAACCAGATGGGATGACGTATCGCTACAGAATGCTGTGGTAGCCATGCTGGTTAAGTGTGCCTTAAATTCTAAATAAATCACAGACAGTGTCACCAGCAAAGCATCCCCACACCATCACACCTCCTTCTCCATGCTTCCCGGTGGGAATCACACATGTGGAGACATCCGTTCACCTACTCTGCGTCTCACAAAGACACGGCGGTTTGAACCAAAAATCTCAAATTTGGACCAAAGAACAGATTTCTACCAGTCTAATATCCATTGTTTGTGTTTCTTGGCCTAAGCAAGTCTCTTCTTATTATTGATGTCCTTTAGTAGAGGTTTCTTTGTAGCAATTCGACCATGAAGGTCTGATTCACGCAGTCTCCTCTGAACAGTTGATGTTGAGATGTGTCTGTGAAGCATTTATTTGGGCTGCAATTTCTGAGGCTGGTAACTCTAAGGAACTTGTCCTCTGCAGCAGAGGTAACTCTGGGTCTTCCTTTCCTGTGGCGATCCTCATGAGAGCCAGCTTCATCATAGCGCTTGATGGTTTGTGTGACTGCACTTGAAGAAGATTTCTGCATTGACTGACCTTCTTAAAGTAATGATGGACTATCATTTCTCTTTGCTTATTTCAGCTGTTGACATAATATGGACTTGGTCTTTTACCAAATAGGGCTATCGTCTGTATACCACCTCCACCTTGTCATAACATAACTGATTTGCTCAAACTCATTAAGAAGGAAAGAAATTCCACAAATTAACTTTTAACAAGGCACACCAGTTAATTGAAATGCATTCCAGGTGACTACCTCATGAAGCTGGTTGAGGGAATGCCAAGAGTGTACAAAGCTGTCATCAAGGCAAACGGTGACTACTTTGAAAAATCTCAAGTATAAAATATATTGTTTAACACCTTTTTGGTTACTACATGATTCCATATGTGTTATTTCATAGTGTTGATGTCTTCACTATTATTCTACAATGTAGAAAATAGTCAAAATAAAGAAAAACTCTGGAATGAGTAGGTGCTCTAAAACTTCTGACTGGTAGTGTATATATACATATATATATATATATATGGTTATAAATATATGGAATTTAAAAGGTGACCAAGTTCAGTTGAGGAATACAGGAATGATGTACCTTTTTCCTTTTTTTGTAAGAATTCCTCCACATTTTACAGGCTTTGAGCAAGGTTGTATGTACCCCATGCAGCCTTACCCCTCCATTTTGCTACCTGTTGTGAACCGAAGATGCTGATAAACATGGCTGCCAGAGCAACAGTGTCTACTCTAAAACAAACTCTCAACTACTATTGTGAGTCTACCCAGCTAAGGATTATAACAGTCCTCCTTTGCCTTGGATATACCACAGCAGTACGTTGAGGAACCATTACAGACTGATATAAAGAGACTTTTGCAGATAAACTACTCCAGGTGTACCCAGTGTTGATAAGACAAACCTGATAGTAACACGGTTGGATAGTTTGGTGTCTTATTCCTTTTTTGTATGTGAGTGGATTTCCGTCTCTGCTGACCACGTCGTATGTTTCGCATGGGTGTTATTTCCTCTGTTTAACCCCACACAACCCTGAGTACACACACAAACACATTCCCTCACCACATAACAACATGTACCAGTGTGTTGGGGGTACACAGCGATGGAGGGACCAAGGACAACACGCCAGAGGAAGTGGAGGAGTTTCTGTGTTTTCTTTTCATATTGTTCGTGATGAACAATCAGCTGCTTTCTGGGGTAAGGGAAGCGTGGAGAGGGGTGTTAATGAAAAACGTTTCTGTGCTACCTATGGATTGCGGACGTCAATTAATTTTTTTCATTTACAATCAAATGTTTAAAAAAAAGAATAATGATGGAGATTCTGTAGCTGTTGATTGTTTGATTGTTTTCAATGGTTCTACCCCCCTACCCTCCCCGACCCATGAAATTGTGCATGCAGATACTATTTGTTTTCAGATTAACACCAATATTCTGTAGTGAGTTGCTGATCTAGCTCACGATGCCTGGAATTTCACATTCATATCAAATATTCCCTTATCAGAGAGGTTTTTAAGCAGGCCATAGTTGTCCAGGGCTTTGGTAGATGCAGGGGGTAGGGTTTCATACAGCCAACAACCCTTACAGAGGTTTTTTAAATGTTATTTTAAAGTTATATTATTGCTAGGGATCTCCCGATATGAGGTCAAGCGAGACATAGCAGTAATAATAACCATTGGAGGTTTACAGATAAAAGCGAGTGATTTATGTGTAGGGCATATCCATTTGATGTTTAACAAACTGAGCGTAAATCATGCTGCATGATGTACTTCAAGCATTGGCAACCAACAGTCCCATTTTGGTCATCAGACATCAAGTGGAAATGTGCCATTATCTATAAACCTCTAATAAAAGCTTATTACTTTACCTGCAACCATTTGCAATCCATTTTCAATGGTGGGTATTGAAATCATACATGCGCTAATGTACATCCACCCTGCTGAATGGGTTTTGCAATCATGAAAACTAATTTTAAGTCTGGCATCTCTCGTTTCCACTCTGAACATCTGAACACTACATTACATGTGCCAATAATTGAACACTTGTCTGCTACACTCCACTTATTTCCGTTAACTTTAAATAAAAAGGGCCAGCCATATAACCGCCTGTCTTGAAATTATAAAAAAAACTCATTGCCCTTTTCTGCAAATGATTCAAGACTAGGGTGAACACATCAGGCTTTCTATATTAGAGTTCCTCACTTTTGAAGTTTCTCTAGACATTTGTATGTCTGTGAATCTATGTGTATGCTTATGCATTTCTGTGTGTGTGTGTTTTTTTTCTTCTCCAAACCAGAGTGCTTATTGGTATATGAGTGCGTGTGTGTGTGTCTGTGTGTGTGTGTGTCTGTGTGTGTGTGTGCGCGCATGACTCCTTGCATGCATGTGGTTATATGAGTTAATACAGTGTATACGTGGGCTCATAGTGTATGTTTAAGTAGTGGACAGACAGCAGTAGAGAGGTTAGATGTTGATGGCAGGGTAAGACCATACGGGCCAGACAGATAAGAGTCTAGCTTGATCCACAAAGACCTCTGACTGCCAGGGATAGCAACCCCATCAGAGCGTGGCTGTGTGAACTGCATGCCTATCAGAGACTGGGAGGCCATAAACACTGTCTACTGTCCCCACAAATCGCTAGAGCAGTTTACAGCCAACGCCAGTGATGCAGAGCCTTTTTTCCCATACCCTGATAAATGTGGGGGTGTAATCTGAGTTTTTCTGAGAGTTTTTTGTGAAATTATACCTTATCAAGTTTGTTCTTCTGAGACAAATCCAGGTTAGGGGGGGTCCAAGGTGCAATCTCACAGCAGGAAAATTATTGATCATTGCTCATTTCCATTTCAAAAGGCCTGTGTTTCTTACTCTAAAGTTTGTTCAGTGCTGTGAGGCATATAGAAAAATGAATCCTTTGTGAAGATTCTGAGCCAGTGGATGGGTAAACCTTTGTGTAAAGCTGATCTGCCTTTAAAAATAGAGTGACGGAGCAAGGAAAGAAACAATCCACTATGGCTGTACTTTTACCTATTGAGTGTGTGTTTGCATCTCATTTGATAACGCTTGCGTGCTTGAGTCTGTGTACTGTATGTGTGTGTTTGTGTGCGAGTGTGTGTGCATGTGTGAGTGAGTGTGAAATGTATTAGTAATGTTCGCCAGGCTCAGTGTACCAATGTATGCATTATTGGTGCTGGAACTCATCTTCAGTCACAGGATGTTCTGATTACTCAGTTATTCATTCAGAAATGACTAGGTCACATATTGAATTGACTGTTGCACGCAAATATGAAGGTTTAGAGGTGTTCAAATGGTAAAAGTGTTACAATAACCAATCAACAAAACTGTTACATACATTCTAATGAAAATAATCAGGGCAGAGCTAGATTTGAGATAAGCATGGGATTATAGCTAGATGGATTTCTAATGTAAAATGTCAGACCAGATATGATAACCTTGGTTTCAGCCAAGTGTCCCTAAAATAATATCATAGATAATTGAACCGATAGCCTTTTCATTGTTATAAGTATGTGACAAGAGGTTGTTGCACAATGATTACATACAATTGACATGCAGTTACATGATGATTTAGCATCCGGACATAAAGTGTGAACTAAGGTTTTTTGACCCCCTGTTGCCTCAATGTGTGTGAATTACCCAGTCATTCTATGACAGGCTGGTCAGACAACTATATGGTTTAGGCTATATATACATTATCCTTTAGCTTCATATCATGTCACTGCAAATGTTCATGTTTGAAATAAGAATGGGTCTAAAATGGGTCTTGAAATCCACATTTTTAACTCGAGAGATGTTCCATGCGAGTGTGTGTGTGTTAACTTATAGAGCTTTCCAACAAGATCCTGGCTAATTTAAAACATATTACAGTTGTGATATGAAAAACAGTCTTATTTTTATTCATGGTAGTGGAAAACCTTATTTCAGTGATACCCCTAAAAAAATGATATAATGGATTTTTTTTCTCGTTTGTGTTTCTTTTATTATTTTTTTCAATAAAAATGAGTCTTCAGTGTTGCACGCCTTATTTATTTCAGTGCATCCAAAGAAAATGAAAATAATGTGTATCTTTTGGAGAGTATGGAAAATTCAGCAAATTATAGAACGACCTGCCATGCTTTGGGCTTGATCCAAAATAACGATCAGCTACAGAAAGTCTTACAGCTCATCATTCATCATCGTTTTCATGCATGTGCTTGAGAATTCATGAAATCTAATAAAGTTAAATAAAACACAGCTCAGGGATCCATAGAATATAAAGAATAGTCATAATATCTGAAGATTCCTGGTGAGGTCAACCTGGAGTTGGGAGAGTGTGGGGGAGGACGTGGGTGGATGCAGGAACTCACAGGAGAATAGTTAATGGCTATGAGAGAGAGAGACGGGGAGAGATGCAGAAGGATTTACTCAGACATAGAGGTACATTACAGGCTAACCAAACCTAGGCTTACCTATAGTCTGCATACAAAAGTTAATAACATACTCATACTATGCTATTTTCTGTTTAATGAAAGCAAATCTATTTAGTGGACATGATTGAATAGGATATGAAACGACCAAACACATGGCCATTATATGTGTGTGCATGCGTGCCTCACGGATAAATCATCACTGGATTATGTGATCATTTGATTACTGTTTGTGGATCACTGATATACGGTTGATCCCAATCTAAATACAATATGAACACACAAAGGTTGAAACCAGTTAAATGTAACTAAATGTAATCTAAAATGTAATTCACGTAATGTCCAAAGGTAATTATCATGAAAGGGCCATAAACAAAAATGACACTGAACATTTTTTTTAACACAACATGCAACAATTTCAAATATTTTACTGAGTTACAGTTCACATTTCTCCAGCGTGCCAGTGGTCATCGAAGGTGAGAATTTGCCCAGTGAAGTCAAACTGCAGTTAGGTCGAGACCCTGGTGAGGACAACAAGCATGCAGATGAGCTTGCTTCCCGTAGACGGTTTCTGACAGTTTGTGTCAAAAATCTGCAAACCCACAGTCTCATCAGCTAACCGGATGGCTGGTCTCAGACGATCCAGCAGGTGAGGAAGCCGGAAGTGGAGGTCCTGGGCTGGCGTGGTTACACGTGGTCTGCGGTTGTGAGGTCATTTGGATACTGCCAAATTCTCTAAAATGAAGTTGTCGGCAGCTTTTGGTAGAGAAATTAACATAAAATTCTCTGGCAACAGCTCTGGTGGACATTCCTGCAGTCAGCATATCAATTGCACGCTCCCTAAAAACTTGAGAAATGTGTGCCATTGTGTTGTGTGACAAAAGTGCACATTTCAGAGTTTCCTTTTATTGTCCCCAGCACAAGATGCACCTGTGTAATAATCATAATTTAATCAGCTTCTTGATATGCCACACCAGTCAGGTGGATAAATTATTTTGACAAAGGAGAAATGCTAATTAACAGTGATGTATTCAAATAATAGTTTTGTGCAAATGGAAAATTTCTGGGATCTTTTATTTCAGCTCATGAAACATGAGACCAACAATTTACATGTAGTGTTTATGTTTTTGTTCAGTAAAGTTTTATTTTATTTCACCTTTATTTAACCAGGTAGGCCAGTTGAGAACAAGTTCTCATTTACTACTGTGTGGTAAGTTGCTGCGGAGGATGCAGAGCTGTTGGCCGGGGTAGAAAGCATGGCCATCCGTAGAAAAATGCTTATTGAAATTATCGATTATCGTGGATTTATTGGTGGTGACAGTGTTTCCTAGCCTCAGTGCAGTGGGCAGCTGATAGGAGGTGCTCTTATTCTCCATGGACTTTACAGTGTCCCAAAACTTCTTGGAATTAGTGCTACAGGATGCAAATTTCTGTTTGAAAAAGCTAGCCTTAGCTTTCCTAACTGAATGTGTATATTGGTTCCTGACTTCCCTGAAAAGTTGCATATCGCGGGGGCTATTCGATGCAAATGCAGTATGCCACAGGATGTTTTTGTTCTGGTCAAGGGCAGTCAAGTCTGGAGTGAACAAAGGGCTACATCTGTTCTTAGTTCTACATTTTTTGAATGGGGCATGCTTATTTATGATGGTGAGGAAAGCACTTTTAAAGAACAAGGCATCAAAAAAGGCATCCTCTACTGACGGGATGAGGTCAATATCCTTCCAGGATACCCGGGCCAGGTCGATTAGAAAGGCCTGCTCGCAGAAGTGTTTTAGGGAGCGTTTGACAGTGATGAGGGGTGGTCGTTTGACCGCGGGCTATTACGGACGCATGCAATGAGGCAATGATCGCTGAGATCCTGGTTGAAGACAGCAGAGAAGTATTTAGAGGGCAAGTTGGTCAGGATGATATCTATGAGGGTGCCCATGTTTACGGATTTAGGGTTGTACCTGGTAGGTTCCTTGATAGTTTGTGTGAGATTGAGGGCATCTAGCTTAGATTGTAGGACTGCCGGGGTGCCAAACATAGCCCATTTTAGGTCACCTAACAGTACGAACTCTGAAGATAAATGGGGGGCAATCAATTTACATATGGTGTCCAGGGCACGGCTGGGGGCTGAGGGGTGTCTATAACAAGTGGCAACAGTGAGAGACTTATTTCTGGCAAGGTGGATTTTTAAAAGTTGAAGCTCGAACTGGGCACAGACCTGGATAGTATGACAGAACTCTGCAGTAGATTGCAAATGTTGTGGTTGGGGATGGAAATTTCAGAATTTTTGGTGGCCTTCCTATGCCAGGATTCAGACACAGCTAGGACATCAGGTTTGGCGGAGTGTGCTAAATCAGTGAATAAAACAAATTTAAGGAGGAGGCTTCTGATGTTAACATGCATGAAACCAAGGATTTTACGGTTAAAGAAGTCAACAAATGAGAGCGCCTGGGGAATAGGTGTGATGCTGGGGGCTACAGGGCCTGGGTTAACCTCTACATCACCAGAGGAACAGAGGAGGAGAAGGATAAGGTTACGGCTAAAGGCTATAAGAACTGGTCGTCTAGTGCATTGGGAACAGAGAATAAAAGGGGCAGATTTCTGGGCGTGGTAGAATAGATTCAGGGCATAATGTACAGACAAGAGTATGGTAGGATGTGAGTACAGTGAGGGTAAACCTAGGCATTGAGTGATGATGAGAGAGCTTGGATCTCTGGAGACACCAGCTAAGCCAGGTGAGGTCTCCCCATGTGTGGGGTGTGTGACAAAAGAGCTATCTAAGGCATGCTTAGCTGGACTAGGGGCTCTACAGTGAAATAAAACAATAACTAACCGAAACAGCAGAAGACAAGGCATATTGACATTAGAGAGAGGCATGTGTAGCCGAGTGATCATAGGGTCCAATGAGCAGCAATAGGTGAGTCAGGGAGCCATTCGGTAGTCGCTACTATGCTAGGCGAGCGGGAGGCACAACGTTCAGAAAGCTAGCTGACGGGGCTAGCAGATGGGTCTCCGGCGACATCGCAACGGAAAAGCCTGTTGAAACCACATGGGCGATTACGTCGGCAGATCAGTCGTAATGGATCGGCGGGGCTCCGTGTCGGCAATAAAGGGTCCAGGCCAATTGGCAAATGAGGTATTTGAGCCCACGAATTAGCGGGTATACCTCTTCAGCTAGCCGGGAGATGGGCCTAGCTGGAGGCTTGCTCAAGGCTAACTGGTGCTTGCTTCGGGACAGAGGCATTAGCCAGCAGTAGCCACTCGGTTGTAGCTAGCTAGCTGCAATGAGCCGGTGTAATGGCCCAGAGCTACAGTATTTCCTATTTAACAAAACTGTACAAATAAGAATTTAAATGACTTATATGCTTTATTAATATAGTACAATCAAAAGTATACAATTACTAACTATAAGATTTCAAATTCTTTATAACTTGAAAATACATATTTGTATGTTTAATGTTAGAGAAAATATGCATATTTTCTAAAGGTCTCTCTTGATCAAAACATGTGCCCCCACCACTGTGAACGTCAAACAGAACTCCTGAACTCTTTAGTAACTCACTTTTCAGCACATATTAATCATGTCCATACCTGACAAACAGAAAGTGTTTTTTGTTTAAAATCTATAAAAAATCTATCAATTATTTTAGATTACTTTCATAAAGTTAGCTTTAAATCCAGCTCAGAATGTGCTATATTGACGAAACCACTCTCTCCTAGATGGGATTATAATGATGACAGAACTACACAAGTTTGTATTTTGAATTTCGTGGTCACACATTGAGATTCGTGGTTGCAAGTACGATTCGTAAATTAGTTATTGCATTTTGCAAGCTTGTATCATGATGTGTGAAAGATTTAACAATGGTCGCAAACTTGTAACTTTACATTTGTATCCATTCAAAAAGATTTGCTAGCATAATTTATTTTCAAAATTATTGCAAATCCATTTAAAGGTATGACTATTCTGCTGTGAATCAAAAATACACTTGCAGATTTTAAATCTAAGGCATGCTCAGTGATCTGTCACTGTTGTCACATTACCAAGATATTCGTAAGCCTGTAAAAAGTTTTGTACATTTGTAGAAAGAGATTTTCAATGAAAACATTTGATTTGAGCAGCTCTGGGAGTAGGACCTTTTACTCCTGACCAATCAATTCCCTTTGCCAAAACCACAGAGCACTGCAATATGGGTTTTTCGAAGACACAATAGTCCCGGTCAGCAAGATGGTGGACTGAACACAGCAGTGTAGAGCACCTCAAGATAAGCATGTAATATTCAATATCAGTAAGTTAGACTAAATATTAGCACTTCACAAACTGGTGGGTAATAACCTTAAATCTGGATAACAACACAAAACAAATCTTAAGGCTGGAGAAATGTATCGACAAATATTATGAAAACAAGCAACACCCAAACATAATGGAGAACCAATCCCGAAAAGAAAACACGACTCTTCGACTGACACAGACAATTTAAGCTTTTCACCACCCGGAATGGTAAGGGTGGAGACCGATCTGTTAAAATCGATAAATGACAATACTGGGCATACTCAAATGAGTCAGTGAGCCTATAAAGGAGTTGAAGGCAAGCCTCAAGATGAGTGACGAAAAGCTGCGACATTGGAGAAAGAAACAAACAAGCTAAAAGGGACAGTCAATAAGATTGAAACCGATGTTAATGAACTTAAAAAGGAGAACATATTTCTGAGAGAAGCCTTACTTGACATACAGACTAGATCCATGAGAGAGAATCTGGTACTTACTGGTATCCAAGAGAAAGAAGGAGAAGTTCCTGAGCGTGTAGAGTGTTCCTCCTTACAGAGCTTCAGATCCCACACGAAGTTGTCGACAAAATCCAACTCGATCGTGAGCACCGTTTTGGACATATTTGCTTTCTTTAAAAATACAATAATGGTTAAAAGCCTGGGTGAAAGACTTGCTGGCATGAAAATAAGCATGAATGATCAGTTCCCAAAGGAAATTGCAGAACGACGCAACGTTTTGTTCCCAATTTTCAAGGAAAGTAGATTAACAGTGAAACGTGTAGCTCTCGTAGTTGATAAACTGTATATTGATAACCACATTTTCCAAGACACAAAGACCACTCCATGGTTATTCTAAATATTAGAAAGTTCCCATAGAGGAGTCGAATAATGGAACACACGATACTAGCCATGGTAGGGATTGTAATAAAAAAATATATAGAGAAAAGCTATAAAATACAACAATTGTTAAAGAAATAAACTACAATTACACTATACCATTCTAGATAGGGAATGTTGGAAAATAATTAGTTTTAGACTTTCCATTTATAGTATTTCATAAATTGATAAGGCATCATTAGAAGAAAGGATAATAAGCAAAATAATACATCTTCAAAAAAAGGAACTGGAACACAAAAGTACTCAATCAACATGGTATAGATAAAACACAGAGGACATAGAAGGCCCAGTATGTGGGTATGTGTGAATGTATTGTGATGGAAGGTCGGGTGTGTGTTTTTGTGTTTGGAAAAGTGTTAAGTTAAGTGAGTGAAAAAAATATATGGGTTGCAAATCCCAGAGCCCATGTGTGTTTGTGAGCAGGGGTTGTGAGAGAGAGCTTTCAATTTTGTGCAGATATGGGATATTCATTTTAAAATAAATGATGAATATAGTTTATTTATTTACTGTCCTATCATGATAGAATGGTCCCCAACCCTATACCCTAGACACCCACCTGAGCAACCCATACATTAAGGAGAAGTCCTTATATGTTTTATTACTGTAAGTAGCCTATACGCAGCCAAATCAGAAAGATGAATGTGGTCGGAGACCTACTAAAGCAGCAACTCCCCCTCAAGATTCTGAGCCTGCCTGGCAGGGTTGGTTCTACAAAACCAAAGCCCCCTGAGGGGAGAGCATAATATACAAGTAAATTCTCAAAGCTGCTAATGCGAACCTTGACGACCTTGTACCCAGCCGGTGGGGATTCCGGTAGGGTGCCCCCATCCAGGCAGTGCTGGCAACACTAGCTGCAGTATCCCATGGGGAGGGGGTCACACATTCAGAGAGGGTACACATTATTGTGGCCTTGGTGGCACAAAATCATCAAAGGTCTGACTGCTCATAGATGCTTGGGTATATGGTCACAACATGTGACCAGTGTGTGGGTGTTTCAGGGGAAGGTGGTGTATCTGATCTCCATCACCTAGTACTTGACAATGGTTAATCAAATCTCCCCATGTTTGCCCGTTTTTGCTAAATTTTGCATGCTTTCTCATACAGCTGCAACTGTATGCATCCGTTAATCAAGTCCTTTCTTGAGTTAAGCTCTGGGATGGAATGACTGTTGAGCATCTAAGTTCATGGTTGTTTGCGGGGGAAAGGGGTTGAGTGTGTATGAGTGTATGAGTGTGTGTGTACATTTCCCACAATTGTTGCTGTGGTACCCATGCTGGTTAAGTGTGCCTTGAATTCAAAATAAATCACAGGCAGTGTCACCAGCAAAGCACCCCCACACCATAACACCTCCTCCTCCATGCTTTACGGTGGGAAATGTGGAGATTATCCGTTCACTCACACCGCGTCTCACAAAGACACAGCGGTTGGAACCGAAAATCTCAAATTTGGACTCATCAAACCAAAGGACAGATTTCCACCGGTCTAATGTCCATTGTTCATGTTTCTTGGCCCAAGCAAGTCTCTTCTTATTATTGATGCCCTTTAGTAGTGGTTTCTTTGCGGAAATTCGACCATGAAGGCCTGATTCACACAGTGATAATGAATTTATCCTCTGCAGCAGAGGTAACTCTGGGTCTTCCATTCCTGTAGCAGCCCTCATTAGAGCCAGTTTCATCATAGCGCTTGATGTTTTTTTTGCAACTGCACTGAAGAAAATATCAAAGTTCTGTCATTTCTCTTTGCTTATTTGAGCTGTTCTTGCCGTAATATGGTCTTGGTCTTTTACCAAATAGATCTATCTTCTGTTTACCCCCACACCTTGTCACAACACAACTGATTGGCTCAAACTCATTAAGGAAAGGAATTTCACAAATTAACTTTTAACAAGGCACACCTGTTATTTGAAATGCATTCCAGTTGACTACCTCATGAAGCTGGTTGAGGGAATGCCAAGAGTGTGCAAAGCTGTCATCAAGGCAAAGGGTGGTTACGTTGAAGAATCTCAAATATAAATCATATTTTCATTTCTTTAACCATTTTTTGGTTACTACATGATTCCATATGTGTTATTTCATAGTTTTGATGACTTCAGTATTATTCTACAATGTAGAAAATAGTCAAAATAAAGAAAAAACCCTTGAATGAGTAGGTGTTGTAAAACTTTTAACCGGTGCTATATATAATACAAATCGAGGTGAGGGCGATGGAAATGCTTTTGGTGGTTCATCTGCTTCGGTTCTGTGGGTGGCACTGTATGCTCTTTTTGAAGGATGGGTCCCGGTCTCTCGGTGGCCCTGGGATCCGGGGGGACGGGGTGGTCTGCCGGTCACTGGGATAACCGCTAAACTTGGGATGGGGAGGGGTTTTAGCGGGTGGAATAGTGGGGAACAACTGGAAGATTACTTAGTAGCAACGCAAATATCATGCTATTTTTCTTTTATTTCATTTCACCTTTATTTAACCAGGTAGGCTAGTTGAGAAAAAGTTCTCATTTACAACTGAAACCTGACCAAGATAAAGCAAAGCAGTGCGACACAAACAACAACACAGAGTTACTCATGGAATAAACAAGCAGTCAATAACACAATAGAAAACAAGTAAATATACAGTGTGTGCAAATAGGAGGTAAGGCAATAAATAGGCCATAGTAGCAAGTAATTACAATTTAGCAAAATTAACACTGGAGTGATAGATGTGGAGATGATGATGTGCAAGTAGAAATAATGGTGTGCAAAAGAGCAGAAAAGTAAACAAAAACAATATGGGGATGAGGTAGGTAGATTGGATGGGCTATTTACAGATGGACTATGTACAGCTGCAGCGATCTGTTAGCTGCTCGGATAGCTGATGTTTAAAATTAGTGAGGGAAATATAAGTCTCCAGCTTCAGCAATTTTTGCTATTCGTTTCAGTCATTGGCAGTGGAGGGGTTGGCTTTGGGGATGACCAGTGAGATATACCTGCTGGAGCGCGTGCTACGGGTGGGTGTTGTTATCATGACCAGTGAGCTGAGATAAGGTGGAGCTTTACCTAGCAAAGACTTATAGATGACCTGGATCCAGTGGGTCTGGTGACGAATATGTAGCGAGGGCCAGCCGATTAGAGCATACAGGTCGCAGTGGTAGGTGGAATAAGGGGCTTTGGTGACAAAACGGATGGCACTGTGTTAGACTGCATCCAGTTTGCTGAGTAGAGTGTTGGAGGCTATTTTGTAAATGACATTGCCAAAGTCGAGGATCGGTAGGATAGTCAGTTTTACTAGGGTATTTTTGGCGGCGTGAGTGAAGGAGGCTTTGTTGTGGAATAGAAAGTTGATTCTAGATTTGATTTTGGATTGGAGATGTTTAATATGAGTCTGGAAGGAGATTTTACAGTCTAGCCAGACACCTAGGTATTTGTAGTTGTCCACATATTCTAAGTCAGAAACGTCCAGAGTAGTGATGCTAGACGGGCGGGCGGGTGCGGGCAGCAAACGATTGAAAAGCATGCGTTTAGTTTTACTAGCGTTTAAGAGCAGTTAGAGGCCACGGAAGAAGTGTTGTATGGCATTGAAGGTTGTTTGGAGGTTTGTTAACACAGTGTCCAAAGAAAGGCCAGATGTATACAGAATGGTGTCGTCTGCATAGAGGTGGATCAGGGAATCACCCGCAGGAAGAGCGACATCATTGATATATACAGAGAAAAGAGTCAGCCCGAGAATTGAACCCTGTGGTACCCCCATAGAGACTGCCAGAGGTCCAGACAACAGGCCCTCCGATTTGACACACTGAACTCTTTCTGAGAAGTAGTTGGTGAACCAGGTGAGGCAGTCATTTGAGAAACCAAGGCTGTTATCACAGTATCCACAGAAGGTGGCGCCCCTCCTCGGTCGGGCGGCGGTCGTCGTCGCCGGCCTACTAGCTGCCACCATTGCATTTTTGTGTCTTTTGGTTTTGTCTGTCTGATCCGCACCTGTTCCTTGTCTGTCATTAGTGGGGGGGGGGGGTATTTAGTGTGTCTTTTCAGTTCAGGATTTCGTGCGGGATTGTTTTATGTCTATTCAGGACAGACATTAGTAAGCGCTGCTCCCTATTCTAGTATTGGCCGGGCTGCGGCCCGTGCGTCATTTGTTTTGGGAACGTGTTCCCTCTTTGGGTATTGTGTGCGCCATATGCCTTTTGGCTTCTTGTGTTGTTTTTGGGTTGTTATTAAACGCTATCGCACTACCGGACCTCTGTCTCCTGCAATTGACTCTGCCTCTCTACTGTTCCTGGTAAATCGTGACAGATGTTGAGTCTGCCAATAGGAATATGGTGATTGACAGAGTCGAAAGCCTTGGCCAGGTCGATGAAGACAGCTGCACAGTACAATCTTTTATCGATGGCGGTTATGATATTGTTTCGTACCTTGAGCGTGGCTGAGTTGCACCCATGACCAGCTCGGAAACCGGATTGCACAGCTGAGAAGGCACTGTGTGATTTGAAATGGTCAGTGATCTGTTTATTAACTTGGCTTTCGAAGACTTTAGCAAGGCAGGGCAGGATGGATATAGATCTATAACAGTTTGGGTCTAGAGTGTCACCCCTTTTGAAAAGGGGGGTGACCGTGGCAGCTTTCCAATCTTTAGGGATCTCGGACGATACGAAAGAGAGGTTGAACAGACTTGTAATAGAGGTTGCAACAATGGCGGCGGATAACTTTAGAAAGAGAGGGTCCAGATTGTCTAGCCCAGCTGATTTGTACGGGTCCATGATTTGCAGCTCTTTCAGAACATCTGCTATCTGGATTTGGGCAAGTAGCTGCGGGGGGTGTGGAGCTGTTGGCCGGGGTTGGGGTAGCCAGGAGGAAAGCATGGCCAGCCGTAGAGAAACGCTTATTGAAATCCTCGATTATCGTGGATTAATCGGTGGTGACAGTGTTACCTAGCCTCAGTGCAGTATTACCTAGCCTCAGCTGTGAGGAGGTGCTCTTGTTCTCCATGGACTTTACAGTGTCCCAAAACTTTTTAGAGTTAGAGCTACAGGATGCACATTTCTGTTTGCAAAGCTAGCCTTTGCTTTCCTGACTGACTGCGTGTATTGGTTCCTGACTTCCCTGAACAGTTGCATATCGCGGGGACTATTCGATGCTATTGCAGTCCGCCACAGGATGTTTTTGTGCTGGTTAAGGGCAGTCACGTCTGGAGTGAACAAAGGGCTATATCTATTCTTAATTCTACATTTTTTGAAAGGGGCATGCTTATTTAAGATGGTGAGGAAATTACTTTTAAGAACAACCAGTTATCCTCGACTGACGGGATGAGGTCAATATCCTTCCAGGATATCCGGGCCAGGTCGATTTGAAAGGCCTGCTTGCAGAAGTGTTTTAGGGAGCGTTTGACAGTGATGAGGGACAGTCGTTTGACCGCGGACCCATAGCGGATGCAGGCAATGAGGCAGTGATCGCTGAGATCCTGATTGAAAACAGCAGCGGTGTATTTGGAGGGCAAGTTGGTCAGGATAATGTCTATGAGGGTGCCCATGTTTACGGATTTAGGGTTGTACCTGGTGGGCTCCTTGATAATTTGTGTGAGATTGAGGGCATCTAGCTTAGATTGTAGGACTGCCTGGGGGGGTAAGCATATGCCAGTTTAGGTCACCTAACAGAACAAACTCTGAAGATAGATGAGGGGCATTCAATTCACGTATGGTGTCCAGGGCACAGCTAGGAGCTAAGGGGGGTCTATAACTATAACAGGAGAGAAGTCAACAAATGAGAGTGCTATATGGACACTAACTATATCACTATGGTACTTTTTAATGTTGAGTTTACAAACATATATTACGATAAATGGATGTTAAACTTTTATTTTATTATGGTAAATGGTGAAATAAGTATAGCCAGTTATAATTGTAATGGCTTAGCAGAGAAGAAAAGAAGGTCAGTATTTACCTGGCAAAATGAGAAGGAATATAATATCTATTTTTTACAGGAAACTCATTAAACAATTTTAGATGAAGTTGTGTGGAGAAAGGACTAAGGGGGGCGAAATATATTTCTCCAATGGGCAAAGAAATTCAAAAGGGTGATGATATTAATAAACAGTAATTTTGATCCAAATATGTAAATTGTCCAAAGAGATCTTCAAGGTAGATGGATGATTTTAAATATGTTATTGGACCATAAATCGATATGGCTCATTTACCTATACGGTCCAAATAATGGTGATTAACGCTTCTTTGAAAATATATATAATAATTTATCAAACCTAAAAGCAATGCAAGACTATTATTATAGTGGGAGATTATAAAACGGTTTTAAATAAAGGAAATCACACTCCAAACTATCACCTCATGCCCTTAAGGAAATCATGAATGTCATGGATATTGTCACGTCCTGGCCAGTATATAAGGTTAATTGTTTTGTAGTTTGGTCAGGGCGTGACAGAGGGTATTTGTTTTATGTGGTTCGGGGTGGTGTGTTTGTGTAAAGGGTGTTTGATTTAGTATGTCCGGGTTTTGGTTTATGTCTAGGTAGTTCTATGTGGAATCTAGTGTGTGTGTTTCTATGTTTGGTTGATTGGGGCTCTCAGTTGAAGGCAGGTGTTGTCTATCTGCCTTTGATTGAGAGTCTCATATATGAGGGTGTGTTTGTGATTTGTGGGTGATTGTTCTGTGTTCAGCCCTAGGCTTTGCAAGACTGTTTAGTTGTTCGTTCGTTTTCGTGTTTTGTTGTTTTGGAGTGCTCTTTTGGATAATTTAAATAAAAGTCAAAATGAGCATACACGTACCTGCTGCATTTTGGTCCTCATTCACCAACGACAACCGTGACAGAATCACCCACCTCAAAAGGACCAAGCAGCAGAGGAAGGAGCAGACGGCGTTCGAGTTGGACTGGCGGGAGAAGTGGACTTGGGAGGAAGTTCTGAACGGGGCCGGACCTTGGCATCAGGCTGGGGAGTATCGCCGCCCGCAGTGGGAAATAGAAGCAGCCAAGGCAGAGAGGCGGTGGTACGAGGCCAGAGTGGACGCGCTGAAGGAGATGCACGAGAGGCACCCCCAAGAAAATTTTTTTGGGGGGGGCACACGGGTAGTTTGGCTAGGCGTAAGAAGAGCCGGAAGCCAGCTACCCGTGGATATATGGAGGAGCGTATGGGGTGGAGAGCGTTATGTTTCGTTGAGGAGCGCACTATCTCACCCATACGCACGCACAGTCCGGTGCGAGTTATTCCAGCCCCTCGCAGGTGCCGTGCTAGAGCGGGCATCCAGCCTGGTAGGAGGATGCCTGCGCAGCGCATCTGGTCGCCGGTACGCCTCCGAGGACCAGGCTACCCAACTCCCGCTCTACGCACGGCTACCATCAAGCCCCTGCACAGCCCAGTCTGCCCTGTACGAGCACTCCGCTCGTGCAGGGCTACTAGTTCCATCGAGCCAAGGCGGGTTGTGCAGGAGGTAAGATCTAGACCGGCTGTGCGCCTCCATAGCCCTGGGTTTCCAGCTCCTGTCTCTCGTGCGGACCCGGAAGTGCGTCCACCCAGTCCGACTCGTCCTGTTCCCGCTCCCCGCACTAAACGGCAAGTGCGTAAACCCAGCCTCGCCAGTCTACAGTCGTCGGAGCTGCCCGCCAGTCAACAGTCGTCGGAGCTGCCCGCCAGTCAACAGTCGTCGGAGCTGCCCGCCAGTCAACAGTCGTCGGAGCTGCCCGCCAGTCAACAGTCGTCGGAGCTGCCCGCCAGTCAACAGTCGTCGGAGCTGCCCGCCAGTCAACAGTCGTCGGAGCTGCCCGCCAGTCAACAGTCGTCGGAGCTGCCCGCCAGTCAACAGTCGTCGGAGCTGCCCGCCAGTCAACAGTCGTCGGAGCTGCCCGCCAGTCAACAGTCGCCGGAGTGGTCAGACTGCGCTGAACTGCCGGAGTGGCCAGACTGCGCTGAACTGCCGGAGTGGCCAGACTGCCCTGAACTGCCGGAGTGGCCAGACTGCCCTGAACTGCCGGAGTGGCCAGACTGCCCTGAACTGCCGGAGTGGCCAGACTGCCCTGAACTGCCGGAGTGGCCAGACTGCCCTGAACTGCCGGAGTGGCCAGACTGCCCTGAACTGCCGGAGTGGCCAGACTGCCCTGACCTGCCGGAGTGGCCAGACTGCCCTGACCTGCCGGAGTGGCCAGACTGCCCTGACCTGCCGGAGTGGCCAGACTGCCCTGACCTGCCGGAGTTGCCAGACTGCCCTGACCTGCCCGAGTTGCCAGACTGCCCTGACCTGCCCGAGTTGCCAGACTGCCCTGACCTGCCCGAGTTGCCAGACTGCCCTGACCGTCCCGAGTTGCCAGACTGCCCTGACCGTCCCGAGCTGCCAGACTGCCCAGACAGCCTGGAACGGCCTGAGCCGGAGCCGCCTCCAATATAGGTGGGTTGGGGAGGGGGGGTGTAGCACAGTGCCGTCGTTGACGGCAGCCACCCTCCCTTCCCTCCCTTTAGAAAGGGGGAATTTTTCTTTTGGGTATTGTTTGGGGGTATTTATATATTTTTTTGTGTTAAGGTGCTTCTGGGGTAGCACCTTTAAGGGGGGGGTACTGTCACGTCCTGGCCAGTATATAAGGTTAATTGTTTTGTAGTTTGGTCAGGGCGTGACAGAGGGTATTTGTTTTATGTGGTTCGGGGTGGTGTGTTTGTGTAAAGGGTGTTTGATTTAGTATGTCCGGGTTTTGGTTTATGTCTAGGTAGTTCTATGTGGAATCTAGTGTGTGTTTCTATGTTTGGTTGATTGGGGCTCTCAGTTGAAGGCAGGTGTTGTCTATCTGCCTTTGATTGAGAGTCTCATATATGAGGGTGTGTTTGTGTTTGTGATTTGTGGGTGATTGTTCTGTGTTCAGCCCTAGGCTTTGCAAGACTGTTTAGTTGTTCGTTCGTTTTCGTGTTTTGTTGTTTTGGAGTGCTCTTTTGGATAATTTAAATAAAAGTCAAAATGAGCATACACGTACCTGCTGCATTTTGGTCCTCATTCACCAACGACAACCGTGACAGATATATTGGAATTAGTGGATATATGGTGGCTTAAATATCCTGACCTAGTGAGATATACATGGCTGAGTGTCACGACTTCCACCGACGGTGGCTCCTCTCCCTGTTCGGGCGGTGCTCGGCGGTCGTCGTCGCCGGCCTACTAGCTGCCACCGATCCCATTTTCCTTTTCATTTAGTTCTGTCTGGTTTTACACACCTGTGTCTTGTTTTTCTGATTTCGGTGGGTTTATATTTCCCCGCTGCAGGTTAGGCTGTGTGCGGGATTATTTTGCTGTAGGCTACATGTAAGGGGTGCGTGCCTGCACCACAGGCGTTGTTTGTTGTTTTGTACGGTATGTGTTTACCGTGGACATATTTGCTTGTGGCTAGCGGAGTCGAGATTTCTCCCCCGTGTGTGTCGTTGTGCTTTCGGAACCGCCAAACTAAACTGTTGATTTTCCTGAAAACCTTCTGTTCTCCTGCTCCTCATTGTTAAACTGAGGCTCAATCAAGCTAGTCGTCTTGCTTACTCTCTTATGTCATTCTCTCTGGCACCAACATTTTAAAAAGTGTTGATATGGGACAGAATGCGGTCGGACCATCACATAATTGGCATATATATTACTCGTACAGAATTTCCAAGTGGGCGAGAATATTGGAAATTTAATCAAAGCCTATTGGATGATAACTTGTTTTTAACTAGGACAGAGTAATTTTTAACTGACTTTTTACGACCTACCATAGGTACAGCAGATCCCCATATTGTATGGGACACTTTTGAATGTGCCTTTAGAGGCTATGCAACTCAGTACTCATCTCTAAAACAAAAGCAATTTAGGTCAAAAGAGTCCATATTAACTAAGGAAATGGAAGGACTAACAGTAAAGATAGATCGCAATAAAAACTGTCCCATAAAGGCTCAGAATAAGTTAGAAAAACAAAACGAAATGGAGGAACATATTCTAGAAAGATCCAGTGTAATATATTATAAAAATAAAGCGAACTTGATGGAATATGGGGGAAATGCACCAAATTATGTTTTAATAATAAATCATTTACTGAAACGTGTTACAAATAATGGAGTCACCCATGATTCAACAAACAATATTTTGAAAGAGGAAATCAAGTACATTAAGCATATGTTTTTGTTTCAGTCTCCTCCATCTCCACTAACCGAAGCTAATTGTACGGATTTTTTCCCTCTAAATAATGTAAAATTAACAGCTGTACAGAAAGACTTATGTGAAGGCCAAATTGCAGAGGAGGAACTTCTTGATGCAATTAAAGCCTATAAGTCGGGAAAACTCCAGGGCTGGATAGCATACCAGTGAAGGTATACAAAACCTTTTTTGATATACTCAGAGGACCATTATTAGCATGTTTTAACCCCTCCTATATAAATGGTATATTATTGGACACTCAACAAGGTCTGATGTAATTATTTCTGAAACAGGATCCAAGTGGTAAATATAAAGATCCAGTCCATTAAAAAAAATTGGAGGCCCCTTACACTTCAACGTTGTGATGCAAATATTCTAGCAAAATGCTTAGCGCATAGAATTAAAATGGTATTGTTGGATATTATTCATCCTAATCAGACAGGTCTTTTACATGGGTGATACATTGGAGATAACATGAGACAAGTACTTGAAACAATGGAATGCTATGAAATATCTGGGAAACCAGGCCTGGTATTTATAGCTGACTTTGAAAAGGCCTTTGATAAAGTACGACTGGAGTTTATAAATGTCTGGAATATTTCAATTTTGGATAATCTCTTATAAAATGGATTAAAGTTATGTATAGTAACCCTGGGTGTAAAATAGTAAATAATGGCTACATCTCAGAAAGTTTTAAACTGTCAATAGGAGTAAAACAAGGTTGTCTACTATCTGCATATCTATTTATTATTGCTATCGAAATGTTAGCTGTTAAAATCAGATCCAACAATAATATTAAGGCATTACAAATCCAGGGTTTAAAAACAAAGGTGTCATTGTAGGCTGATGATTCATGCATTCTTTAAATCCATAATTGGAATCCCTCCACAGCCTCATAGAGGATCTAGATGCTTTTTTCTAATCTCTCTGGATTAAACCAAATGATAATGTGTGTATATTACAAATTGGATAACAAAAAAATACAACTTTTACATTACTGTGTAGTGTCACGTCCTGACCAGTATAGGGGTTATTGGTTATGGTAGTTTGGTCAGGACGTGGCAGAGGGTATTTGATTTATATGGTTCGGGGGTTATGTGTATGTAGATGGGTATTGTATTTATGTGTTCTGGGGTTTTGGTGTATGTTCTTTTTTTGGGTTTCTACGTTTTCTACGTTTTGTATTTCTTTGTTGGCCTGGTGTGGCTCTCAATCAGGAACAGCTGTACATCGTTGTTCCTGATTGGGAGTTATACTTAGGGAGCTTGTTTTCACCTGTCTCTTTGTGGGTAGTTATATTTGCACTGCTGTTTGTTTAGCCTGCAAATCTGTTAGCTGTCGTTCTTTGTTATTGTTTTTTCTGTGTTCGCTATAAAATAAATATAATTATGAGCACGCAACCCACTGCGCCTTGGTCCCCTTCTCTCTTCAACGTCGGCCGTGACAGAACTATCCACCAAACACGGACCAAGCAGCGGAGGAAGGAGCAACGGGTGGACTGTCGTGAGTCATGGACTTGGGAGGAGATTCTGTCCGGAGAGGGCCCATGGAGGAAGTCTGGTGAGGACCGGGAACACTACCGGGGAACACGGCTGGCTAGGAAGCCGGAGAGGCAGCCCCAAAAAAATATTTTTTTTGGGGGGCACACGGGTAGGTTGGCTAGGCCAGGTAGTGGACCTAAGCCAGCTCCCCATGTTTTTTACAGTCCGGTGCGAGTGATCCCAGCCCCTCGCAAATGCCGTGCTAGAGTGAGCATCCAGCCTGGTAGGAGGATGCCTGCGCAGCACATCTGACAACCGGTGCGCCTCCTAGGTCCAGGCTACCCTACGCCCGCTCTACGCACGGGACCATCAGGCCCCTGCACAGCCCAGTTCGCCCTGTACCAGCACTTCGCTTGTGCAGGGCTACTAGTTCCAGCCAGGACGGGTTGTGCAGGAGATGCGATCGAGACCGCCAGTGCGTCTCCACGGCCTGGTATATCCAGTACCAGCACCATACACCAGGCCTCCAGTGCGTCAGCCCAGTCCAACTCAGCCTGTTCCCGCTCCTCGCACTAGCCTTAAAGTCCGTGTCTCCAGTCTGGTAGCTCCACTACCAGCCCCACGCACTAGGCTTCCAGTGCGTCAGCCCTGTCCAACTCAGCCTGTTCCCGCTCCTCGCACTAGCCTTAAAGTCTGTGTCTCCAGTCTGGTAGCTCCACTACCAGCCCTACGCATTAAGCTTCCAGTGCGTCAGCTCAGTCCAGAGTGTCCGGCAACAGTGTCCAGTCCAGAGTGTCTGGCAACAGTGTCCAGTCCAGAGTGTCTGGCAACAGTGTCCAGTCCAGAGTGTCTGGCAACAGTGTCCAGTCCAGAGTGTCCGGCAACAGTGTCCAGTCCAGAGTATCCGGCAACAGTGTCCAGTCCGGCACCGAGTGAGTCTGCCTACAGTCCGGCACCGAGTGAGTCTGCCTACAGTCCGGCACCGAGTGAGTCTGCCTACAGTCCGGCACCGAGTGAGTCTGCCTACAGTCCGGCACCGAGTGAGTCGTCCTACAGCCCGGAACTCCCAGAGTCGTCCTACAGCCCGGAGCTCCCAGAGTCGCCCTACAGTCCAGGGTCATCAGTGAATGGCCTCAGGCAGAGGATTTCAGTGGGGGTGGATGGGTCAGGTAGGGGACTGAGGCCTGAGCCGGAGCCACCTCCATTGTAGGAGGTTTGGGGAGGGGGGGGTGTAGCACAGGAGCCGTCAGTGACGGCAGCCACCCTCCCTTCCCTCCCTTTAGTTAGGGGTTTATTTTTTTTATTTTTTGTGAGGTGCATCCGGGGTCTGCACCTTTGGGGGGGGGGGTACTGTCACGTCCTGACCAGTATAGGGTTTATTGGTTATGGTAGTTTGGTCAGAACGTGGCAGAGGGTATTTGTTTTATATGGTTCAGGGGTTATGTGTATGTAGAGGGGTATTGTATTTATGTGTTCCGGGGTTTTTGGTGTATGTTCTTGTTTTGGGTTTCTAGGTTTTGTATTTCTTTGTTGGCCTGGTGTGGCACTCAATCAGGTACAGCCTTTACATCATTGTTCCTGATTGGGAGTCATACTTAGGGAGCTTGTTTTCACCTGCCTCTTTGTGGGTAGTTGTATTTGCACTGCTGTTTGTTTAGCCTGCAAATCTGTTAGCTGTCATTCTTTGTTTATTGTTTTTTCCATGTTCTCTATAAAATAAATATAATTCTGAGCACGCAACCCGCTACGCCTTGGTCCCCTTCTCTCTTCAACGACGGCCGTGACAGTAGTTTACCAATAAAATGGTTTGTCGGGGATGTGGACATACTCGGTATACATATCCCGAAAAAAATAAATGATCTCACTCCAATGCATTATAATAGAAAGTTAGCAAAAATAGATACAATCTTGCTACCATGGAAAGGAAAATAAAACATTGGAGGGCAGAAATGATTAAATATTAAAGCATTTACTAAAGCTCTTACTAAAGGAGTCATGCAAAAGTTATACTTAAATCCGAACTGGTTCTCTAGCAAATTAGTAAGTATGTCTCACCCCATGTTCAAGAATGCCTTTTATCCCAATTACAAACCCTCACTTTTGGTTATTTGAAAATGAAATAATCTCCCAAATATAGTAATTTTTTTAACAAGCCATAACCCTAACCCACACTCTTACCCTAACCCTAACCTTAACCCAAAAACATAACTTTAACCCTAGCTCCTAACCCTATCCCTAAACCTAATTCTAACCTTAACCCCCCCCCCCCCCCTAGAAGTAGCATTTGACCTTGTGGAGACCAACAAAATGTCCCCAGTTGGTAAAAAAAAATTTGTTTACTATTCTTAAACATGCATGCGCATGCGCACACACACACACAGTTCATAAGTGCACTGTAGGTGGATTCTGAGGAATTGTGTGTGTTTCAAGGGATGGAATTCATTATTAAGCTGCATTCTGATTCACATAAAATAGTACAGGTATCAGGAAACACAACTACAGGGGATAAGGGCTAAAATATTTCACGTGAGTTGTCAGTCTTTTTTTTATCCTTTTTTTGTTGCTTACACAACCTCCAATGTCAAATCAAATGTATTTATAAAGCCCTTCTTACATCAGCTGATATCTCAAAGTGCTGTACAGAAACCCAGCCTAAAACCCCAAACGGCAAGCAATGCAGGTGTAGAAGCACGGTAGCTAGGAAAAACTCCCTAGAGTTTGTTGAATCTAAATGTGTTCATTCTGGAAATAGAAAAGCATTTCCTGAAATAGAAATTGTACATGATACATGATTATCTCTCTGGGAATAGGAAGAGAATGAGGGGAAACAAAAGAGCATCCGCCAGGTGAAAAGAAAGGACAGGTTAGGGCTTGCATAAGCAGATCTAAAAGAACATCTCCAACACCAACAAATGTTTTTCATAATCCTCATGTATTTTAATAAATTAAGACTTGACACTTTTTTTGTTGCTATTTTTAAATTGTGACAGAGATGGGAAAATGTGTTTAATTTACACATCACATAATACACAAACATGATACACAGCATTCATTGTAGCAAATCATTTGGATGGATAATCTCCTCCCAAGAAGGCATTTATGGCCCATGCAAAAGAGAAGCTCCTTGCAAATGATGTCATTACTTCTGAGCGATAGCTCCCAGTCCTGTTGTTAGCTATAGAAAAACAAGTAGTGGCATTCAATAGCCTGTAACTCAAGATAAAAATCTATAATAATATTCTCTTTGCCAGTGCTTAGGCTATAATGGCTGCAAAATCCTATCACCTGCTAGGCTCCTCTTTCTGAGCTGTTTTGTTTGCTGCTGTTCAGCAAAATCACTTAATCAACACTCCTGTGGGCTCCTTGTCATCTGCAGGGCAGTGCGATTCTAGGATTTGTTTTATGGGGTGGCCTATGGAGGACGAAGAACCAGTCATTGGTAGCCATGGGAAATCAGCAAATTGTATCACCTAGTGTTGAAAATGTATTTATTTATCACCGTTGCTGCTGTAGCTTCATTTTTCTTAGTCAATAAGGGACATACATTCTAGAACATGCCATAGCCTACAGCAATTAGGTATTAGCAAGCACAGCACAGAGTCTAAGGGCCCAAGGGCCCGGGGCTGGGTTTCTACTAAGCTAACATATGGAATTGTTTTAAGATGGACATACCAAGGATCATTTAGCTATTTGATTTGGAATTTTAGGACCCTTGCCGATATAAAAATAAAAAATAAAAAAATACATATTTGATTTAACATTGAATTTGGACTGCTACTGCTATTAGCCCATAGAAATGGCAAAAAAGATCATCAAAAAATAAATCAAAAGGAAGTATGTTTTGAAATGTGTGTCCTAAATCTATGAGATATAAGAAAGCTCAGGAAATTATTTATATACTGTATTTCTTTACCCATATTTACCTATTTTTTCCCAAACTTTCATTCAAGTTTTAAACGTGTACTGGGTTACCTTCAAATGAGTTTTGTTAGGTTAGTGGGCACCGTATGGGCATTTGTGAGAGTCTCAGCTTTCAACAGTGGGGTCATATTAATTTGTAGCCCAAACCGTTTGCACGCTACAGACAGAAGTTGACACATCGGTGGTACCAACTTCAGACGAGTCCCGTGAAGCTTCTGGGGTGTCATTGAGCAAAACTGTTCGTGTGTTCGTGAGTCTCAGCTTTCGATAGTAGGGTCATAGTTTGTAGCCCAAACCATTCCACGCTACTATAGCCGCGGGAAACTGCAGCACCCCCTGATAAATCAAATAGTAATACTATATCAACAAAAACAACAACAAAAACATTTGTGAACTAGGCCTTTATTACTCCATTACGAGCGGAGAAAAATACTCCCTCAAGTGCATCTTATTGGATCAATTTCGCATGATCATATGTGTATGAAATATAATTGTAGTATATTCATAGTGATGTCGAATACACAACCAAATGAGTGTTCCAAATACAGGCGTGCCAAATATATAAAGATGTTAAATTATTTACAGAATTGTGGTAAGAATGTGCCCAAACAACTGTCTGAATTGCTGATTTCTGAATATGTTTCAATCCTATTTCATCTTCAAACATTTAAAATAGATTTATACATGGACTGATTAAAATTATATAGAATGTTATCCTATTAACTGTTTTCATTATGAGGACTATAAACCTGCCCCTTACATTCCATTGCAATGTAGTAAAATCTGATGTTGTGCATGTTGAGGCCAATTGTAACACTTTCTTTGGATAGTCATCTTTAGATGCTCTACAGACTATCAGTAACACTTCAACGAACTATCTACTAACCCTAGCCCTAACCTTCAACCTTATCCTAAACGTAAAGTTAACCCTTACCCTAGCACTAACCCTAACCTTAAACCTTACCCTAACCCTTATTCTAATCTTAACCCTAACCGTGACCTTAGCAAGCAGTTGCATATCAACAGATGGTCATACTATCAACAAACTATCTGTAGAGCATCTACAGACGGACTATTCAGACTATCCAAATAATGTGTGTCCCTTGATACTTTTAGTATTCTAGTAACATACCAATCTGCTATGGCCCCATAGTAAGAATACATCTTAATTTAAACTAACTATGTGTAATGGTTAAAACATATTGGCAGTCATATAGCATTTTACAAGATTCTAGTCCTCTGTTTTATGAAAACAGTTGATAGGGTGACATTGTATATAATTGTAAATAGCTCACATCAATGACTATGTAAATATCAATCTTCAGAAATCAATGATTTGGGCAGCTTTTTGGGCACATTGTGAATGTATACCCCCCCCCCCCCCCCCACACACACACACACACACACACACACACACACACACACACACACACACACACACACACACACACACCACAGTGCTGTAATTACAGGCGAGGGTCCCAGGAATGGCCATAATGACACTCAGTCTCACTATAGGGAGCCTCTCTATCACTCCCTGCTTCCTTGTTCAATGTTCCCTCTTTATCCATCGCCATCACAACCTCCATCACTTTCTCTCTTGGCTCTGGATGTGGCATCCCTCTCATTCCACATCAGCCCAGTCACAGAAACAGCCGTAAAAGGAGGGAGTAGAATAATCACCCAGGCCACCCATGTCTGCTCTCCTCCTAGACTGGGTCAAAGAGAGGGTGATGATGGGCTGAGATGCAGCCTTTCGTCTGGAATCTGTGACATGCCTGTGTTTTAGGTTTAGAGAGGGTTTATCCTCCTCTCTCTCATCTTTCTCCATCCCACCTCCTCTCTAATCCACCCTCCTCCTACTCCTCTATTCCGTGTGCTCACTGCAACTGAGTAATGAGGTCAGGGATATGATTTGACACAGAGAGAGTGTGATGAGGTCCCATCAAAGCAGCTCACACGCCCCCTGCTACTGGGAACTGAGTTGTACACTCGGTGGAGTGTGGGGGGGTAGAGGATAGAGAACCTTGATTGGTGCTAAACTGCCAGCATGTGAGAGGGAGGGGGTGAAGGGCTGGATAATTTTCAAAACCCTTCGGTAAAGTCCTCCAAGAAACACATTTTGTTCTTGCACATTCCAGAAGGCAAATCAGAATTTAAGAGGGGAATTTCCCTGCAGTGAGACTCCCGCTACTTGAACCAAACATAGGGTAAAAACAGCAGATTTGGAAAGTGATCATAGAGTACATAGGCCTATATTTCCCCCACATCTAACCACATTTAACCCCCAATCCCCCTTTTCTCTTCGGGTCTTTGTCTACCCCTCTCCTGATAGTCTGATAGGCTAGGAAATTGGCCTCGCTCTTGTTGGATTCATCAGCTTAACAACATGGCCTCCTTTGCCTTTTTGATTTGGAATCCCCGCTCTCAAGTGACAGAGCAGGCTGGTAATTGGACAGCGCATGCTAGCTAATAAAATCATGTAAAAGACAATTTCATAAAAGGACGCAGAAGACTTTCAATCTTGGAATACCAAACGGGAGGTTTCAAAGCAACAATACAATAATTAAGCAGTGTATGAATACTGGAACTTGAAAAACAAATTTTTTAAAAGTCCCAGAACATTACATGCTCATACAATTGACTTGGGTTGAGGTGAATAGAAATATCTGTTTTCAAATGCCACTTTGGTTAAGGCACATTAGGCACCCGCAAGGAGGCTATGAAAATGAGAAAAATCTCTGGAAGATTTTGTGGCATTGTGTTGCACAAAGTAGTCATGAATTTAAAATGCCTTGGGAAACTTCTCCAGCTTCTTCAGGGTCCGTGGCCTCAAACAACCCAAGGGCAACCCCAAGATTGTTTCAGGGAGGGGCACAAGGGGCGGTCGGCCGAGCCGAGGAGAGAGCCAGAGACCGTCTGGGAGTCGATGGAGCAGTTGGAGGAAGGATATCGGAGAGAGATGATGGTTAGGTGTACTCTGCAGCACAGGCGCCCTGAGGAGTGTGTCATCAGTCTGGTGCAACCTGTGCCGGCTCCACGCACCAGGCCTACAGCGCACCTTCCCAGCCCGGTACGTCCTGTGCCGGCTCCCCACACTCGCCCTGAGGAGCGTGTCATCAGTCCGGTTCAACCTGTGCCGTCTCCATGCACCAGGCCTACATTGCGCCTCCCCAGCCCGGTATGTCCTGTGCTGGCTCCCCGCACTCGCCCTGAAAAGCGTGTCATCAGTCCGGTGCAACCTGTGCCAGCTCCACGTACCAGGCCTCCAGTGCGTATTCCCAGCCCGGTACGTCCCATGCCGGCTCACAGTCCAGAGCTTCCAGCGACGGTTCACAGTTCAGAGCCTCCAGTGACGATCCACAGCCCGGCGCTTCCAGTGACGGTCCACAGCCCGGGGGTTCCTGCGCAGGTGCCATGGCCGGAGCCTTCCTCTGCGCCGGTGCTCAGTCCAGACACGGAATCCAGTCCCGCTCCATGGCTGGAGCCTTCCTCTGCGCCGGTGCCCAGTCCGGGCACGGCGTTCAGCCCGGCTCCATGGCCGGATCCGCGGTCTGAGCGGGTGCTACGTCCAGCCGAGCTGCCACCAACGCTTGTTGCCCACCCTAACCCTCCCCATCTAGTTTCAGGTTTCGCGGTCGGAGTCCGCAACTTTGCCTTTGGGGGGGGGGGGGTACTGTCACGCCCTGACCATAGAGAGCCCTCGGGGTTCTCTATGGTGTTTTAGGTCAGGGCATGACTAGGGGGATTTCGAGTGAGTTTATTTCTATGTTGGTGTATGTGTATGGTTCCCAATTAGAGGCAGCTGATAATCGTTACCTCTAAATGGGGATCATACTTAGTATGTTCTTTTTCCCACCTGCGATGTGGGATATTGTTTTGTGTGAGTGCCTTTGTGCACTACGTTTTGCACGATCGTTAGATATGTTTTTTTTTTAAGTCTCACGAGTAATAAAAGATGTGGAACTCTCCTCACGCCTTGGTCTAGTTATTTCAACAACGATCGTGACGATGACATTATAATTTTAGTGGGTTTGGGTCATTTCTGTCCTCTGCTGTTTTGAACCAAGGCTAGGCGTCCTGCTAGCGGACAACTTCCGGTGAAACTGGAGGGCGCGCAATTCAAATGAATAATCATAAAAACTATGGATTTTAAACATTTAGTTACATACAGGTGTCTTATATCAGTTGAAAGATTAAATTCTTGTTAATCTAACTGCACTGTCCGATTTACAGTAGGCTTTACGGCGAAGCATGCCATGCGATTGTTTGAAGACGGCGCCACACATTAAAATATTTTTCCACCGGCACAGGTTTCATAAATTCACAAATAGCGATTAACCTCTCTGTGGTATGTGGGACGCTAGCGGGACACACTATTCAACAGCCAGTGAAATAGCAGGGCGCCAAATTCAAAACAACAAAAATCTCATAATTCAAATTTCTCAAACATACAACTATTATATCCCATTTTAAAGATACACTTCTCGTTAATCCAACTACATTGTCCGATTTCAAAAAGGCTTTACGGCGAAAGCATAACATAGATTATGTTAGGACAGCGCCTAGACAAGAAAAACCACACAGCCATTTTCCAAGCAAGGAGAGGCATCACAAAAAACAGAAATACAGCTAAAATGAATCACTAACCTTTGATGATCTTCATCAGATGGCACTCATAGGACTTCATGTTACACAATACATGTATGTTTTGCTCGATAAAGTTCATATTTATTTCCAAAAACCCCATTTTACATTGGCGTGTAATGTTCAGAAATGTTTTGCCTCCCAAAACTTCCGGTGAATGACAACATCAATTTACAGAAATACTCATCATAAACGTTGATAAAATATTCAACTGCTATTCAAAGAATTATAGATACACTTCTCCTTAATGCAACCGCTGTGTCAGATTTCAAAAAAGCTTTACAGCGAAAGCACACTTTGCAATAATCTTAGTATGACGCTCAGTCACAAAACCAAACCCGCCATTTTGTGGAGTCAACAAAACTCAGAAATAGCATTATAAATATTCACTTACCTTTGAATGCACTCCCAGGAATCCCAGTTCCAGAATAAATGTTTGTTTTGTTTGATAAAGTCCATCCTTTATGTCCAAATTGTAGAATTTGACAGTGACCAACCTGCAAAAAAAAAAATTGTCAGCAGCCTAAAGTAGTCAGAACGTTGTGTCATGGTCCCCTGGAGGTTTTGTCTAATTCCTGGTTTGTCCCGGGGATGTCCGCAAGGACGATTTAAGGACATTCTCAGTACGTTGTGTCATGGTCCACTGGATGTTTTTGATTTGTTCCGGGGACATCCCCAAGGACGTTTACAGGACGCTCTTAGAACATTCTGTCATGGTCCTCTGGAGGTTTTTGTCTTGTTCACAGTCCCAGGGCACACTCACCTTAGTTTTATTACACATAGCCCCTTGTTACTGCGGCCAAGGCCATCAAGGCCCTGATTGGTAAACCACTGATCCATTCACAGCTCTTTCTGTTAAGGACACACACACACAGTCCTTTTAACATAGTGTTTTCAACTTACATATTTGACAAACTTTGACAAACATGATTACATTGTGTATGTTTATGTATACAATAATTATTAGTGAGTGTGTCCTCGATGAACCTTTCTGGCGCAGGCGTTCCGCTAGCGACCCACCTCGACAACATCCGGTGAAATTGCAGAGCGCCAAATTCGAAATGCAGAAATAGTCATAATAAACATTCATAAAAAATACAAGGCGGAACCCCTAGCCAACAGCCAAGGGCATCGCACGGCGCGAAATACAAAACCAACTAAAATACCACAATTCAATTTTCTCAAACAATCAACTATTTTACACCATTTTAACTTCTTTGGGATAGAGGGCAGTATTTTCATGGCCGGATAATATCCTGTTGGGGCTAGGGGGCAGTATTTTCACGGCCAGATGAGAAACTTACCCAATTTGAAAAGGTTATTGCTCTGGCCCAGAAACTAGAATATGCATATTATTATTATTATTATTAGTAGATTTGGATAGAAAACACTCTGAAGTTTCTAAAACTGTTTGAATGGTGTCTATAAGTATAACAGAACTCATATGGCAGGCAAAAACCTGAGAAAAATACAAGCAGGAAATGAAAATCTTGTGGCTGTACTATTTTCGAGTCATTGCCAATGGAACACACAGTGACAAAGGATTCATTTTGCACTTCCTAAGGCTTCCACTAGATGTCAACAGTCTTTATAAAGTTGTTTGAAGCGTCTATGATGAACAGAGACCGGATGAGAAGGAAGGGAAGTTGATGTCCCTGGGATGACGTCACTTCATTATTGCGCATTCATGCGCGTTCATGTGAGATGAGACCTTGTGTTCCAAACATTTTTCAAGACACAGGAAAGGGCCGGTTGAAATATTACTGACGTTTCACGTTAAAATGGCCCAAAAGATTGATGCTAAACAACGTTTGACATGTTTGAACGAACGTAAATTGATTTTTTTTTAAACTTTTTGTCGTGACTTTTCCCTCCCGCGCCCTACATTTTGAGTAGCCTACTGAACGTGCTAACAACATGGAACAACATGGAGTTATTTGCACATAAATTATGAACTTTATCGAAAAAAACAACATTTGTTGTGGACCTGGGATTCCTGGAAGTGCCTTCTGATGAAGATTATTAAAGGTAAGTGAATATTTCTAATGTTATTTATGATTTTAGATGATTCCAACATGGAGGCTATCTGTATTGCGTAGTGTATTTTTCTGAGCAGAGTACTCAGATTATTGCAAAGTGTGCTTTCCCAGTAAAGTTATTTTGAAATCTGTCAATGCGGTTGCATTCAGGAGATATTAATCTATAATTCTTTGAATAACAGTTTAATATTTTATCCACGTTTTATAATGAGTATTTTTGTAAATTCACCGGCAGTTTTGGGGGAGATACATTTTCTCGAAGTCACGCGCCGATGTAAAATGCTGTTTTTGGATATAAATATGAACTTTATTGAACAAAAAATGCATGTATTGTCTAACATAATGTCCAAGGATTGTCATCTGATGAAGATCACCAAAGGTTAGTGCTGCATTTAGCTGTGGTTTTGGTTTTTGTGCCTTTATATGCCTGCTTTGAAAATGGCTGTGTGTAATGTTTTGTCTATGTACTGTCCTAACACAATCTAACTTTATGCTTTCGCCGTAAAGCCTCTTTGAAATCGGACAACGTGGTTGGATTAAGGAGATGTTTATCATTCAAATGGTGTAAAATAGTTGATTGTTTGAGAAATTTTAATTATTAGATTTTTGCTGTTTTGAATTTTGCGCCATGTATCTTGTCAAGCAATCCCGTCACAGGGATCAGAACGGGAAGGGGGGGCCCCAAGAGGATAGAAAACGTACCCGATTTAACTTCTTGGGGCTATGTGGGACGTTAGCGTGCCACCCGTGGCGCACCCTATCAACAGCAGGTGCATTTCAAGAGCGGCAAATTTGAAACCAAATAAATGTCAAAATTCAAATTTCTCAAACATACAACTAACTTACACCCTTTGAAAGATAAACATCTCCTTAATCTAACCACGTTGTCCGATTTCAAAAAGGTTTTACGGCGAAAGCATAAAGTTAGGTTATGTTAGGAGAGTACATTGACAATAGCTGTGTGTAATGTATTGTAATTTCAAAGACAGGCGTCAACAAAACCATAAAATCAGCTAAAATTATGCACTAACCTTTTACAATCTCCATCAGATGACACTCCTAGGACATTATGTTAGACAATGCATGCATTTTTAGTTCTATCAAGTTCATATTTATATCCAAAAACAATAACCGGCAATAACCGGCAGTCAAGTCATGACAACAAAATAATTAATTAATATTAGAAAACATTGGTAAAATATTATATTGTCATTCAAAGAATTATAGATTTACATCTCTTGAACGCAATCGACTTGCCAGATTTAAAAATAACCTTACTGGGAAATCACACTTTGCAATAATCTGAGCACTGCGCCCAGAAAAATACGCTTTGCGATACAGACTAACCGCCATGTTGGAGAGATCTAAAATCGAAAATACTATGTAAATAATCCATTACCTTTTGATTGTCTTCATCAGATGTCACTTCCAGGAATCCCAGGTCCATAACGAATGTAGTTTTGTTCAAAAAAGCTCATCATTTATGTCCAAAAAGCTCCGTGTTGTTAGCACATGATCTAAGCCAGCCGGACTTCACTTCACTTCACGAACGGAAAAAATATATTTACATTCGTTCAAACATGTCAAACGTTGTATCGCATAAATTATTAGTGCCTTTTTTAACCAGAACATGAATAAAATTCAAGGCGGACGATTGCGTTCTCTTTTAAACCGTATTGGAACGAGAGTACCCAACATGAACTCGCACGCCAGGTGTCTAATGGGCCATCACCGTTCCATGGCTCTTGTTCGGTCAGATCTCACAGTATAAGACTCAAAACACTTTGTAAAGGCTGGTGACATCTAGTGGAAGCAATAGGAAGTGCCAAAAAATTCCTCAGCCCCTTTGTTTTTCAATGGCATAGGCTTAAAGTCAATTCAACACATCAGGTATCCACTTCCTGTCAGAATCTGTCTCAGGGTTTTGCCTGCCAAATGAGTTCTGTTATACTCACAGACACCATTCAAACAGTTTTTGAAACTTTAGGGTGTTTTCTATCCATGTATAATAAGTATATGCATATTCTAGTTACTGGGTAGGATTAGTAACCAGATTAAATCGGGTACATTTTTTTATCCAGCCGTGAAAATACTGCCCCCTATACCCTAACAGGTTAATCTGGTTACTACTCCTGCCCAGAAACTAGAATATGCATATAATTAATAGATTTGGATAGCTATGCCGAGCTATGTACTCAGAATATTGCATAATGTGCTTTCGCCGAAAAGCTATTTTAAAATCGGACATAGCGATTGCAAAAAGGAGTTCTGTATCTATAATTCTTAAAATAATTGTTATGTATTTTGTCAAAGTTTATCATGAGTAATTTAGTAAATTCACTGGAAGTTTTTGGTGGGAATGCTAGTTCTGAACATCACATGCTAATGTAAAAAGCTGGTTTTTGATATAAATATGAACTTTATTGAACAAAACACGCATGTATTGTATAACAATGTCCTAGGAGTGTCATCTGATGAAGATCATCAAAGGTTAGTGCTGCATTTAGCTGTGGTTTGGGTTTATGTGACATATATGCTTGCTTGGAAAATGGCTATGTGATTATTTGTGTCTATGTACTCTCCTAACATAATCTAATGTTTTGTTTTCGCTGTAAATCCTTTTTGAAATCGGACAATGTGGTTGGATTAACGAGAGTCTTGTGACCACTTACAAACTCTGCTGCTGTACTTTACCCAGAGACAGCAGACACCCCATTCCACTTTCTGGCGGCTTTAGAGAGCCAATGGAAGCCTTAGAAAGTGTCACGTTACAGCACAGATGCTGTAATGTCGATAGAGATGCAACAGAAGGACAACAAATTGTCAGACAGGGCACTTCCTGTATGGAATCTTCTCAGGTTTTGGCCTGCCATATGAGTTCTGTTATACTCACAGACACCATTCAAACAGTTTTAGAAACTTTAGAGTGTTCTCTATCCAAATCTATGCATATTCTAGTTTCTGGGCAGGAGTAGTAACCAGATTAAATCGGGTACGTTTTTTTTATCCGGCCGTGAAAATACTGCCCCCTATCCCAAAGAAGTTAAAGATGATCTTCTTGTTAATCCAGCCGCTTTTTCAGATTTCAAAAAGGCTTTACAGCGAAAGCATACCATGCAATTATCTGAGGACAACGCCCCACATACAAAAGCATGAAAAACATTTTCCAACCAAACAGATGCATCACAAAAGTCAGAAATAGCAATAAAATAAATCGCTTACCTTTGAAGATCTTCATCTTTTTGCAAAGGTCTCAGTTACACAATGAATGGTCATTTTGTTCAACAAAGTCCTTCTTTATATTCCAAAAATGTCAGTTTATTTTGCACGTTTGATTCAGAAATACACCAGTTCCAACTCACTCAACATGCCTACAAAGGATCTAATAAGTTACCTGTAAACTTGGTCCAAACATTTCAAACAACGTTTCTAATCCAACCTCAGGTATCCTAAAATGTAAATAATTTATAAAAAATTTAAGACGGAATAACTTCTCCAATACTAGAGAAAAACAACACGGAGTGTGCTCTCATTCATACGCACCAAAAGACTAGAGTTCACCTGAGTGACACTTAGAAAAAAAACATCGAACAATTTCTAAAGACTGTTGACATCTAGTGGAAGCCATAGGAACTGCAATCTGGATCCTAATAATTCGGCTTCCCCATAGAAAAGTATTGGAAAATCCAATGACCTCAACAACAACAAATATCCTGCATGGATTGTCCTCTGGGTTTTGCCTGCCAAATCAGTTCTGTTATACTCACAGACATTATTTTAAGAGAGTGTTTTCTATCCAATACTACCATGCATATCCTAGCTTCTGGGCCTGAGTAACAGGCAGTTTACTTTGGGTACTTCAGTCATCCAAACTTCCGAATACTGCCCCCTATCCCTAAGAAGTTTTAAAGACGTTTACACTATTTTAGCTGAACAGTGCACCATTTTCAATAAAACCCCCATACCATTTCATTACTTTACTTATAATCGTTTGGGACACCTGGGACCAGGTGACGTCCTGATGACTGGTACAACAAATGTTTTAAGAACATCTTACAAATCTCCAAACATGGTCCTCAATGACGTTCTGGTAACTTACAGGGAACTAGACAAAGGTCCCCCAGAGAACGTTCCCTTGGGACCATCATGTGACATCCCCTTGACATCA